>NC_142517.1:171891000-172199000 GCF_057876585.1 Rhinolophus sinicus | reverse complement strand
GGAGGGCAAGAGAGGGAAGGAGAGACAGACAAGAAGGTAAGTGAAACCAACCAAGAGGATGGCCTTCAAATACCCTTCCTATCGAAAATGTACTTTAAGGGCAGTTACTTCAGGGAATGTGACCTTGACTACCAAGGAGAGGCAACCAGCCAAACAATGACAAGTGCATTTTTTAAACCCTCCAAATGAACTAAATTATTTGGCTGCTTTCAGTACTGACTTCTCTCTCCAAGATAAAGCATATTTACTATGTTTGGCTGACTCTGGGTTGACCAATGAGACTTCACCAAACGGAACTTCTGAAACATTATCATATACATATATAAAAAGAAATGTGCGTAAAATTTTAACACTGAATGTTGTTTCAGAGCTGTAATTTCAGCCTTAGACTTGCTTTTCATTTTTAAAAAATGCTACAGTCAACATTTTTATGATGTAAAACAGACACAGTAACTATAAATTCTATAAATTTTCCCTTCTCTTTTATAATGTCCTATAAATATTGGGCCTTAATCAGGAGTAATCTACATAGTATTTGCTCTCTAAATAATAAGGCTAGAGTTTATGGATGTATATTATTTACGACAAGAAAAAAAGAACCAATACAGCAACACTAAAGTTCATGAAAATAAGCCAGCACCATTTCATAAAGAGTTGTGAAGATAGTTGCAATGATGATGGGAGAAATGGGACATGAATTTTTAAAAGACTGGGACAGACTGAAAGGGGCTTTCATTCAGATTTAGCAGTTTGGGTTTTCTCTCTGGTCAGGGGATCACTGCTGAGGAAATTTTAGCAGCAGAATACCAGGATCAAAAGGATGTTTCAGAGCAGTCAAGATGACAGAGTAGGTAAGTGCTGTGCTTACCTTCTCTCACGATCACATCAAAATTACAACTAAACCACAGAACAACCATCATTGAGAATCGCCTTAAGTCTACCTGAACCAAAACCCTACAGCTAAGGACATACAGAAGTAACCTCGAGACTGGTCAGGAGGGGCAGAGAATGGGGAACAACTGGTCCCACACTACACGTGAGCATTAAAAGTCAGGAGGGATATCTCGGCTGTGGAAGCTCCGCCCTGAGGAGCGAGAGGTACCAGCCCCACATTAGGCTCCCCAGTGCCAAGGAGAGAAATCTCCATAACTCCTGGCTGTGAAAACCAGCAGATTGTGGCTGAGTGAGACGAGGGTTGCTGCACTCCCAGATGCTCCTCTTAAAGGGCCCATGCACAGACTTCCTTGCTGACTGACTAACTTTCTGAGCTTCAGCTCTGGGGCAGCAGCTCAAAAGGCATCAGGGACATACAGGGAGGAACTGAGTTGTTTGGCTTCAGGACGAGGGATGGATGGGAAGCTTTCTTCCAGACAGAGGAGCTAGCGGAAATCATTCTTTGTTGAGCCCTACCCTCCTGCAATGAACAAGCAGGCAGCTGCCATATCTGAGTCTCCATTTACCTGGCTAACACTATTTGTATGCCCTGCCCAGAATGATTCCTGAAGACCCCACCACACGCAACATTCAGGCACACCTAAGCTGCTTGTAGTGCCTTTTTCGTATAAACAGCTTGTCTTGGCTCATGGTACAGACTTTACTAAAATTTCTCAAAGGTTCCCAAAATGCAAACAAGCAACATCCGACATCAGTGTGTCCCATACCCCAAGCCCGGCATTAGCAACAGCTGGCCCCAGTTCACGGTTTGGCTTCTCAAGGTTACTCCAAGCCCAGCGTGGGTAGCAGCCATCTGCAGATTGCTTTGTGGCTCATTCCATGTGGCTCCAGGTAGAGCACAGGTTTGCTAGGGCCCTTCCAAGAAGACCCCAGGACTGACATGCCCAGTTGCCAGCTTGAGACCCAGCAAGAGCATCACCTGGCCACCTTCCAGGATGACACCCCCAAAGGGCATACTGGGTAGGCACCAGGGCCCTGATAAAGCAAATGCTGCTCTGCAGGTTTAGCCCCTGCACAACAGTTCTTCCACTGTAATCACAGCCAGTCCTCACAACCAATCAGCCCAAGATCAATCCCTCCCATTTACTTGCAAACAGCAACCACAACTACAACAGGAGGGCATGCACAATCCACACAAGGGACACACCTGGTCAGGTGACCAGGAAGAGGGTGTCACTGAACCCCACAGTACACCTACTACATAAGGCCACTTTACTAAGACCAGGAGACATAGCAGCCCTACCTAATACATAGAAACAAATACAGCGGTACCTCAGTTTTCAAATGTCTCTGTTGACAAGCATTTCGGTTTACGAATGCCATAAATTTTATGGATCTATGGTATCATTAGGTAGTAAAATTCATGCTAACTTCACAATTTTGGGGGTTGATTTTAAAGGTCTGGAATAAATTAATCCATTTTGCATTACTTTCTATGGGGAAACTGTGCCTTGGTTTTTGAACGTTTCAGAACTCGAACGCTCTTCTGGAATGGATTACGTTGGAAAACCGAGGTACCTCTGTACAGGGAGGCAGACAAAATGGCAAGACAAAGAAACATGTCCCAAATGAAAGACCAAAACAAAGCTCCAGAGAAAGAACTAAACAAAACGGAGACAAGCAATCTACCAGATGCAGAGTTCAAAACACTGGTTATAAGGATGCTCAATGATCTCAGGGACAACTTCAACAAAGAGATACGAAACATAAAAATAAAGATAGAAAACATAAAAAGAACCAGTCAGAAATGAAGAATATAATAACTGAAATGAAGACTACATTATAGAGAATCAACAGAATATATGAAGCAGAAGACTGAATCAGTGATTTAGAAAATAAGGTAGCAGAAAACACCCAAACATAACAGCCAAAAGAAAAAAGAATCCAAAAAAAATGAGGAAAGTTTAAGGGGCCTCTGGGACATCAAGCATACCAATATTCATATCATAGGGGTACCAAAAGGAGAAGACAGAGAGCAATGAATTGAAAACCTATTTGAAGAAATAATGACAGAAACTTCCCAAACCTGGCGAAGGAAATAAATACACAAACCCAGGAAATTCAGAGACACCCAAACAAGATGAACCCAAAGAGGCCCACACCAAAACCTATTGCAATTAATATGCCTGAAGCTAAAGACAAAGAAAGAATCACAAAGCAGCAAGAGAAAAGTAATTAGTTACCTACAGGGGAGCTCCCATAAGACTATCAGCTGATTTCTCAACAGAAACTTTGCAGGCCAGAAGGGACTGGCAGGCAATAATTCAGCGACGAAAGGCAAGGACCTACAACCAAGCTTACTCTACCCAGCAAAGCTACCATTTAAAATTGAAGGGCAGATGAAGAGCTTCCCAGACAAGAAAAAGCTAAATGAGTTCATCAACACAAAACCAGTACAGTGGTACCTTGGTTTTCAAACGTCTCCATTGATGAACATTTCAGTTTATGAATGCCATAAATTTTATGGATCTATGGTATCATTAGATAGTAAAATTCATGCTAAATTTGCAGTTTTAGGGGTTGGTTTTAAAGGTCTGGAATGAATTGATCTATTTTGCATTACTTTCTATGCGGAAACCGTGCCTCGGTTTTCAAAATGGATTACGTTCGACAACTAAGGTATCACTATATTAGAAGGAATCTTAGAGGGACTTCTTTAAGATGAAAAAAAAAAATAATAATGAAATGGCAATAACTATGTATCTATCAATAATTACCTTAAAATGTTAATCGATTAAATGCTCCAATCAAAAGTCACAGGATGACTGAATAAGAAAATAAGACCCTTACATATGCTGCCTACAAGAGACTCACTTCAGATTGAAAGACACACACAGACTGAAAGTAAAGGGATGGGAAAAAGATATTTCATGAAAATGGAAATGAAAAAAAAAAAAATCTGGGATAGCAATACTATACCACACGAAATAGGCTTTAAAACAAAGGCTATAACAAGAGACAAAGAAGGACCCAGTATTTCCACTTCTCAGTATTTATCCAAAGAAACCCAAAATGCTACTTTGAGGGGACATGTGCATCCATATGTTCACTTCAGCATTATTTACTGTATCCAAGATATGGAGGCAGCCTGGGTGTTTGTTAATGGATGAATGGATAAAGAGAAGGTGGTACATATACACAATGGAATATTGCTTGGCCATGGAAGTTCATGGGTTCTCGCCATCTGAGGTGGCATGGATGGACCCAGAGGGAATTTTGCTAAGTGAAGTATGTCAAACAGTGAAAGACAGATATAATATGATTTCACTGATATATGGAATCTAAAGAAAATGAACAAACAAACAAAACAGAAACAAACTCATAGATATAGAGAACATTTTGATGGTTGCCAGACAGGAGTTGGCTTGTGGTCGGGTGAAAAAGGAGGAGGCAGTAAGAAGTACAAATTGGTTGTTACAAAGTAGGTATGGGGATGTAGGTTATAGCATAAGGAATTTAGTCAATAATATTGTAATAACTATGTATGGTGTCAGATGGGTACTAGATATATTGGGATGAAAAATGGGAGGAGGGTTGGGGGACAGGGCAAAAAAGGTGAAGGCATTAAGTACAAATTGGTAGTTACAAAATAGTCATGGGGATGTAAAGCATAGGAAATATAGTCAATAATATGATAATAACTATATATAGCATCAGGTGGTAAGTGGATTAGTCAGGGGGATCACTTCTTAAGTTATATAAATGTCTAACCATTATGCTGTACACCTGAAATGAATGTAAAATAATATTAAACGTCAAAAACAAAAGATGTTTCACAAAGATAAAACTATTAGAAACATGTGAGATGTTTTGCAGGTTTAAGAGCCAAATGATGGGCAAGGGGTAAGGATCTAAGTGCCACACCACACTTGCGATGACTGGGCTGAAAAAGAGCAGTCATAGAAGTGGAAAGCAGCGATGAAAGCAAGAAACATTAACAAGAAAGAATTTCTAGGACTTTCTGCCTGGTGACTAATCACTGACTAATATTAGGGGAGTGCAGTTATAATGACAAAGAAAAATAGAAAATGAGAGGGAGGAATACGACATTATTCCCAGCATGACAGAAAATGATGGCACCGTTAATAGAAACAGAGGTGCAACTGACATGTCTTGGTAAAAAAGAGTTCAGTTTTAGGCACAATAAGGTAAGATTGGGTTATTCAAGGAGAAATGATCCACAGGCTATTGGAGTATGATGTCAGAACTCAACTTTTAGATCTAAGATGCAGTCAGGACAGCAGTTTTATTTTAAAAGCTCACCAGGTGTTGCAAACAGGAAGTTAGGATTGAGAACCTCTGAATATTCTAGTGACCTCCGGTGACCAGGGCACACTCACCCACACTTTGTCTCTGGGGTATAGGAACTTGAAGTAACTGTAATTGAGGCTCCATTAGCGTTTAATAGGAGAAAAGGCAAGAATTCTAATCCAGTGTTCCGTAGTATAGCATTATTTAAAAATAAATATATATGTAAAATGAGAACTATATATAACTTGTAGTTGAAGAATAAATAAGAAAATTGTTCAATGATTTTCTTGAAATTTTAAAATTTGAATATAAAAATGAAATGGAATTTGAATTCCATACCGTATGTTTTTTAATACCACCTTGCCCCCTACCCCACACTAACCCACTCAAACAACTAAAGACTGCAAACTTTTCTGGCCTCTGTTTCCTCATCTCTGAGAATGAGTTTATCTGCTTCCAGAATTCCCATGCTGGTTTGTGCTATAGAGTGAAAGGAGACATCATAAGTAAAAGTGCTTTGCAAATTATAAAACATCATTATTATAATTAAATGTAAAATATCATGATTATAATTAAACCTAGGGTGCAATTTTTAATTTTTCCACAAGAAAAAACATGACTTTACTTCTTGGCCTGTATATAATCTGTATATTTTATATAAGTATGGCAATATGGCCACCATAAATTAATGCATACAGGAAAAAAATATGGAAGGCTAATTTCTTAATTTTTCATAATTTTTAAATCACTACATTTGTGACTTTTTACTTCATACCTAAGACTTATTTTTAGAGGGATTTTCTTAAAGAGTCACCTTAATATTTGATAGTGCTTATTTTTCCTTCTTTGTAATAAACATTAATTCATTATTTTTCAGAATATGGAAATAATTCAATAACAATTTTCTATAACAAGAAAAATTGACATAAAACAATTCTACAGCTTGCCAAAAGTATTTAGACAGCTATAGAAACAGGAAGCAGAGGAGACTTTATTACCCTGCTTCCTCATTAATCCAGACAATCTCCCTTCAGAAGAAAGGAATCTTTAATTAGCAAACCCTTTTTTTTTTTATTGTGTGGATTTTTTTTCCTTTGGAAGTTTATGATCACACCAAATAAATTACAACAATAAATGCAGCTGGTAGTATTATAAACGGCATCCCATGTACTTTGGATTCCAACTCTTGTTAAATTTAAAAGTGCCTTTTTATAAAATTGAGCATAGCTTTGCATTAATCTTTGTTAAATCTGAAAAGCTCAATAAGTACAAACCTTTTATATATATATATTTTGTTTTTAAAAAATCTCAAAGTTGATTTCTATTTTTTAAGTTAGGCTATACCTGGAGCTCACTAGTCTATCAGTAACAAAGTTGCTGATGAAGATTTCAAAATATTATATGAAACCAAACCAAGTTCAATTTTACCTTACCTTTGAAGGCCCATGTGGGAGGTCATACAAACCTGTGAGGTCATAGTATATCCAATGACTACAATGACTAGTCAAAATCTTGTAATACAAAATAGCAACTATCTCATGCCAACAGTTCAACATTACTGCATTTTCCGCAGTTTAAGTTTATCATCTTGTATCTTTATACTACACTCAGAGGGTTGATACAGAATTAAAAGAAACATTTGCAAAACACTCCATCAACTTCAAAGTATAGAGTGCTAATTTGCTAATTTAAGTACTAACTCTTGACAAAAAACAATATATATTTTCAAAATTCTTAGAATTTCTGTACAAATTAAATCTAAAAGAGCACCCTTGGGGAAACTAAAATCTTCTGTACCATAAAAGCATACACTTAAAAATATCTGGAAACAAAAAATTTTTAAATGACAGATAGTGTTGACAAAATGATTAAATCAAATGAGAAGGCAGTAAACGTTGCCAAAAGTTAATGATTATTTTTATCATTTCGGAAAATCTGTGCTCAGGTCTCTTAGAAAGTATTTTAACTGGAAACAACAAACTAAATTGAGTTCACTACATAAAAGCAATGTCTAGTTTCCACTAACTGCTTCCAACCTATTTACTGCTGCAACTGTTACCAAAATGAATGACATTCAGCAACATCTAGAAAAACAATAAGAATAAATCCTGCTGACTGTTCTAACTGTCATGGAAAAGTATTTAGATCATCCTCAAACTAGGCACGTACGAATCAGAAAAAATGGTTCTAAGTACTGAACATCAAAATCATTATCCCTTTCCCCAAAAAAACAATACTTCAAAATATAAAGAACATTTAAACAAAAATATGTTTCTAAGAACTTAGAAAGAACTAAGGGCAGGTCTCCCTCTTGAAAAGAAAATTTAAACATCAGAAGACATCCATTGAACACTTATTAAATAGGTATTTCTAACGCTAATACGGGGGTGGGGTGGCGAGAATGATGTCAACGTTCGGTAAAGTCAGAGACAACTTTTAGTCCAATAACGACAATTACTCTATTACAAATCCTGACGGTCTTTGCACGCGAAACGTTGACAATTTGAAAACATAACTGAATTCTTAAATACTGCAGTATTCAAATGACCTGTAGTGAGTGAACACGCAGCAAACACCCTTGTTCTTTCTAAACAATGACCTAAATAATGAATCACTATAAAAAGAATAATTGACACATTCAATTCATCTGTTCACCGTCACATGTGCAAAGGTCTGACCGTCGCAGAGATAAGACACTAGGTCAGTACGGTCACTTTAGTCATCAGAATGTCTGGAAATGGAGTAAATGAGGAGAAACAGAATCAGCCAGGAAGGCGGAAAGAGTGGGGGAGGGCTTGTTTAGGGAGAGCGAAAAGGACGGGTGTTTAAGTCTGAAGCAGAAAACAACTACAGAGAAGGCTAACTGGTACCGGAGAAAAAGAAGTTTGGAGATGAAACAGACCACATCGCGGACACTGGCAGCGGCGGCGCGCAGTCCGGCCGCACCAGCCTTTGTTGATTTCTCGCTTCCCCGGAGTTTTAAGCACAGGTCTGCTTCAACGCTCTCCCTCTCAGGAGAGGAGGAGGAAACTGGGTGGTGGGTGCTGCAGGGTTCATCTCCCCAAATATTTCATCCACCCAAAACCAAAACCACCCCCATGGGGTCGGGGGTGGGGGAGGACGGGCAGACAGACAGATGCCAGGATCGCTCCCAGAAATCTCTCTCCCTGGGGAAACGCAGTGTGGGTGAGCGCTGGGAGGGAGGGGGCCGACCCCCCTCCCCCGCTTCCAAGTGCGGCCACTTACGAAGACGCGCTGGGCACGAAGAAATCCACCGCGAAGCCGAAGTAACTTCCCTCGGGGCCGGAGTACTCGGCGGGACTGTCCACGTCCAGGTTGAAGGCGCCGCAAAAAGGCAGCAGGAATCCGGGAAGAAGGAACAGGAGGCGACGGAGGTGAAGCAGCAGCCATCGCGGCAGCGGAGAAGCCATCGCCGAAGTGCGCGCAGGGCGCCGAGCCCGGAGCCGCGGCCACCACTCCCGGAGCGCACGGAGTCCGTGGCCCGCCGCCTGCGCGCGCCGAGACTTGCCTGCCGCTCGCTTCCCCGCGAGTCCGGGACAGCTCCGGGGCGGGGGGGGCCGGAGGGCTGAGCCGCGGGGAAGTGGAGCTCGCGGCGCGCGGGGCGGGGGGCAGCAGCGCGGGAGGCCCCTCACCTCCCTGGGGCTCGGGACTGCCGGGGTGAGCGCCGCACCGCCCGCCTGAGTGCTGCGGCGGCAGGGGGAGGAGGCAGAGGAGGAGGAGGAGCCGGCCCGGGAAGCCGAGCCGCTGTGCGGGAGGAAGTGGAGGAGGAGAATAGTCCTCTATTGGGACGAGCCCTATCGCACTTCCGTGAGCGCTGTCGCCTCCTGTCCCGAGAGCGGGGAGTCTGTACCCAGGCCGCCCCAGACCCTCATAGCCCCCGTGGGCGGCAGCGCTCTTGGACAAAGGCCTCAGACCCACACTGAGAGCGGGAGGGGAGGCGGCGGAGATGGGGGGGGGGGGCAAGGGGGAGGGATGATCCCTACCCGCCCGGGTCCATCGGAGTGCCAAGGGTACCCCACGTTCCCCGGTCCCGTCAGGAACTCCCGTGCGACTTTTGTTTAAAAATGAGGAATGCTTTACCCGCTTCTCGTGTTCTGCTACTTCAAAGTCTAGCATGCTCTCAGAAACGAAACTCCATAATTAGCGGTCGTTTTCCTCCCTACTCTATGCCACACACCAACACTGAACTTAATTATAAACTTCCAGAATGCTAGCACAGCCTCTTTCACGGCGAGCTGTGTTAAAGCCTTCAGTAGTCCACAAAAGGATTGGCAAGGCATTGACTAGGTAGTAATCGTTTTAAATCAAGTCACTAGTCAAAACCTCATTCCTAGTTTATTTGCTGAAGTCATATGATTTGTTATACTCCTTGATTTACAGCATTTGCATGGAAATACAATTTCAGAGTTGGAAAAAGGAATATGCACCCTTTTATTATGAAATAAGGCCCATTGGGGCATGCATGTTGTTGGCATGTTGCACCACACGCAGGGACTGAGAGACTTCCTTGAGTTCGGCAATTCTTGACCTTTTATATTCCCAAATTCCAACACCTTGCCAGGCAGATAGTAAGCAATCAATAAAATATTGAATGAATGAATGAAAATGAAATGATGAGTAAACTTGTCCAGAGAAGTAACTGTCCCATATTGTGTATCACATGCTAAAGAACTTGGTGAACAAGACTGAGAGTATTGTGTGGACCTTAAAAAGTATACGTTACTCGAACAGTAATTTCATATCGTCTTCCCAAAGTAACTATTAAAACTGTCAACCAATGGTTGTTGGCACCAATTCAATGCTAAGAGGAATCCCCGATTTGGGGTGTGGTGAAGAAGGAAACTTAATATGCAGTGGGAACAGCTCAATGTGATACACCACATCTGTGAGGATAGCAAGGCTGTGGAACACCTCAGTAGTGTTAAAGCTCAATTCTGGGGTGTGTCAGCCCTGGGGCACCGCCCTCTCCTGCTAGACTGCTCTGCTTGGCTCTTGTCTGGTAAGAGGTCTGGACTGGTGTTTCAGGGGCAGCTGGGGAAACCCAGTCTTCAGTCTTTGATGGAAAGAGAAAGTGCACTCCCAGAGCCAGAGGAGAGCTGACAGATAGAGAGAAGTCCTCACCCCTGTTCCCTGGTTGGTCCATCCTCATGTAAATGAGGACTCCAAATCCTTGCAGTTTCAGTGGTCCAAAAGGCACTCTCCTGATTGGTCAGAATGGAGCCCCTCTGATTGGTCTGTGAAGATGCTGATGGAGATATAGCTGTGCAACTCCACAACTCCGATTGTAGGAGGAAAGCCTCAGTCCTCTCGGTTGAAATACAATTCCAGGAACAATCCTTTAATGAAGTCTGGATCAGACAGCAGGAACACACTTCAGTCAGTGCAGGCTTCTCCCTGAAGTGCGTTAGAAGTCCCTATTTAAAAATGGCTGCTAGGCTCTGCTTTTAAATTTGAGCCCAGTTACCTAACAGCTCTTAATCCTGTGAAGGGATATGTATATAAATTGAAATGTCTGACTTGAATTTATAGTACTTAATTGCATTATACATTCTGATTTTTAAATTTGACTAAAAGATATGCAGCAAAACCATGGGTATGTTTTACAAGCCATGGTCCAGCACTTGCCTAAAGGAAATTGTGAGACTGGCCATCCTACACAGATACACATAAATACAATAGTACCTTTAGCCTCAAGATGTTTCCTAGTATACCAAAAAGACCGTGGGTATGTATGTATAAACCCACATGGCCTTAAAAACCTGAGAACAAATCGCTATGGAATCCTCGACCCCGAATTCCATCCAAATAGGGAAGGCAGAGAAGTGTGGAGGTCTACACCCAAAAGCCTTCCCACTCCCCAACTTCTGATCCTGGACGAGGTCTAACAGGCCAGAAGAGGGGAGGGGAGAAATGAGAAAACCAAGGAAAGGAAGAAGCCAAAGCAATGGCAGCACCTGTGTGCCCACTGAAACTTGAGTGAATCAGGAATACATTTCTATTAGGAGACAGTAAACCAGATTAACCCAGTGCCTTAAGGCCTCCTGGGTTATAAATGCAGGCATCTTTGTAATAAAGTAGTCATGTTTGAGCAGTCATCTATGCAGCACTTTGCAAATTGAGGGAGTTTATTACAGTACATATCAATTCAGCCAGCACTTATTCAGAATCCACAATGTGCCAGATACTGTGTACATGGGAGAGGGAAAAGCATTTTTATTCTATGGAAGAAAACCTATCTCCCTTTCCCATTCCCATGGCATGACTCTTTAAACTGCATTATAACAATTTTCCAACTTTAAAAAACTGCATAATATATCTACATTAAGTATAATCACTTTCTAACACAGAAAATATTAGATAGTAAAAATAATTTGGACATTGAATGTTACCCTCTACCCCTCTATGCTTTAGTAAAAATCCTGATTCCATTGGTTTCTGTAAATTCAAATGCCTGAGTTCAATTCCTGACTTCATCAAGTACTAGCTCATCACTAGTGTGACCCTGGGCAATCAACCATTCTGTACCTCAGTTTTATCTATAAAATGGGAATGATGATAGCACCTACCTCATAGAATTGAATAGTACTTTTTTGCCATTAATACTTCTACTACTATTAGTTTAGTACAATAGTTAGTAAATGTGTATGACTATTATTATACTCTCTTAGTTCTAGTACCTATCCAACAATTCCTTCAATAACCATAATCAAACCAAGGCTCCACTTGGCTTCATCCTTTGTGGAACTCAGTTGTTAGCCCCAAATAATTTAAGAGTAATTTCACATTTTTAATCTCCCAGAGACTATCAAGGAGGATTCAGTTCACAACCCCAAGAAACCCTTCCGAAATTCCCTTTGTCCACACTCCATTTCTCCAGAGACTTTAACCCACTAAACTCAACTCGACAGTGTTGCTGTGGTCTTTTTGTCTGACTCTTGCTTCTCCTCTCCCACCTATGTACTAGGGAGATTGACTTGGCCTCTCTGGCTTCACCCCCATTCTCACCCCCAGTGCTACCTTTTCCTATCTGATCTGTATCATGAAAGATCCCCAGCACCAGTGCTCCTTGGGTGGGTGCAAGAGTAGAAAAGGAAGGCAAGAAACTTGTTTCCTTTCTGGACTTTGCTTTCTAATCTATCCCTTCAATGTTAGGAGTGGCCAGATCTCTGTCCTTGACTCACTGCATTTCTCCCTCTACCCGTCCCCACCACAATCTTATTCACTTGCAACTATCACCTCCCACCACTCCCCACCACACAAGTAATTTTAGCAATACTAAATTACTACAGTCTCCTCAGAATGCTTTGCTCACAGGGCTCTTTCTTCCTAGAAAACATTAGCCCTCCTCCTTAACCACTTCCCCCAGTCATCATCCTTCCACCACATACAAACCTATGCAAGTTCCTCCACCAGGCTGTTTCCTACTCCTCTTTTAAGATGTGTATCAGGCATCATCATGTCCTCCAGGAAGCTTTCTATCAGGAAACATGCCTTATTGTTTTTGTATTTTCTGAGCTCAATGATGGAATTAATTCCATTGTCTGGAGACTTAATAATAACTAAAATTTTTATTAAGCTTACTCATTATGTGCTGGATACTGTGTTAAGCATTTTGTGTATATATTGTCACGTATTAATTATAAAACCCTATCAGGTAAGTTCTATTAGTACCCGCAATTTAAAAAACGAAGAAACTGATTCTCTATATGATTGAATAATTTTCCCAAGGTCACAAATGTCGTGTGGCACAGGCAGATTTTGAATGCATGATGATCTGACTCCAAGCTCATGTTCATTGGCACTAAGTTATCTTTTGCAATATAAAAATACATGATATAACAATATAAAAATAAACAAAGATAAAAGAAATATAATATATCCAAAGTGATCTGAAAATTTACTTAATAAATTGTCTTTATCCTCAATCCATCTGAACTTTTTACAGCATGTTTAACAAT
This sequence comes from Rhinolophus sinicus, assembly GCF_057876585.1. NCBI lineage: Eukaryota > Metazoa > Chordata > Mammalia > Chiroptera > Rhinolophidae > Rhinolophus > Rhinolophus sinicus. Next base: position 172,185,816 of record NC_142517.1, on the reverse strand, counting down.
AAAATATTTTAATCAAACTTTATTATTGGTTGTATTCATCAGATAAGTTCAACTAACTTGACAAGGTGTGTCTAAGAAGTAATTATGAAAGAGGAATTGAACAACGATTTCAGTAAAGACTATGAAGAAAATCATTGTAAGTGAATATTTTGTAGGGTTAATCTAAAAGAGAAGAGACAATTTTGTGTGTATATTTCCTCTACTAATATCTTAACATTTCCTGATTTCCATATCCTTGTGGGCAAGGAAGGGAGCTGGTGATGATCCCCCAAGGTCTTACCCACCTCAGTGACCTACCCAGAGTAACTGGGGTGGCTGTTGATAGGCCCCATGAAACAGAGTCACCTGGTTTAGTTCAAATATCTTTCCCCCACCCTAGGCAGAATAATGACATCTACTGAGGAAAAACTGGTTCACATCCATGAAAATCAGGAATGAAAAGGGGAAATGTTTCTCCTCCTCACCAATAGATAATATATTTATCTTTTCAAAGCAGTAAGAAATCAGCAATTTGTGGCCTTCAGATCAGACACACTATCCATGTACTAGGAAAGTTAGTTACAAACTTAAGAAGTTTCAGATACATGTTAGGAAAAATGTGGAAATAGCATAGTTCACTTGTTTACAGCTGAATATCTCCTCTCCAGTATGCATTCAGTTTACTCATTTCACTTATACAATCTAGTTTTAAATTTCTCATCCTTTCTTTTTAATACTGTGGGACTTAAAGGTCAAATTGAAGAGACCATATTGATTACCTTTGTATAGAAAATCCTAAGATTCCTTTCGGACCTGGGAATATAAAAACAAGCACTAGAATTCTGTGTGTGAAGGGAGCAGAGCATCTAGGCAGGGAGCTTCTGCAAGGTAAGCACCTGTGCTGGTCTCCTCAAGTCTTACGAATATGCCACACTCACTTCCTCTGTGCCTCTGTTCCTGAAGTTCTGTTCTTCTCAACCTGGAATATTAATCTTTCCCCTGCTTTTCTATTCCTGTTTCACTCAAACTTCAGCATTCAGTTCAAGATTCTTCTTCTCCAGGAAGCATTGCATGGCTTCATTTTTCTCCCCTCACTGTAAAATGTCTTGTGTTAGAATAAGAAGTTCAAAGTTCCAGGTATAAAACAAGTAAGTCATGGGGATGTAATATATAGCATAGGAAATATAGTCAATAACATTTTGATAGCGTGCTATGGTGTCAGATGGTTGTTCGACTTATCACAATGATTGCTTCTTTAACATAGGGAATATAATCAGTATATGGTAATCACTATGTATAGTGCCAGGTGGGTACTGTTGAATAACTATGATGTACACCTGAAACTAATATAATAGTGTATGTTAGCTGTATCTTAATAAAAATCTTTTAAAAAATAAAATGTCTTGTGTTCCCAGGTTGAATATACTCACAACTTAGCATGTATTATTGTCTTTATTTCCTGGTGTTTTTCACAGTATTTGAATGCGTTCTGTTTGACATGAATTCTTGATGTTTTCAGGCATCTTAGTATTTTTCCCTAGTGAAATGATCAGTTCCTTAAAAAATGGGAACTATGTTGTCATAATTTATATATTCTCCCATAACGCTGAATACAGTGCTGAATTTATATTTCAAAAAAAATCATAGAGAACTTGTTGATTGACTGTCTGTAAATTCCACATGAGAAGTGAACATGTTGATCTCCCCCCACCCAGCTTTACTGAGGTATAACTGACAAATAAAATTGTAATGAAAATGTTGCTCTTATCCATCAGTACATGTACAGTGCCCAGCATGGTTCTTATTGAATAGCAAGAAACTAAGAAATATTTGTTGAAGATGAATTAATGTATGAACAAAAAAGCAATTGTTACCTTTATAAACTGAACACATGAAGGTAATAACTCAGTAAGTATTCTTGCACAAATGAATGAATGAATATGTAGTTTACAAGAAGTAGAAAAGCCCAAGAATATCTAGTAGATTCATTTTATAACTGACAAAAAAAAGAGGATTAAACTATTAACTTCATCTAGAATAGTGTTTCTAAGCTTTTGTAGCAGTTTTTCTTTCCTTGTTGCAACGTGGGATTAGGGTTTGGGGTCTATGAAGCAGATAAAAATTCACCATGAATAGCAAGAAACATCCTATGAACTCCCAGAGTCCTCTGCATCTCGTTGTGAAAAAGCACTGTGCCCTCACACAGGCATTCTTTACTTCAAGGACATGCCTGGTGATTTTCAGAATTTCCCTTCAAATGGTTAACATGCCGTAAAAATGTGAAAGGAAAATTATGTCTATTATTCCATTTAAGATAATAAAGATTACAGCATCCTCTTACATTATAACTACTAAAGGGGATTTATTTTGTTTTAAATGCTTGAAGTGTTGATGTGTGCTCTGATGTATGCTAAGAAATAGATCACATTTCTCAGTACAGAATCTATACCACAAGAAAAATCCATGTTTGGAAGAAGGTAATTCTAACTTACTCTTCTATCACTGAAAAATCAAACAAGAGGCTTAGATATAGAAAGCAAAATATTTGTGGTATATTCAGAATAAGCAAATACATTTAAAAATAGAATAGATCAAAAAACAAAAATTTAAAAAATCACTATGTTTTATTTGTGTCATGATTCATAAAAGGAACAAGTGGCATAACTTAAAATATTTCTGGCAGTTGATAGATGATTGCTAATACTTTCCTCCTACTAATTATTTTTTATAAATGTAGCCTTGCAGTAACTGGAAATTATAAGCCAAAACTTCTCTATTTTTTCTTCAGATGTATGACAATTTATAAACACTCCTAACCAGAAGATCTTCAAAAACTATAGTCTACAAAGTTATGCATATAGTATTTATTTTCCTTGGGGAAAAAAATGACAAGAAAATGTGTCATTAATGACAAAACACACCACTTGTATATACACATGTATGTACAGTTCTTGAAATTATTTTCCTTAGATACATGCTTTAATCCCATTGTTTAATAATATGTCATCCAAATAACTATTGAAATATTTTCTTTAGTAATAAAAACAATCTCCATGTCTCAAAAAAAAAACATAGCTAGATATACATCCACAAAACACAATTTTGCAGAACCAATTTTAATATCAAGAACATAAGAAGGTGAGCCTATAATAGCATCATATACTAGTGAATATTACACTTAAGTTACATAACCCATTACACATTACATTTGTATGCACTTTTCATGCCCTCTTATATAAGGAGCTATGAAAATCTGATTTTTAACACAAATAAAACAAATTTATTTACATGTCTATTGCACTGTTTTTCTTTCCACTTACAGGAACACTCCACTTAACTGGTCTTATTAAAAAAATATGTTAATCATTCATTCATCAAATACTTACTACATCCCCTCTACACTTCAACAGAGGTTTGACTTACCAATAGAAATCAAACATGACCCTGCCAAAAACCTACAGTTTAATTAGACAAATATGTAAATAATATTAGCTAACATTTATTAAGGGATATATTTTACTACGTGCCCAGTGCTCTATTAAAATGCTTTATAAATATTATGCATCTTCATAACAATATATTACTATTGCATGTCGGTGATTTTACCCCCTTTTACAGTGAGAACAGTAAGTGGTGTGGTGATGTTAAAATATGCTCCCTTCAAGAGGTGGAGCCTAATTCCCCACCCCTTGAGTGTGAGCTGGATTTCGTGAATTGCTTTTAATGAACAGACTGAAGAGTAGTCAACTTTGTGGGCTGGCTCATAAAAGGTACTGTGGCTCCCTTTTGTTCTCTCTCTTGGATGGGAAGTCAGCTGCCATGTGGTAAGAACATACAAGTTGCCATATGGAGAGGCCCACATGGTGAGGACCCAAGGCCTCCTTCCAATAGCATGTGAGTCATCTTCAAAGTGATCCTTCTGCCCAGTCAGGCCTTGAGATGATAGCCGCCCTTGCCAACATCGAACCTCAAAGAGACCCTGAGCCAGAAACTATCCATCTAGACTGCTTTTCAATTACTGACCCACAAAAACTGTGAGATAATAAATGTTTGCTGCTTTGAACCAGTACATTTAGGGGATAATTTGTTATTCAGCAACAGATAACATACAATGAGTTTAGAGAAGTTATGCAATTTGCTGAGGTCACAAAGCTAGCAAGTGATAGAGATGTTCCAGCCAGTCCATTATAGCTAAAGTGATCAAATAATTTATTGTCCAACTGAGTGGGTCACTTTAGAGAATAATAGGGATACTGATAATAATCATATTGGTACAACAGCTATGCACTGAAACTATCTAGGGCAAACTGAGACATAGGATTACTCTAACAGCCTATGCTCTTTACTGCTACACAATTCTGTTTCCTATATAAATAAGTATGTGCAATGTGACCAGTCCAACAATGGGAGTATAGCACAGGGAAGGGATAATCTGCCTGCTCTGACAGAGACTGCTAGCTACTACCCAATATTCATTGTCTCCTTCCTGTTTGGTACTCAAACCTCTGTATTGTGTTGTGGCAATAATGTGTCTCACTAAAAACAAACAAACAAACAAACAAAAAACCCCTGCATTTCCCAGTTCCCTTAGAAATGGCCAAAATAATTCAGTAGAAGTTGTCAGGTGGAGCTACTAAGAAAGCTCATAGAAGGGAATTAGCTTAACAATCAGGTCCCTTTTCCTCTGCAATTTCTTTATAGCTGATGCCTAGGACATGGATGTGATGGTTGGAGCTGCAGCAGCCTCACTTGGTAACAGAAGTCATGATCTAAGAATTACAGAGCTGAAAATCTGGATTTCTGATAACCATGGACCCATCATTCCTGTCTGGGACTGTAAACCTGCAAACTATGCTGTCTGAGAGAAAAATATATCTCTACCTTTGCTTAAGCAGACATTACTAAGGTTTTCACTTATACCTTAACTAAACTTATCCTAACTGATATATCCACCTTAATTCCTCAAACAACAGATTTAAATTTTAAGTACCAAACATTTGTATTCTTACCCCATTTTGATAGAAATTGTTCTAAATATATTGCCACTCGTCCTATTTATTTAAGTAGCTAAAACAGAAGCATTTGCCTGACAGTTTCCTTGATGATACAAGCTTTTTATTATTTACAGAAAGCAGAATTAGTTTACTTTTCAGTGCATAATAGAGTTTTATGGGTCTTATGGAAGCTCATTCAGTTCTGATGAATAATACTATTTTAGATGGGTTGGAGCCTTCACCAATTTTGTCCCTTTTAAATGATTCATTTAGGGTTTTTTCTAAACTCTCCAGCCTTACTTCCTCTAAAAAACTTGAAGACTAATTAAAGATTTCCACCTTTCAGTCATTATCGATATATGCCAGAGGACTTTCATGAAATGTTAGATATTCAGATTTAATAGGAAATGATTACATTCACTAAGGGGTTAGATACAGAGCTCTTAATCATATAATTGCATTAGGTTTAGCTCATAGAAACATAAAAGAAATAAAAGGTTTGATGCACATTCAACATTTTTGTGAAGCATGAGGTATTTCTACAGTGAATTTTTTTTTCTTTTGAATTTTGAAAAAATAATTACTATTAGGAAGATGGTTACATTAATTAATGCTCTTCTTTAGGCATCAGTGAGATTCTTTAAGAAACTGCATTAATTTTTTTTTGTAATTACTTTAGGTTAGTTATTCTATTTTAGTTTAGAATATCTTTATCATTAACAAAATTTTAAAAGTTACTGGAATAAAATGCTCCCTACAGAGAATAAATCTATATATCTAAACAATCTAGGATAAATATGGAAGAAAACTTTAAGAAAAACCTAACAATTATGTCTGGCCCAAAATGCAATATGGAATGACACTCATTAAAAATAATTCAAGCTAAGGCTAAATGATTATTTGATAGGGATGTAATAGAACTTTCTGTCATGATGGACATATTCTGAACCTATACCGCCCCAAATACTTGCATTAGGCACATGTGATGATTTGAACTTGAAATGTGGCTAGCATGAAAAATTAAATTTTATTTCATTTTAATAGCCATATGTGGCTAGTGGCTCTCAAATTGGACTGTATAGTTATAAATGGTTTTCATACAGAGCTGAAAAAATTGGAGTTGATGGATTCTAAAGACTCTTCCAACTTTATATTTCCATAGCTGAAAAAATAAATGATTAAACTTTATTTCTCCTCCATTTTCTGCTCCATTCTGCACCAAATTTTCCCTGTTTCTGATATTTGAAATTGATTCATTCATTAGGTTAGTCATCACAAAACTACAATGTGCCAAGTGCAGTGGGAAAAAAACCCAGAATCTGCTCTGCCATCAACATTTCTAATCTTCTTGGTTTTCCCTTTTACTGCCTTCAATAGTCCTTCCTTTCTAGGACACCTCTCTCATCTTGAAATACTATGGCTAGGTGGCAGGATGTGGAGAGCGTACTTAAATGCTGGGACTTCCAGATTCATTAGAGAGCTTTCTGCTTAGAGGAATAAAGCCACAGGAATTGATGAGGTCAACAAGAGCAATAAGGGTTCTGACTCAGATTCAAGTTGATCTTAAAGTAAATAATGTGGTATGAATTGCACATCTGAGATATGCATCTGGTGGGCTGTAAGTAACTCCCACTATTGCCAGCATCCTTCACAATGTTTCCCAGGATTCTCCAAGGGGCTTCAGCCTACATGGAGTTTTCAGTCTCACTTGCACCTCACTTCCGCGTCTGGTTTGTTCATTCAACCCTGCATGTACACTATCCCAACCCAAACAGGTACCATGGTCCCTTGTACATTGATTCCACAAAGCAACCCAAATGCAAGGCAGTTGCATGTAGCAGAATTCTGTAGGAAGTTTGAGGGCAATGACAGGAGGACTATGTTGCAGAATATTAGCTAGCCCTGCCCTTTAAAGCTGTCAGTTTTCTTACTGTGGGAATTTCTGCCTGTCTCCTTCTCAGACTCTCCCATCATGTTGTTTGCACCCACCTCCACCAGACCGTCTTTTTTTTCTCTTCTCTTCATGCCCAAGCCCCCATTTCTTCTTTCTGAGAAAAGGCCATGTCTACATTTCTCTTGTGCTTTTTATTCTGAGCAAATCAGGCTTCTCTTTGTTTTGCCCTGTTTTTTCAGACCACGTTTAGAACTTATATTGCCAGAGTCAAATTTTCAAATAAAAATCTAAGTCAAAATTTTTTTTCACCCTAAAAAAGGATTCTGGCTCAAGATTTTTAAATAAAATTTTCTCTTTTTCATATGACTATATATTTCATGAAATTAGATATTACTACAAGAAAAATGAGTTTCAGAGAAGACTTGGCCATGGTCATAAAAATAATAAAAAGTGTTATGGGAATTAGAAGACCAGGCTTTTGAAAAGCATTTATCTTTCTATTATGTTACAGCCATAAACAATATGGGTTAAATAATATTCTATAAACATGTCTGAGAATCTCACAATCACTTATAACATTATCCCAAATGGGAAATATTTCATGAGCACTAGAAAAATGGCATGACAAAAAACTGGAAAACAAATCATTTAAAATGGAAATCTATATGGATTTAAGAAGTAATTAAGAAATAGAGAGAGAGAGACAGAAAGAGAGAGAGAGAGAAAGTTTTGGTGTTATGCTATTTCACATGGAGACATTAAGAATTCAGACATACTGTGAGGACCCAATGTTACATAGAGGAAATGGAAATTTAAATTTTAAAAAATATATTTTCTCGGAGTAGAGTTAGAGAAGCAAGTAAATATGCTGTCATTGAGTTAAAACCTTCACAGTGGGGAAGGGGTTAAGAAAGAAAAGAAACCCTTTACTGACTCAGTATTACATGTAAGCTACCATGGCACTATGGCAGATCCTACAGGGCCTTCAAGAATGAAGTGTTTGTCAGGACTCTTTCAACTGCAAGTAATAATAATCCAACTCACATTAACTAAACCAAAAAGAGAATGGATTGTTTCATGTAACCAGGAAGCCCAGGGTTGGCTCTGGTTTCAAACACAACACAATTTCCAGGAAATGTAGCTGTCCCCCATCTCTGCTTCCCTCCCTCTTTTTCCCTCTCTTCTTTTTCCAGCTCTGCTTCTTTCTTTGTTTAGTCTTACCCTCTCCTACTGCTTCAGGCTCCCAGTTAACCAGGGAAAATACTTACCTACAATCTAAAGCTGTGTTCTTATTTAGCAATCCCATCCTAGCTGAAAAAGCTGCCCTCTTCCCAAATCAGTATTACCAACTCCAGGCAATGATTCTTATTGGCTATGTTTATAATAATTGCTCACCCCTGACCCAATCACTGTGTTCCGAGGAATGAGATATTATGATTGGCCATACCTAGATCAGGTGATCACTCTGTGATGAGGATGTGGCATAGCACTGCAGTAGATAGGATGTTCTTAACCATTCAGGATGGAGGAAGGGTGGTTCTGCAAAAAAGGGGATGCAGCAAGGCATACAACACACACACACACACACAGATATACACACACAGATATACACATGATATATGACCACTGTGGATTAATAAGTAACATGTCTTGTCCTCAAGTTTTTCCCATATAAATCTTAGTACACATGTACAGGGAGAAATATCCACATATGTGCCACAAATTTTAAGTCTCCGTGTTAATCTGTTACCTCAATTATAAAACATTTAAATGTCCTCCCATTGTTTCTTACTGTTATGTAAATCTAGTTTTGTTAGTTTTAAACTGTGAAAATTATTTAATCATTGTCATAATATTTTTGCAGTCAAAATGCAATGTTGGCTTAAAACTTGTTGTCTGTATAATAAATTATAAATTATCTTTAGATATTGTGAAAATTGTCAATCTAACAAGCCATTTCCTCAGTTAACATTAGTTTTTTGGCTGTGATGGTTTGAAAATTGTTTCTTGGTTTCAGCACACTTTGGTTGCTACTATATTTAGAGATCGTTTATTTTAGCTTGGTCATAAAAACTTATCACTATATTCATAGGAATTTTATTGGCTAGAAAGCATAATTTGTGTTATTTTCTATACATGTTGTCTTGGTATATAGAAATTGAAAAATCTGATGTTTGCATCACATTTTTTACTGTCTCATATGCAATAGAGTGAAATCCAAGCTTTTGTTGGGTTAAGCCACTGAGATTTGTGAGTTAATTTGATTCTGTAATATATCTTAGCCAATCCTGACAAATACAGATGTCTTAAATTACATAATTTATAAACAAAAAGATTCTCACCATAATTATGTAAATATCATATACTTTCCCTTATTACAATATGTATAATTTATATTCTAGGCAAAAGCACATATATTTGTGTGACTTTCCTAAGAGTAAGCCAATTCCACCTTTTTATCAAGAGAAAGGGGTGGGGGAAACATCATAATTTGGTGAATATCGAGAGTCTTCAAGTCCTAAAGGCCTGGGAGGATCTTCTCTGCCAACTATCTGTAGATACCTAGACTTTTTTTCTTACTCTTTATTTCAGAAACTAAAGTTTCACAAACAGCTCCTGAAAAGGGAGATTTCTCAGTAGAAGTTATGGTACTATACCAGAAATTGGGGTTTTTACCACAAGTGATTTCACTTTCACTGTGGCAAAGAAAATGCAAGTTGACCTCGCCTTTGAAAATGCAAGTTGGTCCTGGGAGATAGCAATTGTTGAGGGGCTTCTGGTTCCCATCATCTCCTGAGCGCAAAAGAGAACCACGTGAAGACTAAGTTTGACTTTTCATCTACCACCGAGAAGCAGCCATCTCTGAAACTAAAATAACACTTGTCTGGTAATTAATCTTTCTCTTCAATTAAATAACATTTCCTTCGTGCTTTTAACTCATTGGTTTTCAAATATTTCTTCACAGCGGAACTCTCTCTCTTCTGATGGCATGTTAGCAGAATTCACATATATAAGACAGATAAAAGCAAGACCCAGAAATTCCATGGGTCACCATCCAGCACAAACAAAGCTAAGGCTTTAAACTAGGGGTGCCAAAACTGTGGCCCGTGGGCCAACTGCGGCCCGTGCGCCAACTGCAGTCCGCAATCCATTGTTAATTGGCCTGCAGCAAATTCCAAAAATATATTTAGTTTACTTAAATAAACCAGGTGAGGCAATACGTACTTCACCTCGAGTGAGTGGGCCGGCTGTTTGTGTATTTTACTCCATATAGCCCTTGGTAAAAAACGTTGAAAAAAGTTTTGACACCCCTGCTTTAAACACTTCAAGCCAGCTTAGTTTTGTAATGTACCTGTCGTGGGGATAATGAGGGTGCACACGTAAGTAAGACTCCAAGACTCCTTGTTTCTCTCAAGCAGATTCACCTTCATCGTTCTCAGTGGTTCCAGAATATTTACTGGCAGGCAGTTCATGTTGTTCTACACGCCAATAAACCTCCCTGAGCATCTCCCTTCCCTAGTCTCCTGTCTCCTCCTTTCACAGTGCTCAAAAAGTCCACACTTTTTGCACCTGCCTCAACTCTGCTGCATTTTTTGTACCTAAACCTCTTCAAGAGTTTAGCCCACATCAAAGTCATTCAAAATCTCCCAGCAAATCTGGTTTCTCCAGGAGGTCTATGCTATTACTGCTCCCCCAATTTATATATATATATATATATATATATATATATATATATATATATATATATATAATCTTTTCACACAAACATTAAAAACAAAGCTTCTGTCTGTACCTGAATACTGCATGTGGGGATGCAGACATGAACTGCACAACTCCAGGAGCACCACTAGCAGGTATGATGCACTATTATTATGTGGCCACTTGCTCAGGCCTGCGCTGCACTGAAGGAAATCTCGCTAGGGTGTGTTCCTCAAAGGGTGGTCTGAGGACTACCTCCATCTGGAGTACTTGTGTGACGCCCAAGCCACACCTACTAAATCAGAATTTCTGGGGTGGGACCTGGGATCTTCTTTCTTAACTATTTCCTTTAGGGGAGTTTTAGTTACCTATTGCTACGTAAAATCCCTTTCCTGGTCCCCCAATCGTAGTGGCTTAAAGCAATGATTTATAATTTCTCATGATTCTATGTGGCTTGACTAGCAGTTTCTCCTGGGCTCACTCAGGCAGCATCATTCTGGTGAAGGTATGGCTAGACTGGAAGGTCCAAAATGACCTCATTCGTGTATTTGTCAGCCGGTGCTGGCTGTCTGTGGAGTGCTTCAGTTCTCCCTTTAGTGACTTCTCATCTTCTGCTCAGCTTCTGAAACCAGGAGTGACTTCCTTACATGGCATTCTCAAGGCAGTGTTCCAAGAAGGCAAAAGTGGACGTTGCAAGCTCTCCTGGGACCTAGGCTTTACTTGCACGTCATCATTTCTGCTACATTCTATTGGTCAAAGCAAGTTACAAGGTCAGGCCAGGTTCAAAGTATGGGAAAATAGACTCCATTTCTTGATAGACTCAGCTGTAAAGCATTTGTATGTAAACATACCATATAATACACACACCATAGTGTATTGCTAAGTATATATATTAGGTACTTAATACTTTGAGCTTTTATCATCATGTCTCAGGGATTGTAGTTAAGAAACTTCTGGAGTATGCTATTTGTGGGCTTTGCTTTTAAATAGAAGTTTCTTCCTATATTTGCTAGAAACAAGTTGGTTTGTTTTCAGGTCCTGAAACTAGGATTGTCAATATCATAACTCATTACATATAAGGATCCAACCTCAGCAGAAAAGATTCAGAAGCTGACAAAAAGACTGGGTAGCTACACCTCCATTTTCAATTTACTCAAAAGTAACTATGGAATTATTTAAGAAAAAATCATTTATATATATATGGTAGGATTGCATAGTTTTCACAACTATTTTATTCATATTTTTTCTGATCAAAATTTTTTCAAACTAAAAAAAAGTCAGAATTGGCAAATGTAAGTTTACTTTCCTCTTCCAACATAGCTGATCCTTTAGTGATTTGATAACAGCAAGAGGTCTTATTTAAAAAAAGTAAAACGGTGGGGTAGAATAAAGGGGGATTAAAAATCAATCTGAGGAGTTAGGTACAGATTAGAAAATTAAACAATCATTCCAGGAAGAAGGACTGAGATACCAGATTTGCCTATAGTTACAAAGCCTGTTGTGAGTCAGTGACAAAGGTAGGGTGGCCATTCAATCCACACCCATATCTCTGCTCCAAGAATTTCCCACTTTATTTGCAGACTACATGCAATATCTGAGAAAATAGATCTAAAATGTATACTTGGAAAGTGGCCTCTGAGGAGGCTTAAAACAGCAATAATACTTAAAAATAATAGGTTCTGAGTGCAATAGTGGAACAAACCATGAAAATGTCTTTGTAATCAACTAACAGAAAACATGTGATTACAAGCCCTTAAATTTGCCTGCTGCCTCAAGTTAGTGTTTTAAATATATTGTACTCTATTTAACATTTGCCTTGGAAATTTTTTTCTTTTGCTTTAGACGGAAGGAAATTTTTGCCAAGTTTTATGTCTTCCTTAGTCAGCAAGTAAATTTCCCATTACTCTCCCGTTGGGTGAGTCACCAGCACTGCTTAGGGGAGTCACAGAGTCCTGGTTGTCTGGACAGGATGAGAAACAACATTACAGTCAATCAGTCTAGACAACTTAGGGGGCAGAGACTTGGCCATTTATGGTATCATTTCCCCTTTTTTACTGGGAGAGCCTAGAGAGCAAAGAGACACTCCTGGGAATATACGTAAGATTACCAGATTTAGCAAATAAAAACACAGGATGCCCGGTTAAATTTGGATTTCAGATAAACAATGAATATTTTTTTTTTTAGTATATGTATGTTTCATGCAATATTTGTGACATACTTTTACTTAAAAAAAAATTATCATTTACCTGAAATTTACATTTAACTAGGCATTCTATATTATCTGGCAACACTACATGTACGGATCTCACTTCATATTATCCACCTTTGATTACGCCTCAGGATGTCAGAGATGAAAGTCAGTTTTCCTGAGGACAAAAGTGGAGCTATTTTTTTCATCTTGTATTAATCATGTAATTACTGCCTAACATCAGAGAAATAAAAAATTACCAATGACAAGAATTCTTTAGAGCAGTACTTCCCAGATTTTAATATGCATAGAAGCCACATGGGGATCTTGGCAAAATTCAGATTCTAATTCAGCAGCAGGAGGCAGGGCCTGACATTCTGCATTAGCTGACAGCAATGCTGTAGGTCCTGGACCACACTTTTCAGTAACAAGGCTTTCAATAGTTCTCAAACTTTGCTGCATATTCGAATCACCTGGGGAGCTTTTAAATTCCCTGATGCACAAGCTGCCATCCATCCAAATTAAATCTGAATTTGCTGGGGGTGGCAGCTAGGAGAGAGTCGTTTTAAAAGCTCCTCAGGTGCTCCCAGTGTGCGGTCTATGTTGAGAATCGCTGTCTTTGATGAATCCACTTTGGCGTTGGTTAATGTTTATTATCACCTGGCTTGGAGGCAAAATTCTTTAAAAAACAAACTTGGCATGGTGGTTATTACACATTAACTGTAATCTTGAGACACTGACTGTGAAGGATTGCCACCACAGTCTTTTCAATGTGTCCACTTTCAGTTATGCTTTCTAAGCAATCGAGAAAAGCAATAGGTTTTCTTATTTTAACTGTTAGATTACTAAATTAATTTTCCAAATTTGGAAAATTTTATATTTGTAACACACATTTTTTCCATGAGTCTAAAATAATTTACTTCTCCTAACGTTTCTAATGGAAACCAAACAGCCACCATCTCAGAGTCAGTCTGTCTTGGAAAAGACTGGAATTTATCATCTGTTACTCTTTTGTGAGGCTTGGCTAGAGTCAAGGAATGTGACTTAAGGAAAAAAATTAAATCTTTAAGTTTTTGTTGTTTTTCAAATAAAGACATGTCAACGAATAAAAGTATGCCTTCAAAGCTACTGGTAAGAATACAGCATGCATATTAACACATGCTTACACAAAACAGACAGATGCTAACATAAAATTAGCTGTGGGAAACTTCTACAAAAGACTTGTTTCTTAACTAAAAACTTTGCTCTTTTTTCTTCTAATTTTATTACTTTAGTGTCATCCATTTTTATGCCACCTTCCTTAAATCACAATATTTTCTGCAAAATTGTTTACCTTGAAGAATGGATTTTAGGTTTCTTATATTTTCCACTGGAGTGCTATCCCACAGAATTTTTTTCTTTCTTTCTATTTATCCTTTTTTTTTTTTTTGTCCACTTCATTCATCTCTCTCTCATTCATGCCAGCGTACACCCTCCATCACTACTCAATTCCCTACCTTGTGACCAAACATTCCAGAGTCTGTGACTAGATATTATACTTGACTTGCCTCCCTCACTAACTCCAGCAGTAGTTACCGTGCCCTGGGAAAGAACTTTAAGAAGCCCACACATGCCGCTGACACTGGGTGGCCCCATCAGCCAGTTGAAAGGCTGCTAACCTGTGGCTCAAGAGGTACAAGACCATTAAAGGGCAACAGAAATCTCCCATGATGACAAGGAAGTTAACCTGAGCTGTCCTGCATACAAAGCAGCCGCTTAATAATGTTTTGTTCTAAACAATGGTAGTTTATTCTTCCTGCCATGAAAGGCTTATACACATTTTCCTAAAACTTAGCCCAAACTATAGCAGTGCATTGTACAATATGATAACAAAGCAGTCGCTAAGCTAAGCTGTGTTTTTAGATGTAATAGACCATTAAATCTTTGCAACCACCCCAACAAGTATTATTGCTATTCACATTCTAAAGATGAAAATACTAGGCAGCCTGTTTGCTCAGTGGTTAGAGCAAGGTGCTCATAACACCAAGGTCAGTGGTTCAATTCCCACATGGGCTGGTAAGAAACAATGGCTTGAACTTGGATCTGAGCCACCAGTGGGAGGCTGGTTGTCTCAGTGGTTAGAGCTCAGTGCTCATAACACCAAGGTCACCAGTTCAATTCCCACATGGGCCAGTGAGCTGCGCCCTCCACAACTAGATTGAAAACAATGACTTGACCTGGAGCTGAGCTGCTCCCTCCACAACTAGATTGAAAACGACTTGACATGAAGCTGATGGGTCCTGGAAGAACACACTGTTCCCCAATATTCTCCAATAAAAAATAAATGAAAAAAAAAGATGAAAAAACTGAAGCTTAGAGAATAGTAACTTGCCCATGATAACACAGATAAATGGGTAGTCAAGTCAGGATATGAACCTCAACAAATCAAATCCAATTAGAGGCGAAACCCTGCATACAGCTTAACTACCACATGTTTGAATGTATCCAAGGCCTCTACTGCATAATACACTACCTCTTATAGTTCTTACAGGGAATAACAGGATCCTGAAGGACTTCAATTTTATATATTAATGATAGTAAATGCAATAAGAGTAGTAGTTTTCTACAAACAGAACCAGTGCTTAAATAGGTTATTTGAGGATTTCTGGTCAAGATGGTGGAGTAGGTAAATGCTGCGTTTATCTACTCTCAGACCGTATCAAAAATATAACTAAACTACAGAACAACCATCACGTAGAATGTCCTGAAGTCTAGCTGAACTGAAGCCCTACAACTACCGTGTTTCTCCGAAAATAAGACCTAGCCGGACCATCAGCTCTAATGCATCTTTTGGAGCAAAAATTAATATAAGACCCAGTTTTATATTATATTATGCTGGGTCTTTTATTAATTTTTGCTCCAAAAGATGCATTAGAGCTGATGGTCCGGATAGGTCTTATTTTCAGGGAAATACAGTAAAGACATACAGAAGAAACCACCTCAAGACAGGTAAAGGGGTGGAGACATGGAATGGGCTGGTCACACACCTGCAAGTGACCATTAAAAGTCAGGAGGGATGTGTTGGCTGCAGAGGTTCTCCCCCCACTCTGGAGAAGTGAGGGGTCCTAGCCTCACACCAGGCTCCCCAGAGCTGGAGAGAGAAGTCCCCATAACTTCTGGCTGTGGAAACCAGTGGAGATTGTGGCTGAGTGAGCCGGAGGAAGGCTACAATTCTAGGTATTCTTCTTAAAGGGTCCATGCATGGAGTTACTCTCTGAGGTACTCATTTGTTCTGAGCTCCAGCACTGCGACAGCAGCTCAAACGGCACCAGGTTCATACAGGGAGGAACTGAAGTATCTGGCTTAAATGCGAGGGCTAGAGGGGTAGCTTTCTCTTGGATGGAGGAGCAGGTGGAAACCATTGTTTCTTTGTTGAGCCCTCCCTCCTCTTGGCATGCAGACGCAGGCAGCCATATCTGAGTCTCCATCAACCTGGCTAACACCTTTCATCTGCCCTGCCCTACTGATTCCCTGAGATCCCACCCCACCCAACATTTGGGCACACTCAAGCTGCTTCCAGTGCCTCTTCCGTACAAACAGCCTGTATTGGCTCATGGTAGAGATTCCTAAAATCTCTCATTGAGAGATTCCTAAAATTTCTCAAAGGTTCACAAAACCCAAACTAGCAGCATCTGGCTTTGGCATGTCCCATACCTTTTGTGGAGCAGCTCTAAGCCTGGCATTAATGACAGTGGCACTAGCCACTGGTTTTGGTTGACGGCTGAGCCTCCTGAGGCACCTCTAAGCACAGCTCAAGTGGCAGCCATCTGTGGATTGCTTGGTGGCTCATGCCAGGTGGCCCAGGGCAGGACACAGGCTGTGGCTGAACTTGGCCTGTGGTGGGGCCCCTCCCAGGGAGCCCTGGGAACCGGCATACCCAGAGGCTAGCTTTGGACCAAGCCACAGCATCACCCAGCCACCTCCATAGATGACACATCTAAAGGGCATACTGGCCAGGCACCAGAGCCCTGCTAAAGCAAATTCTGCTCTGTAGGGTCAGCCCCTACACAACAGCTACTCCACTGTAGACAAAGCCAGTCCTCAAACCAATCAGCCCAAGGGTGAATCCCTCCTACTGACGTGCAAACAGCAACCAAGGCTCAACTACAATAGGACATACCTGGAGCACCCAGCTCTGGTGACAAGGGAGACAGTGCTACTAGGCCCCACAGGACACCTACTACATAAGGCCATTCTACTAAAAGTCAAGTTCAGATTGGGCTAATTTGTGTTAATATCTCCACTGATATTTGCTAATAATCCTTTTTAACAAAGGACAGGCCTTGGACTGGGGATCTTTAATAGACAACTGTACCTACTGACAATTTAGTAACATCGTGTTATATTCATTTCTAAGGCTACCTTCTATTTATGGCGAATGATTCTGTTTTGTATTGCTTTGTTTTCCATTTATGGCAGGACTATATATCCTCTTAAAACAAAATTTAAATACATTTTTTTAAAAAGTACATAGTAGAGTTGATATGCAGATTTGTCAAAAATCATGCACTTTAGAACTTCAGTGGCAAAAATCTAGAATACTTTAAATAAATCAACAAGAAAAAAACCCTGCTGTCTTATTTCCACTAGCTGCATGAAAATGTTCGAATTAAGGAAGAAATGTAAAGTCCAATTCTAAAGAAAACAGAATGTTTACTGCTTTTGAATTTCTCTAGGCTCTAGATTTGAGGGTTCTAGACTATGGGAAAATTAATTATTCCTCATTCCCTGACATGAGGCTGTACTGTATCGTAGAGCTCTTGACTTACTTTCAGAGGCTGAAGTTTGGATCCAAACTGTGTTACTTAACATGGTACTAACTAACCTTACGGAGGTCCTATTATCTTCCTTGAATTTAGTTTCTCCATCAATTAATGAAGGATTAAATTGTTTCTTATAGTCTGTTAGTCTATGGATCTACACTCAATGTACTCTCAGCGGTCTGTGCATTTGTCTTTCTTCCAAAGTGCTTATGTAGGTGAAGCTTTATATATAGGTCTGTACAGGTAACTTATGTTCTTTGAGAGAATATATGCAATGTTAATGCTTTATTTTGTACAGCGTCAGCTTTTCTTATCAAAAGTTGCTAGACTTAAAGGCTCAGCAGAGAGGGCACTATTACAAGTCAGCGGCCTGTTACAACCTGATATTATTCTGGGGTAAAAATGAGGCTTCCTCTTCCTTTACACCATTCAAAGAAAGTAGCCTGAATTCCAAGAATGCCTGTGGCGTTCACCAAACACTACACTTTCCTGTGTTTGTTTGTTTTTACACTGGGTGCAAAGTACAATTAGCTATCACTGGTCACTGGAATAGAATGTAATTATGGCCTGAATTGATGACTAAACTACCTTCTCTTGTTGAGTGACTAAGTGCAGGAAAACACCTTTTCAGAGGTGCTTATCTGCATGATCAACTCAGCACTGTTGCTAGAATGAACAGATGTACCGATTTCAGTTAGTGCCCTTAAATCTTGAAAGTTCTGGATGCCTGATAAAAATTAAAATCAAACTACACACTGAAAAGACAAAAGCAGACAACGTAAGACCAGTCCGTGTTAGCTGTATAACTTCACTTAAACCCCTACTTGCATGATTCAGATTTTAATCAACACCTTTCCAAAAGTTCTAGCATCTTTGCAGGAGAGGAGACACAATGTGCCCTGTAATCAGGCAGTCAGAAAGAAGGATATGTCATGTCCATTTCATTACAGCTTACCACCTGGCATCAACTACATAATTTATAATTTTAGTAATATGCTCCCTCTAAGGAGATTTTGCCCAATAAAAAGAGTGAGGTTTCCCTTTGGAATTCATTGGCTTAGATAATATCCTTCTTCGCATTCACTAACATTTTGAGCACTTTATGCAAGAGGTGGCCTGGAAAGTGTGGGAAGAACAGCATGAGACCTTAACAGCAGCGATGTCCTGGGAATGAAGAGATAAATGCCTGCAAAATCATGCTAATCTATGAGAAAGGCAAAATAATGAGTTTTTCATTAACAATAACCTTTATAGGCCCTTGTACTGGAAACTATATTACTTGAAAACAATGGTGTATTTGTTAAAGGTCCAGTACAACAAACCTCCTCCAAAAAGTCTGATATAACAAACCTAGCTCCAGTAGCTGGATGTGACACAGGGCAATCGTGTTTCTGTGATTTGGTTATTGCCAGTCCTCCAGAACAATACACGTGAACAAACTGCCATTTTTTGGGTTGGAGTAATTGTCTATAAATCGCTTGTTTGTCAGGATTGGTAGAATAGTTAGGAAGTAGAGAGATAAATGGAGCAGAATCTGAAATGTTCAAACCAATAAATACCCAACTCCCTTCTTAAATACCATGTCTGCGGCTCAATGTCCCATCTCCACTCAGAGATCTCACCCAGACTCCTCCCCAACTCATCCAAATAACCACATAAGACAAATGGCGAACAGTTCAGAAGCTAAAAGGAAAATAGATGAGTTGTGCTATTCATTGTTAAAGCCGCTGATGGATCTGTTCACGTGTGATTTCTAAAAATTGCCCCGTTGACCTTACCAATGTCAAGACCTTTTTTGTTGTAACTTGTTAATTCCCTAAGAAAAGCAAGGATTTACTTTTGTTTTACCTCAAGCCCCCATGTGATTTTTAGCAATATGCCTGCTCTAAAGAGATTTTGCCAAGTCAAAAGAGTGAGGTTTCCCTGTGGAATTCATTAGCTTAGATTTTGATCTGTAGGGAGCTAGTGTGTCTTGATGTTTAGAACATAGTGTGGGATAGATAAAGGCACATTTTGAGCTCCAGTTGTCATTTTTTAGCTGAGTGACATCAAGCAAGTTACTTAACCTCTCAATACATTTTTCTTTTCCAGTTATTCTATCTGGTCTTTTTTGAAATCTACCTGTTCCTTTTATTGTAATTTGCTTTCTTTTCTTATGTTTTCTCCTTTCATGTTATTTTGAAAATACTTATTTTGTAGCCTATTTCATATTATTCTGTTTTCTCAAGTTCATGGAGGTGTTAATCTCTCCACTTACAGTATCTGCTGAGTCCTGCTCATGACAAAATATTTCTTCATGTATCTTAGGATTCATCAGGGGTTTCTTTTGCTGTGGACATTTCCCGTGGCTTTATTTATGGAAGTACTCCTCTTACTGGTCTCTCATTTGTTCCTACCAGGCATCACTGACCATCACTGGACCAGAATCAAACTGTCCAGGCAGAGATAAGTTACCTTGAGTTCTGGGGGCCCATGGGCAGACTTTTTTCTAGATCTCCTTTAACTGAGGGTGGGGACCTTTGGGGGGGTGGTCTTGGATATCTGCATATGCAATACAGGGATGATGACAGCATGTGCCCCGTAGGGTTTTGGTAAAGATTAAATGAGATAAGATTTAAAGTGCTTAGGGATGTGCCAGGTGTAACTGCTGCTCTAGCTCCAGCCATCATGTGATACTGTGATTTATAGTAAGAAATACATGTTTGGTCTTCATCCTGGTTTCTGGCACAGAGCTCCTGAAACCCTTGGAATTTCCTAAGTGATCTGGGCAATAACGGTGTCTTTTGTTATTCATAGAAAGCACCTTTCAACCACACCTGAGTTTATATTAATGAGATGGCTTTTGGAAAGTACCTAATGATGGGGGCTGGTTGCCATTCAGTGCTGGGGGAGTGGCTCACCCGGGGAGGGTGTGGAAGCTCCTTCCCACATACTCCTACCTTGCCCTGTGCATCATTCAATCTGGCTGTTCCTGAGTTATAATAATCCTTTTATAATGAACTGGGAATCTAGTAAGTGCATTGTTTTCCGAGTTCTGTAAAGACACTCTAGCAAATTAATTGAACCCAAGGAGAGGGTTTTGGGAACCTCTGACTCATAGCTGTCTGTCAGAAGCACAGGTGCTGGTAACCTGGAATTGCAGACTGGTGTCTGAAGGGGGGTTAGGGGGGCAGTCTTGTGGGACTGAACGTTTAATCTGTAGGATCTGATGCTATGTCCAGGTAGATAGTGTCAGTTAACTTTTAGGACACCCAACTGGTATTGCAGAAGCTTGGTGTGTGGAAAACCCATGTATCTGGCGCGTCGGAAGTGTAGAGTGTTCTGAATGTAAGCAAAGTATTGAGCCTAGAGAGTCACCACAAAAGAGAAATAGGAATGTTTTTTTTTTTTTTTTTTTTCTCCTTTAGATACTGTATCTATAATCTAGCTAGCAGCAAAGAGAAGGAGATACGAAAGAAAAAGAGGCAACATCCCACACTAGTTAGCTTTTCAGGAAGTTTCCTGAAAGCGGCCATACAATATTCCGCATATATCTAATTTGTCAGAACTTAGTCACATGCCCACACCTAGCTTCCAAAGAGGCTGACAAATACAGTGTTTTTAGCTAGGCTCATTAATAAATAAAATCAAGATTCTAGTGTGAAAGAAGAAAGGACCAGTGGATACTGGCTAGGCAGGTGGCAGTTTTTGCCATATCTATACAGTGTGATCACAACTATATAATTTTAAAGTAGAATAAGGCCTGGGGAATGAGACAGACGTAAAGACATATACATTTTGATTGGGACCCCAGGTTGGAGAATGAGTCAGAGCTTGGGAAAGGGTGAGGAGGGGCTGGCTTAGACAGTATGTGTGGGTGGGCTGTGGTGGAGTGTAGAGGACTTAAAGGGTGGAGAGTGGAGAATAAAAAAGAGAATAATGGGGCCGGCCCGGTGGCTCAGGCGGTTGGAGCTCCATGCTCCTAACTCCGAAGGCTGCTGGTTCCATTCCCACATGGGCCAGTGGGCTCTCAACCACAAGGTTGCTGGTTCAACTCCTCGAATCCCCTAAGGGGTGGTGAGCTGTGCCTCCTGCAACTAGCAATGGCAACTGGACCTGGAGCTGAGCTGCGCCCTCCACAACTAAGACTGAAAGGACAACAACTTGAAGCTGAACGGCACCCTCCACATCTAAGATTGAAAGGACAACAACTTGACTTGGAAGAAAGTCTTAGAAGTACACACTGTTCCCCAATAAAAAAGAATAAAAATAAATAAAAAATTATAGGGAAAAAAAAAGAGAATAATGAAGGGGTGGGTCTCAAGCAAATGTGGGGACTAAAGGGCTGAAGAAATGTTTTCCAAATACATATCTTTTTTGTTTCTTTCTCTATTGCCTAGTCTCCCTCACTGGGCCACTTCTCCAAACATAGGCTCTCACAGATGTGATCACCCGTCTCTCTTTTGAAACACATACCTCAAGTGTAAATTAACAATTACTTGTGTAATATATAGATTGATAGTGCAAACTCCATTAAGGAAGGCACACTGACCTTTTTTGCAACGATTATATCCTCATGCCTGGCATGGTGCCTGGTACATAATAAACAAGCAACAAATATCTGTTTCATTAATGAAATGAATATGTAGGGGACACACTGATAGGAAAAGAATGCTGATGGAATACATAACAAGACAACATTTCTGGAATGGGTCTTGTCCAAGATAAAAGATACGTGAATTTGTGAGGCATCACTTCGTTGCAGGATAGTATTTGCTATGAGCCATTGCAAATTGTTAAGACATCAGTTTCCTTGTAATTGTACATCATCATTCTGTTCTTTACCGCCCTAAATAGATCTTACATATATTCTTTTATTTTATCTCTACATAACTGAATCATCTGGTTTCTGCCTGACCCCGGGCTCCTTTTCCCCTGCCCCTACCCAGTCCTGTGAAACAGAAATTATCAGTATCTGACCAGAGTACATCAAAGCATTGCCAAGATTCACAGGAATATGCAATATTCCTTTCCGCTTTGTGATACTGCTGCTTATTGGTTGTGTGACCTTGGGAAATTTATTCAACTGACCTATGCCTCCATTTCCTGATCTGGAAAGTGGAAATAATACTAAACCCACAGGTTGTTGAAAGGATTATATCAGGTAATCTACTTAAAGCTCTCAACAGTGACTGTCTCTTAATGTGTATTCAACACATGTCAACAATTATTACTTGCTTACAAGAACAGGGTGGCAGCAGATGATGCCCACATTTTCCATGGGTAGGCAAAACCCTTCCTCAAGGACGGCAGCACAAAAGAACTGCTGAGGAAGGACTGCGGCAATAGTGACAGTGAGAAAGGAGAGGGTGGAGGCTGGGAGAGGGTTTTTCAGGGCCCCACAGCCAGCAAGTTGCAGTACCATGAGGGGGAAAGGTGGGAGAGGGTGATACAGTTCCACCCAGACTGGCTCTTGGGACACGTCCAGGGTCAAGTAGGTGGCAGAGAAAATTTGACTTGAGAGGGAGCAACAGCTCTGGCTGCAGCCATGTGAGTCATGGGTTCTAGAGACAAAATAGTACTGACTCAATGGATTTGAGGGAAAGGGAGTTTCCTTCAGGACTAGCTCCAGAATCAGCCACTGTTTGTCTATATACCACTCTAACAAGTTGTGTTAGGCAAAAACAAAAGGCAACAAAACTCTCAAATGCAAACTCGCGCAAGGAAGGAATTGGCGGGATCCCAAAACTGAAAAATCCAAGGGCAGGAAGTCTGGCTTCTGTCTGTCCTCTAACTTGACTCTAATCTTCCTATGAGGATCCATGCACAGGCTTGACTCTAAGGCTCCTCGTGGTGACCAGAGAGCTGCAGCAGCCCTGGCTTCACAACCTTTTGGGTTTGAATCCAGTAGGAAAGAAGGAGTCTGCCACCTTGATGAGTCCACTAAAGTCTGAGAGTCTCATTAGCATGACTGACTTGCTTCTGAATTAGTAACAGACACCATGTAAAATGATGCTCTGGCGATGTCTGGGGCACATCTCACCGTCCAGAGCTGAACGTGGAACTACCTGCATAGGAACCACACGGATAGAGTGAGGGGGGGGCCAATCCCCAAACATAAATTGTGTGCTCTTACCAGAAGCAGCGTAATTAGATATTGGGCAGCAAGAAAAAATGTTTACTGCACTTCCCACTAATCTTGCCATGTGTTGTAGGCACTGTTGAGACGCTACTGTATTATACACAGTAGGAATCCCGAGAAAACATACCCTTGCCTTGGCATTAGGTGTGAAATTCCCTTGGGGGTAAAAGGTACCAGTAATTGTTCCATGCTCCAGTTTAGACAGCCTTGGCTTTACTGGGCTATCCTATTCATTAGCATATATAATTCAGGATATATATATATATATATATATATATATATATATATATATATGTGTGTGTGTGTGTGTGTGTGTATATTTCTTCTATATATATATCTTGTCTCCTCATTATATTTGCAAGCTGGTAGAAGGCAGGATTCTAGCTGGGTGCCCTACATAATGTCAGTATTAATAAATGACTTTGTTCAATGATTCATTCACATAAGGGCTCTGTTTCCAGTCAGATCTGACACAGTCAGAAGCATTTGAGCTTCTGTTGGCTTCAAAATAGGAATTATAATTCTTTTTGGCAAGTGTGAAATCATTGTAACTCATGTCCTTTAGAAACGCATTTTGAACAACATCCTGCTGACTGGAAAGATGTATACCATCCCTCAACAGAGCAATTACTCATTCAACACAGTGTTTTAAATGGAAACAAAAGTTCAAGTCATTAATTTTGATCATTTACTAGTCCTTTTGTAGCAGATAGGCCCACACTATTATTCTTTTAAACACAGACAATTTTTCTAGGGTAGAACAGTTAATTTCTTTCCATTTGTATTGTAACTAAGGTGTAAATTCATCAATTTAAGGGTTGAGAAGTATCCATTTAAATCTGAGGCTCTGAACTTGAACTCTGATCCTGGGGGTAGGAGTGCGTGTGTGTCTGAGACAGAGCGAGACAGAGGAAGACAGAGAATGATGGAAAAGACTAATTGTCTGGGGACATGGTGTTCAGGGAGATACAAGAAAGTGCCAAAAAGCAAAGTCAGAGTCCAACCAAGATATGAATCTAAGAGGAGTAAGAAATGAGGATGAAGTCAGGCAAGCAGTAGTAGGAAGTGATGATGATAATAACATCTGTATAGCACTTACCATGATGTAAGGTCTACTTAGTGCTTCACACAGGACTGTGTCCTCTCCTCTAGTCTGGGCTACAGGTTTTATGAGGGTAGGGACTATGTTTATTCTATGTAGGGCCCTTGCTTAGTAAATATTGTTGAACACTAATGACACTGGATTTGCCAAAACAAAGCAAGTGGGATAAGGCATGGAGGCTCACGGGACACAGACACGTTCCCTGAGCAGCTAAGTGAAATTGCTGACACCTCCTATGGGTTGTCCGAGGCCTTGGCTGTGGTTGAAGAGGGGCTGTTCAAATGTATTAAGTCATATCAGACTCGACGCAGATTTTGTCCACTTTCCAAAGATAAAATACTTTTCATTAAAATAGCCAACAACAGCCGAATGACAGTGGCACTATAAAAATCCATGTTTATTGCTCTCAGCACTTTATCCTGCTTTCCCTCCTTACTCTACCCTCAAGCATCCCAGGGTATTCTGGGACTTCTGAAGTGGATGCACTTATATCTCTGCTTGCAGTAATGCTGGCAGGAGTTAGTTATCTGATGTTAGGCTTGTGTGGGGGTATCTTTCTGGAGTTTGTATTGGTAGCAGCATAGGAGGCAGCTGTCCTCAGTAACTGAGTGCTGTGTATATTTACTTCTTTTCATAACATATTGCTCTTAACTAGTGCTAACTCAGCATGTCCCAAGAGGTTAATTATTTTAGTCTGCCAAGCCTGCATTTAATGGCAAGGAATTTTTTCATTCCCATTCTAATGCCTTTGTGCTACACAGCCTCTATCATATTTTCTTATGAAAGCAAAGTGTCTTAGTAGTACACTGAGCCTTTTAAAGGAAAAACAACAACACATGCATGGGTTGGAAAGTGGGAGTGAGGGAGGAGAGAAGGCATCTCTAGACAGGAGACTTTCTCACTTAAATATACATTTTACGGTAGAAAAACAAGTCAATGAAAAATAGAACTGGAGGATGCCTTTTGCTGTTTGCAGAAGACCATCTAGATTCTGGAAAGCAATCTGGGGTGTTATTAGTGATCCAAAACCATATAGTGGTTTGATCACACAGTAACACACAGTAACATTCTTCATTTCCAGCTGTCAAACCAATAATAACCTATTGTGACAAAGAGAAACTTTGAGTTATTAAATTGCTGGGGGTGGAGAAGTGGGGTGTGAGGGGGAGGTTTAAATGGCACAGCAATATGAAAAGGGTCATTAATATTTTTCACTTTATAAATAGTTGGTTTCTAGAGGGAGACTATTTGAATCCCAGCTCTACTATTTACTGGTTGTGTGAACTTGGATGGATTTTTAAATCTCTCTGTATCCTAGTTTCTTTATAAAGTGGAGATAATATTAGGAGATGTTCCATAGAGTTATTGAGAGGATAAGCCAGTTAATACAATGAAAAAGCTTGGAACAATGCCCTAACTTGTAAAATTTAGTATATATTGCCACCAGCGCTGTAATTATTATTGCATTCATGTACATTTCTAAATTCCTCTATATTAAATCACTTTTCTTCTATTCCTTGTTCTATGAATCCAGCTGAGTGTTAGTTGAAGACAGACTGTCCTTTTAGATTTCATCATCTATATCAAGGCTAACCCTCAGGTTTCCATGTGGAGGGACTTCAGGTACACTAATACCTCAGCTCTGCCCTGTTCCTCACTTCTCTGCCTGAAGGGTTTGGGAGAAGGACCTGGGCTGTGTGGTCAGAGGTGTTTGGGATTAAAGTATGGCTGTTAGGATGACATGCACAGAGAACCCTGAGGGGTTACAGGAATAAGGGTCAGCTGATGAACCTTCCTAGGTGTTTACTTATGGCAGATGGCAGGAAGGAGAGAGGGCAGAAAAGGACACATAAGGAAAGCTTAGTGACCCAGAAGTAAAATGATACTAGTCACCGTCCCAAGGAAGGAGAAAATTGCAGGAAGGAGGGGAATGTTCAACATTGCTAAATGGTACATAAAGGTTTGAGAAAAAATTGTAGGCTTTGCCAGTTATGGGGTTATCGGTGACCTTGAGAGAACAGTTTAGAAGGAGAATCAAGGGTGAAATCCAGATTCTGAGGAACTGAGGGTCAAGTGGGCGTAATGGAAGCAATGATGGTAGCCTACTTTTTAAAGATGTTTTCCAAAGAAGAGAAGAAAAAACAGGACAGTAGCCGAGGCTCAGTAGTAAGGTCAAGGGAAAGATCTTTATAAGGAGGTAGAATCTTTGTAGGAATTCAAACAGGGAAAGCAAATGAAAACACCATCAAGAGAGGTCCTTGGTGGAATAAAAAGCTGGAGGAAATAGGGAAGAACGGGAACAGAGAGGCTAGGTTGGGCTTTATACAGTCATAGATGTACACCTTTCTTGGAGGCAAGGGTAAAGCAAAGGAGTGGGCAAATTAAAATTATCAAGAGATATTGAAATAGAGCAAATAGAATTGCATGAAGTCTCCATCAGATATCATGAAGCTTACTGGTAAACAAGAAAAGTGACTACTATATTCTTAGAGATTTCCAGGAGTGGGGTGGGAACTGAAAACAAAAGGAACCATATGGAAGAGCTGCTGTAGAAAGTTGACTATAGCTGAATACAATAATTTCTGGGCAGTAAGGAGAGCTTAGCTGGAATTAGACACTGACAATAGATCTACTCTACTGACCTTCCCTAGAAATGTCGACGTCCAGGGACTAGGAGCAGAGAATGCATATTATGCATTATATGAAGCGTGATAATGCTGAAGCTGGAAGGAGAGAAGATAAAAACGGCAAGGGATGCGGTGTGGTGATTAATGTGTATTACTGACACGGTTTGGTATATTACTGACAAAATAAATGAACCCAGAAAAGAGAAGATACATTAAAAAAAGAGTTCAAGACACAAATGTATACCATTAGGATTAAAAACAAGTTAAGTGATCAGGAAGAAATAGATGAACTTGTAGTTGAGGTGAGAATGTGTATTTTCAGTGGTCAAGATCTTAGAAGTGGAACAACATCAAGTGAAACGAAGTCTAGGGCGGCCTTGTCAGGGGGCGGCCTAGTGAGTGGAGCTCTGCTTCGGGAAGTCCAGAAAGCACTGAGGAAAGGTTGTGTAGGAATCAGATCCAGCGGGCCCGTCAGAGTGGCCTGGCACCAAGCCCCAGTTCTATCGCTCTCCAATTAGGTGAGCCTGTGCAAGTTACTAAACCTTTCCACATATTTTCTCATCTGTAAAATGGAGGTCATATTAGTTCCCAACTTTTAGAGTTGTCGTGGGGACTAAAAATGTGATAATATGTGTAAAATATCTCACATTTGATACCTAATAAGGGCCAAAGTATAGTTTTTGTTAATATTTAGTGTTAGCTTTAAGTATTTTCATGAATCATACCTGTCTATCCTTGCAAGGATGACAGGGTTTAAGGTGGAGAGGAAGACTGTATGTAGATGGAGTACTGAAGTCAATGAAGATGAGATCAGGTTTTAGAGGTTAGTGGATGATTGGGTAAGGACGGTTAGAAAGCTTAACTAAAGATGCCTTCAATAATAGACATTGACTATCTCAAAACAAGAAACCCCCAGATAGAACGGCTCCAACGTTTAGTACCATTGGCTTAATGACGTTCTGAAAGACTCAAGATTCTTTCTTTGCTTGTTGGCTTGTTCTCTTAGGCTATTTCTCATCATGGCCTCAATATCGTGGCCGCAGTTTCAAGTATCCTTAAGCACTGAGTTTGAGGGATCCTTAGCAGATCTCTCTAGCATGTGAGGGGATTTGTACCTATTGATTTCAGTGTCAAAATCAAAATTTTGATAAAATCAAAATTTTAAATATTTGCTTATTTTGCAAATGAAAATGTATCTTATTGCTCTTTCAGTGTGCATTTTCCTGGTTACAAATTAAACTGACAATCTTTTCAAATGTTTGTGGATCATTTGCATTTAGTTTTCTATGAGTTGCTTGTTCATAACTTTTGATTGCTTTTCTATTGAATTGTTCAAGTTTCCTTTTTGTAGAAATTCTTCATATAGTCTGGATACTAATTTTTTCATTGCTATCTACGTCTATCCGTTGTCTTTTACCTTTCTTGAAGATGTCTATTGTAGGAAACAATTTTTCATTTTCACAGAACTTTTTACACTCTTTGGTTCTTAGGCTGTCTTACTGACAGTAACAAGTCGTTTGATCTCCAGGGTCAACTATAGGAAGCCCTTTACACAGTTCCATAAAGGATAAGGAGAGAAAGACTCAACTGCTCAGATACATTTCAAGTCCTAAGTCTGAAACCATGACTGAAATGTCCAGGAGCCATTCCTAAAAGACTTTCTGGCAACTTGGATTTTAACTGGGTGAAGGATCTTATTATCTTGCTGAGACAGGATAGTAACCTATTAACACATTAACAATGATTATGTTCTCTGATTAAATGTTTTTGCCATTCATTTTCATTGAAGAAAATGAGATGTACTGGTAAAGAATGTTGGAAACACAGCACATGGGCCCTGATTTTGAAGAACTTTTGCGGAGGTCTTTGGGTAGCAATGAAGGAAGGAGCTTCAGGGCAAATTTTCTCTTTGTCAGGAAGGAAGAAAGGAGAAAGACAAAAACAGAATACTCTCAAACATACTTTGGATTATTTTCTCCCCTTAGCCTAGAGTTTTCAGTCCGGTAATATTTGGGCTACTTGCTTAGCTCAATATCAAAATGTGATAGTTTTCCATTGAAATTACATGCTGCTTTGATTATTCCTTTATTAAAGCAAGCTTAAATAAGCAGTTCTATTGCTTTGAGTCAATAGATCTTTTCAAACACTCCTCAGCAGAGTCCTATGATAAAGTCATTTGAGATTGAAAATGAGGGGATTAAAAAGAAAGTGGCATAAAAGCCTCGTATTTTGCCATGTGTTAAGTTGGGAGAATTTGTTCAATCCTTGAAAGTAGTTTTTGGTCTTTGAGAGAAAAATATTTAAAGAAAGCCGATGTTGATGAGTCATATTTAAGCTCTTATATAGTTTGAAACACTTTTTATATGTATGTGACGTTGTTGTCTGGAAGGTGGCTGGCTAAAGTCCTTGAATAAAAAACCCTAATGGATGACTTTTCCTGTGTTGTCAATACCAAAGAAGTTGGAGTAAATAATCTGTAAGAACTCTCCCAACTTTTGTATTCTATACTTTTTTTATGAGCTTTGTGCTCTTTTTGCTTTTGCCCAGTCACGTAGCTACTAGATGATAAAGCCTCCAAACCCTTTTATCCTCTGGCTACTTCTTTAAGCCACTATCAGGCCATTCACAATGAAGGACTTACAAGAAGGCGAAAACTCTCAAAGTGTGAGAATGGGAGCCATATTTATTCATTGTTTAATAAATAGTTACAGATTGTTTACCATGTATTAGACTGACCACAAGTGGACAGACCAAATAATCATGAGCATGATTACAGCTCAAGATAAGTGCTGTGACGTTTCCCCAGTAACAAAGGATGGAAGACCTGACTGAGGCATCAAAAAGAAAGGCTTCTCTCTGGAAGAATCGACCGCTGAGCTGAGATCTGAAGGAGGAAGAAGGGTTACAAAGTGAAAGAGGAGGTAGGCTGACTGTAGTAAGAGCATTTCAGGCAGAACAACAAGCTCACAGGGGCCCTGCAGCAGGAAGGAGCAGTGTGTTCAGGAAACTTGGAGGAAAGGAGATGTATCCCTAAGGGAGTTAGGAGGAAACGGACTGCACTGGTAATGATTTGGAAAACTGGAGACAGTTCCCCTCAGATTCCTTGCTACTCCCTTCCTCTCTCACAGCAGATAACAAACACTTCAGGTAGGCATTGTTTTCAGCACTTTACACATACTAATAACTCTAATTCAATGATAACTCAATGAGTATGTAGTAGAATCTATAAACTCATGATCCTACCTGAAATCTCTGCTTTGCCTTTTTCTGCCCCTCATATACTGAGCTATCCGTAAGAGAGCAGGCAGCTTTGTAGGGACAAGCCCAGGATTATTTGAGAAAGAAAGGGGAACAAAAAGGAGAGGGGTATTCAAATGTGTTTTGGTCACGCTGAGTCTCAAATCCAATCATGTGTTGTTTATTTAATTATGGTATATAATATTTATCGAGTGCATATTATGTCAAGTACTGTTCTAAACATTTTATGTACTAGCTTACTGAATCTTCACACCTAACCCTATTATGAGGCCTATTTTACAAATGAGCAAAGCAAGAGACATCTTCAAGGATGTACATACAGATAATTGTAGTTAAGGGAGGTGGGAGCTGACCCCGGGCAATCTTTGCTCTCAGCAGCCACACTCTTAAGAACTAGACATCACTTGCTTATTGGTATGACTGCCAAATGCCTTGTTAACTCCTAAAACCATTCACTTCTTCTTTCTCTAACAGACTCACTTATGATACCTTAAGAAAGAAAAGCCCCCTCGTAACAAACATAATATATAGTCACTGAATTAACAGGAAAATAGAGAAACTCTGATGGAGCTCTCTAAGGACAACTACTGAAACTGCCTTTTATTAAAAAAATAAGAGTATAGAAGTAATTTTGCCGCCAACGGACACAGAACACTTAAGATATGCAGCAAGCTGCCGTGTAACTCTAGATTCCTGAAACTGGTAGTATGAAAAACAGCTCTCAGGCTGCTTTTGAGCAGGGATTATAATCAGTCCTAAACCACTAAAGTAATTATAGAAGAAAAAAGAAAGATTATTTTCAACGAAGTTGCAGAATTTCTCTGATTTGCATTAATTATTGTCACTTTCTTGGCATGCGTTTCTCCTTTCATGACTGAACTATATGAGAGATCATGTGTTTCAAGTTTGCCTCATTCTCATTTGGACTGAAATCAAATTCCAGTGTTCTTTTGGATGAAGGGGTTTCCCTGAAGTTCAACGGAGTTTCCTCCCCTTTTTGTGAGACCTAAAGAAACAGGATTTCAGTTCCTCACTCATCACTTTAATCACTCCGTTGTGTATACCTTCAGCTTTCTTGCTACTTTCTGCCTCCATCTCACTCTGTTAGCAGATAATAAAGCACTTCTACCATCTTTTCTATGTGTCAACCACTGTTCTAAGCCCTATATACCTATTTAATCAACTCCAGGCCCCTCCAGCTATCCTGTCCCACCTAGGGGGTAGGAGAAAAAAACTGAGAAGTATTTGTGAAGTTCACACCTCAGAGGCACAGGCTCACTAAAAGACTGAGACCTACTCAGAGAACTCAGAATGCTTTCCCTTCTCCCCCCACACCTCACCACCACCTTACTAATGGCCTATTTATGGAGTTCCTTTTACCCAGTATATCATATCCAGCTATCACAAAATAACTTAAAAAGCCTACTAAAATGCAAAAAATACAGTCTGAAGAGATAGCAAACATCAGAACTGGACTCAGATATCACAAGATGTTGGAATTATCAGATCAGGAATTTAAAACAACTATGATTAATATGCTAAGAGCTGTAATAAAGTAGATGGCATGCAAGAATAGTTGGGCAATGTCAGCAGAAATGTGGAAAGTCTAACAAAGAATGAAAAAGGAATACTAGAGTTTAAAAAGCACTGTAACAGAAATGAAGAATGTCTTTGATGGGCTTATTGCTAGACTGGGCACAGCTTAGAAAAGAATCTCTGAACTTGAGGACATCTTAGTAGAAACCACCAAAACTGAAAAGCAAACAAACAAACAAAAAAGTCTGAAAATCACAACAACAACCCAGAACAGAATATCCAAGAACCGTGGGACAACTATAAAAGCTGTAAAATACACATAATAGAAATACCTGCAGGACAAGAAAGAAAAATGAAAGCGGGAACATCATCACAACAAACCCCATGGACATTTAAAGGATAATCACACCCTTCACAAAATTTAACTCAGAATGGACCATAGACCAAAATGCAAAATTATAAAACTCTTTGAAGATAACATAGAATAAAACCTAGATGACCTTGGGTATGGAGATGACTTTTTACACCAAATCCATGAATGAAAGAATTTGATAAGGTAGGCTTCATTACAACTAAGGACTTATATTCTGCAAAAGACAATGTCAAGAGAGGTTGAAGACAAGCTTCAAAGTGGGAGAAAAATATTTGCAAAAAAAAAAACATGTGATAAAGGACTGTTCTCCAAAATATACAAAAAAACTCTTAAAACTCAACAATAAGAAAACCGAAAACTGCATTAAAAATGAGCCAAAGACCTCAACAGACACTCTATCAAAGAAAATATACAGAAGGCAAATAAGCATATGAAAAGATGTTCAACATCATATGTCACTAGGGAACTGCAAATTAAAATAACAGTGAGATACCACTACACACCTATTAGAATGGACAAAATCCAAAATAACAACAATACTAAATGCTGCTGAGGATGATGGAATGCTTAGGAACTGTCATTGCTAGTGAAAATGCAAAATGGTACAGCCACATTGGAAGACAGTTTAGCAACGTTTTATAAAACTAAACATAAGGTACAGCAATTGCAATACTTGGTATTTACTCAAATGAGTGTTCAAAAGTTATGGCCACACCAAAACTTGCACATAAAGATGTTTATAGCAGTTTTTATTCGTAATTGCCGAAACGTGGAAGGAACCAAAATGTCTTTCAGCAGGTGAATGGATAAAGTATGTTAATTCCAGACAACGGAATATTATTCAGTGCCCAAGAGAAATGAGTTATCAAGTCATGAGCCATGAAAAGACATTGAGGATCCTTAAATATTAAGTGAAAGAAGCCTGAAGAGGCTACTTACTATACGTTTCAAACTATATTTCATTCTAGAAAAGGCAAAACGAGGAAGACAATAAAAAGATCAGTTGTTGTGGGGGTGGGAATATGAATGGGCAGAGCACAGAGGATGTTTAGAGAATTGATTCTGGAGAAAGCAAAACTATAGAGAAAGTAAAAGTATCAGTAGTTGGGGAAGGAGGGGTTATAGGCAGAGCACAGAGAATTTCTAGAGCAGTGAAACTACTCTGTATGATACCATCATGGTGGATACAAGTCATTCATTATACACTTGTCAAAACCCATAGAATGTGCACCACCGAGAGTTAATTGTAATATAAACTATGGACTTTGGGTGATAATGGCATGTCAATACACTTTTATTGATTGTAATAAATGTACCACTCTGGTGTGGAATTTTGATACTAGGGGAGCTGTACCTATGTGTGTGCTCACAGGGGTACATGGGAAATCTCTATACCTTCTGCTGAAATTTTCTGTGAACTGAAACTGCTCTAAAATATAAAGTCCATTTAAAAACAAAACAAAAACAAAAAACAAAACCAAAGAACCTGCCTGGACCTCACATTCCCTTCCAGCTGCCACCTCATTTCTCTGTTCCCTTTTAGAGAAAAAAAATTCCTCAAAAGAATTGCCTGTGCTCACTATCTCTAGTTCCCCTCTTCTCATTTCTCTTGAATCCATTCCCACCAGCCTTCTGCCCTCACTGTTCCACTGAAATGTGGTCAATTCTCAGTCTTCACTATACATGAAATATGAGCAGCTTTTGACACAGTGATCACTTCATCTTTCTTGATATTTTCTTCACTTGGTTCTGGGACAACCCTTTTTAATGTTCTCCCCTGCCCTATGGACCACTCCTTCTTGATCTTTCGTGCTGGTTTCCCCTCATGTCTCTAAGTGCTAATCATGGCAGTGCACTGGGCTCAGTGTTTGGTCTTATTTTCTGTGTCTACACACTCCCCTTCTTGGTGATCTCATTCAGACTCAAGGTTTTACACACTATCGACAACTGGGGATGCATCCATTCAAAATACCCAGTTTATGGAGTTGCGGTAAGGATTAAATGAGAGAATACATACAAGGTACTTAAAACTGAGTCTGGAACAAAGTACACTATGTAACCAGTTGTAAACTTATTAGCTGTCTAATAGGCATCACAAACATCACATAGTCAACACCAAACTGTCAGTTTTTCTACTTTAGGTTCCCCTACCTGCAGCCTTGTCTAACATCCTTAACCCTTTGACTCCTATCATATTCCCCAGCTAGTCTGAGAAAATCCTGGTGGTCCTACCTTCAAAATAGATTCGGATTCTAAATCTTCATCACTATATCCTTGTTCAAGGTACAATCATCTTCCACCTGCTCTACTGCAGATTTGCTGATTACTCTCCCCTGCTTTCTCTAACTTCCCCTAGGTCTAGGTCAACACAGCAACCAGAGTGATCCTTTGGAAATCTAGTCAGATCGTATCACTCCTTTGTTTAAATCTGTCTTACTGAGGGCAAAAGCCAATACAAGCAGTGGCCTACAAGGCCCTAGATTAATTGGCCTTTGCTCTTTCTCTGATTCTCTCTGGTTCTCTGTGTGGTTCAATTTAGCACACTAGCCTCCTTGCTATTTCTTGAATATTCCAAATATACTCCTTCCTTCATTACTCTTGCATGTGATTTCTCTCTGCCTGGAATGTCCTTGCCCGGATGATGTGCTCACATGTCTCCGCTCACCCCTTCTTGCCTGCTTCAGTATCTCTTTCAAAGAATTTTCCTCTCCTGCATCATCAGAGCCACTAGGGGGAGGACCTCACCTGTAGATTAAGTCAAAACTTCAAAACCAGGTTCTTGATGACACCCTTTGAGCATCTAGGTTAAGGCTTGCTTAATGACAGATCTACCCTTAGACTGTTATATGAGGCAATCACGCCCGTTAGAGTTTATTACAGTATCTGGCAAATAAGTTGGAAGGCATGTACATGAAAAATATCATTAGCATATTTAATCATAATTTATTATTGTCCTTATTTCATAGAATTGTATAATGATGAGGATTAGCAGAAAAAAGTTGTAACTTGTGTAAATAAAGGATGGAGAAACGTATTGCTTAATGTTTTCTTCCAGAGACCTTATTAGTTGTAACACCATGAATTGGAGGGAAAGGGGAAGGCGCCAAAGGGAAGGTTGCTGACAGTGATAAACTGTCAGGCTTTGTGCTAAGAGCTTCACATGCATTTTCTTCAAAACTCAGCACCCCCAGGGCAAATCTTTTTCTCCACATTTTACAGATGAGGGGAAGATTCAGGATTTGTGACTAGGGCTGTGTTACTCCAAAACCTATCCTCTTGCCATTTTCACCATACTGAGTTTAGTCTTTAAATCTTTGTACAATAAATAAGTCCTGTTTATTGAGTCAGTGACTGAAGCCAGAAACCAAGTGGAAAAAAGGATTCTTTTCAGTCTGTAAATGTCAAGGGTGATAATATGTATTTGTGTTCCTACCACTGAACTTCATTACCATCAGCACTTTTATGGAATTAAAGAATAAAATGTTCCTGCACATAGAAACAATATTCTACCTATTTCCTGGACCTCATTCTATGACAGAGAATATGAATCAACTATAAGTATAATACATTAGCTCATCTGTTCTTACCAAATGCAGTGACACTTAATATCTAGGCTAAGTGTTGGTTTAGGAGTCCCCTGAACTTGCGTTTTAGTGAGCAAAGTAATTTTTAATAGTATGTCTCTAAGAAATGATGATTATTCATGTCTGCATTGTGATTTAAAATGTATCACATTAGAAACACGGCAAAAAATAATTTGATATTTCTCCTGAGAGAGATTAAACTACAGTAAATAATCTGGTTAATTCACTCAAGTGAACATTATTTATTAAGAGCCTATTGGTGCTTTGAACTCTGCTGGATACTATGTACAAAGAGAGCATGGTGTACTCAAACTAGCCCATAGCCTCAAGAAATCCTTGAGGGACCTTTCTTCTTTTGTGAGTTCCCAGGCAATGCAAAAGCTATTTAGGATGAGCTATATCCCGGGCACAAAACAGGCATCTAAGCTGGCTGGCTCACCTCCTTCACTGAACGAACAGGGAGAACTGAAATAAGGGCAGGGTATTCTTTCTCAGTCCTTTGCATAACCAGCCTACATTTAATCCTTTAAATGTCTTCTAAATGACTCTGTCTTGCACATTATTTTTATTGCTATTCTTTGAATTTATACCAAAATACTTTACAGATTCCCAGTATTAAGATACTAAGAAATAGATACAAAAATTTTCTGAAGGGTTTTTATTGGGTCAGCTGCCCTACCAAAGTTTATTGTTGATATTCTAGCTAGACTAGTTTGATACCCACTTTTCTTTTTTGATTCAATGTTCAGTTCATTTGTTGCCGATGATGACCTCATCCCCATTAACATTTTGTGCTGTAAAAATTAAAACAGTATTTTAATCTATATAACATTGTTTCTTTCTGCTCTCTCAAGACTTTACAAATAGCATTCACTCTCCCTTTGGGGCCACCAGTGTGTTATCATACTTTCCTTGCATATAACAAGGAAGTTGTTCATGGTGTTATATCATACAGTTAACAGATTCCAAGAAAAAGTTTATTCAAGTCCAAATCAGCCACACCTTTCAATACACATATACAGCAGTGTCTGTACATGGGTGGGAAAATATTTGGCAAACAAGACTATAATACAGCTGGGGTAGGAGGAAGGATGACACACTGGCTATGAATTTTTACTTCTGAAGCCAAGAGGGCCCTTATGCTTGCACTTCTGTGCTCTCCAATCCCATCTGGGCTTCTGAGGGCCCAGATTCAAGAAACCCTTACTAGCACGGAGAGCCATACCTTGCTTGTATGGTTTCTGCAGGTTGTGTGAGGCATCTATGATTGGCATGAGTGTGTTAAGACATGAGGTAATTTTCAGGGACCCAAAGAAGCAAGAAATCATGTCTACTAGGTAATTTTATTTTTTCTTCTTCATCCAGTTATGGGATATACAACTTTTGTCAGTTTGTGGTCTGTGCATAATAAATGGGGGAAAAGGATGGAGGAGTGTTGAGAGAGAAACATTTCTTCTGTTCAAATGTGGGACTCCAAAACATATTTCTAGTAACACCTTCAAGTTTAATAGGAGATATTAAGCTTCAACATGTCATTTTGTTATTTTTCAGAAATAAAAAAACTTAAGGTAACAGTTGAAAGTTGATAGAAATTAACTTGAAATTGGAAACAGACTTTTTTTCCATTTTAATGTTGAACATATGAAATAATTCAAGAATACATTTTGCCTATTAATACTGGATATGCATAACTTAATTGTTTCAAAATTTCCATTTAAGTTAGATAGTATTATTTCTTTTTCTGGGTTATCTAATTCAGTAAATGTAAGACAATTTGGTCAATGCAGTTAAATCAAATTTAATTAATGCTCCATAAAAGAGCTAATGTCTATCAAATTATAAGCATATAAGCATAGGCTGAGACATTAATAACAGCTATGTTTGAAAATTATTGTTGAGTGATTCATTAAGAATCAGAGGAAGTTGGGCTGGGTGGGATGTGCAAGTAAGGGGGAAAATCCACCTTCTGAAGATCAAAATCTGGCCCTTTTTGATGGCATAACAGCCAATAGAAGCAATTTGGCAACCCTTTGGATCTGACGCCATCGACTGCTAAAGAAGATCACCATCTCTGGTGACACTCAGGACTCAGTGGGCAGCTATGTTCCCACTTTAAGTTCCACTTAAAGAAGCAGGAACTGATTAGCTCTTTGCTGTGTGGGCTCTGGAACCATCTCCAAAATGAGCCTCACTATAGTCTTTCCCTGCAAAAGCCACCTTCATGCCTCAGGACTTCAAATCTCACTTTCCAGCCTAATCTAAAGGCCAGAAGTTCCAATTTCTTTAAGTAATTAAAAGCCTTAGGAGAACCCAAGAATTTGGTCCTTTTGGAAAGAATTCCAAGCCTATAATATTCCTTTCCTTTTAGGAATGTTACTTAACTATGAAAGCTTGCTTTTGGATTTTTAGGATACTGAATCTTAATTATAGTTTCTTTATGACTAGAATGTTTTCAACCATGAAATCAGAAATCTTTCATGACTCTCCTCTCTTCATGTTCAATTATACTGAACTATGAGCCCTACGTGTTCACACTTCTGTACTGCTGTGCTTCAAGATTTACTTAAAGCCTTATTATAAGAAGGTATCTGTGAGATACCTCCTTGATCCTCCCTGTTTGAGTTAGGTGACCCTTTCATATGCTTTCCCAGCACATGTGCATATCTGGTATTATACTGTATTAAAACCATCCATTCATTTTTCCACCTTCGCCAATAGACTGGGGTCTTGTGGAGACAGGTGTTTTTTGGTTTTGTTTTTTAATTTAACCTATGTTATCCCAACACCTACCATAAGTGCTTGCACATAGTAGTTGTACAAGTGTTTGCAGAATAAATGAAAAAGTTGAGATGCTTAACAAAGAAACAAAAATGTGGGGATTTGCTACTTTTTTCCCTCCATGTTTGACTGAATTAAAGTTGTTGCTAAGTAGACACAGCACCCATATGGTCAGTTTCTATATGGATCTTTTCTATAACAATTTCAGTAAATTACTCTGTAGCAACAAGTTCACCATGTGAAACAAGGATGTTAGCTTCACAGAGTTAACATTATGTGTAACGACGGCACATTATTAATGGAAGTTTTGATCATTCTAATTAAAATGCTCTAGTAATAAGGACTATTGTAAGGATAATGTTACAATGAGAAAGAAATTAGTAGATTCAGGAACAGAATGAATGGATTTATTAGATGGTTAAGCTTTACTTTAGGAATTCACTGGAATCACTGCACAATCATTTGGGTCCCAAGGTTCAGTATACATTCTGAATGGATATGCTGTGTCTTAGCCCAATTAATTCATATTGCAGATCCATTGCCCACAAGTGAATAGTTGAATAGATTGAGATATTTGTCTAATTAAATCATAGTGACGTTGATTTTTCTATTGGTAAACAACAACCCCATAGTATATTAGCTAAGGTTAAGAATAAAGAACTATTTATAAAGTAATGTCCTTATGACTGACTGAGACTTGCTCCTGCTCTGATACTTACTGGCTATTTGACCTTGGGATATTTTCTTAACCTCTCTGAGACTCATTTATCTTTTATATAACACGGGGATAATAGTACTCAGCTCCCAGGGTTGTGAGGAATACATGAGATGAGCACGATGCCTGGGACATAGTAACTGCTCAGTAAATATGAAGTGCTATCATCATCATCATCATCATCATCATCATCATCATCACTTCTACATAGGAATGTTATTCCTCCTCAATTCTATAGAGTTTGAAGCCCAAGTAAAGAAAAATCAAATCTAAATATAATAATTAACAAACTCAAATAGGTAAAAAAAGAATTAAAAAAAAATCCTTTAAAATACTTTCATTTTAAGTCTCCAGTAATTAATTCTATTATCTTCAGCTTAAATAAAATGTAT
Source organism: Rhinolophus sinicus (assembly GCF_057876585.1). Lineage (NCBI taxonomy): Eukaryota > Metazoa > Chordata > Mammalia > Chiroptera > Rhinolophidae > Rhinolophus > Rhinolophus sinicus. Next base: position 172,145,774 of record NC_142517.1, on the reverse strand, counting down.
TTATAATATAAACCTAAATATTTTATTTATATACATGCCATGTAAATATTTTAGGAATTTAGGCACAGTCTCATGGAAAGGAAACTTTTTTCTGCTACTCAACCTATTAAAATGTTGTGAATATAGTTTTTAAGACAATAAAATACTACACTATACTAATGACTAAAAAAAAAAAAAAATCCCAGTATAACGGAGAAAAAATATTAACTGGGTAAATAAGTTGTAGAATTTGGATGGGTTTTATTTTTTTATACTTTCTATATTGTCCATATTTTCTACAATAAACATTTTACTTTTAAGACATTTATTTTTAGATGGGAAAGCTATTCATCTTGTCTATCATATACATGCATATACACAAACACACACACATAGCTGGGTTTTTTTTTTTTTGGATTTTAGAATACACAATCCTCATAAAAATGACAGAAACAAAACAGACATGTATAATAAAGTAAACTCAACGTCAGAAAATCAATCAATGTGATACAGCACATTAACAGAATGAAACACAAAAACTGACTAACAATTTCAGTTGATGCAAAAAAAGCATTTGACAAAATTCAATACCCTTTCATGATAAAACCACTCAACAAATGAGAAATGAAGGAAGATATCTCAACATAATAAAATTCATATATAAAAAAACCACAGTTAACATCATACTCAAAGGTGAAAGACTGAACAATTTTTCTCTAAGGTCAAGAACAATGCAAGGATGCCCACTCTTTCCAACATAATATTGGAAGTCTAGCCAGAGCAATTAGACAAGAAAAAGAAATAAAAGGCATCCAAATTGAAAGGGAAGAAGTAAAATTATCTCTGTTGGCACATGACATGATTTTATATATAGACAACCCTAAATATTCCCCCCATAAAAAAACCGATTAAAATAATTTCAGTAAAGCTGCAAGACACAAAATCAGCACACAAAACTTAGTTGCATTTCTATACACTAATAATGAGCAATCTGAAGAGAAAATTAAGACAATCACATTTACTAAAGAAACAGAAAGGATAAAATCTTAGGAATCAACTAAGAATACACTTATACACTGAAAACTAAAAAAAAAAAAAAATTGCTAAAATGAATAATGGAAAAAGATACAAATAAATTCAACATTTTAAAAATATTAAGTCTTCCAACCCATGGAAAACTTAGTATCGTTAAAATGTCCATACTACCCAAACAATCTGAAGAGTCAGGAAATTCTCATCAAAATCCCAGTAACATTCTTGGCAGAAATATAAAAATAATTCCTAAAATTTATTTGGAATTTCAAGGGACCCTGAGTAGCTAAAACAATCTAGAAGAACCAAGCTGGAGGCCTCAAATCTCCTGATTTCAAAACATACTACAAAGCAACATTAATCAAGATGGTGGGATACAGGCATAAAGACAGATACATAGACCAATGAAATGGAATAGAGAGCCCAGGAATAAACCCTTGTGTATATGGCCAAACAATTTTTGACTAGGATGCCAAGACTACACAATAGGGAAAGGACAGTCTCTTCAACAATGGTGTTAGAAAACATACCAAAAATGAAGCTGGACAGTTATTTTGAGTAAAAAAACAATTAACTCAAAATGGAGGAAAGGTTAAATATAAGGCCTAAAACTATAATTCCTACAAGAAAACATAGGAGAAAACCTTTAGAACAATAGATTTGGCAATAATTTCTTGAAATAACACCAAAAATACAGGCAACAAAAGCAAAAATAGACTAGTGGGACTATATCAGATTTAAAAATTTTGCACATCAAAGGAAACAATCAACAAAGGGAAAAGGCAACCTATGGAATGAGAAAATATTTGCAAATCATCTATCTGCTAAGGGGATAATATCCAGAATATATAAGAAACTTCTATAACTCAACAACAACAAAAATAACTAACTCAAATAGTGGACACAGGACTTGAATAAACAATTCTCCAAAGAAAACATATAGATGATGAACAAGCATATGAAAAGATGCTCAACATCACTAATAACCGGAGAAATGCAAATCAAAACCACAATGAGATACCACCTCACACCCATTCAGATGGCCACAACCAAAAGAACAGAAAATAACAAGTGTTGAAAAGGATGCGATGAAATTGAAACACTTGTACACCCTTGGTGAGAATGTAAAATGGTGCGGCCACTACGGAAAACAGCATGGAGTTTCCTTAAAAAATTAAAAATAGAATTACTATATGATCCAGCAATCCTACTTCTGGGTATACATCCAAAAGAATTCAAAGCAGGATCTCAAAGAGGTATTTGCACATCCATGTTCATTGTGGCATTATTCACAAGAGCCAAGAGATGGAAGCAACCTAAAAGTCCATTGACAGATGAATGCATAAAGAAAATGTGGTATATACGTTCAATGGAATATTACGCAGCCTTTAAAAAGAAGCATATCTTGTTACATGCTACAACATCGGTGAACCTGGAGGACATTATGCAAGTGAAATGAGCCAGTCACAAAAAGACAAATGCTGTATGATCCCACTCATGTGAAGTATCTAAAGTAGTCATCACAGAAAGTAGAAAGATGGTTGCCTAGGACTTAGGGCAGGGGGAGGAAGAAAAGGGGAATTAGTGTTTAAGGATATCATCTTTCAGTTTTACAAGATGAAAAAGTTCTACAGATCTGTTGCATAACAATGTAAGTACACTTAACACTACTGAACGGTTACACTTAAAAATGGTTAAAGTGATGAACAGAATCTGTTTTTTTGGCTACAAAAAAAGAAAAAAAAATTGGAAGTCAAGGGTCTCTGTAATTACATTCACTCCCTACTACAAACATAGTTAATACATAAATACCATTATTACAAAGACAACTACTGTTAACAGGTGTATAGCTCCAAGACCTTTTTAAAAATATACTTATATACAGGACAACCAAGATGGCGCAGGAGGTAAATGCTGTGTTTACCTTCTTTCTCTCGTGACCACATCAAAATTACAACTAATCTACAAAACCACCATTATTGAGAATTGCCTAAAATCAAGCTGAACTGAAACCCGTCAACTAAGGGCGTGCAGAAGCCACCTCCAGACTGGTAGGAAGGTCAGAGACACTGAATGGGCTGTTCCCACACCCGTATGTGACCACTAAAGATCGGGAGGGCTATTTCGGCTGTGGGGGTCCCTCCCATCCCCTAAACGAGCAAGAGATACCAGCTCCACCCCCGCCCAGGGTTCTAGTGCTGGGGAGAGAAGTCCCCATAATTTTTGGTTTTCACATTATAGGGGTACCAGAAGGAACAATATCAAGTGTACCAACACTCGCATTATAGGGGTACCAGAAAGAGAAGAGAGAGAGGAAGGAATTGAAAACCTATTTAAAGAAATAAGGACAGAAAACTTCCCTAATCCAGTGAAGGAAATGGACATACAAGCCCAGGAAGCACAGAGAGTCCCAAACAAGATAAACCCAAAGAGGCCCACACTACGACACATCATAATTAAAATGCCAAAGTTTAAATACAAAAAGAGAATCTCAAAAGCAGGAAGAGAAAAGCAGTTAGTTACCTATAAGGGAGCCCCCATAAGACTATCAGCTGATTTCTCAACAGGAACTTTGCAGGCAAGAAGGGAGTGGCAGGAAATAGTCCAAGTGATATTCCAAATAGGGCCAAGACTACTTTATCCAGCAAGGCTGTCATTTAGAATTGAAGGACAGATAAAGAGCTTCCCAGACAAGAAAAAGCTGAAGGAGTTCATCACCACCAAACCAGTATTACAAGGACTCTTAGAGAGACTTCTTTAAGATGGGAGGAGGGTTAAGGACCGGTGAAGGGGAAGGGATTAAGAACAAACTGGGTGTTATACAGTAGTCATGGGGATGTAGGTTATAACATAAAGAATATAGTCAACAATATTGTAATAACTAGGTATGGTGCCAAATAGGTACTAGATCTATCAGGGTGATAAATGAGAATGGGGTTGGGGTCAAGGTGAAAAAGGTGAAGGTATTAAGAAATATAAATTAATATTTAATATAGTATGGGGAATATACTCAGCAATGTTGTGAAGATCATGTAAGGTGCCAGATGGGCACTGGACTTACCAAGGGGATCACATCATAGATGGTGTAGATGCCTGACCGATGCCCTATACACCTGAAGAGCTGAAGTAGAATAATATTGAATGTCAACTATAACTAAATATATACCATGTTTTACTGAAAATAAGACCTAGCAGGATAATCAGCTCTAATGCGTCTTTTGGAGCAAAAATTAATATAAGACCCGGTATTATATTCCATTAATTATATTATATATTACTATATGTTATATTAGTCCGGTTATGTTATAGTAAAATAAGACTGGGTCTTATACTAATTTTTGCTCCAAAAGACACATTAAAGCTGATTGTCCAGCTAAGTCTTATTTTCGGGGAAACATGGTAGGTATATATAGTCACAGGATGTGGAGCACAACATAGGGAAGATAGTTGATGGTATTGTAACAGCTATATACGATGCCAGAGGGGTAATAGCTTGGGGGGTGGGTTATTACTTTATGAGGGGTTTAAACGTCATTAATATGTATACACACACACACTCTACACTCATACATACTTTTCAATAGAATTGTCATACTTGCCGTTTTTCTTTTTTAATACTCAACAGAATATCATGGTCATCTTTCCACGTCTGTACATCAAAAAATTGACTTCATTCTTTGAAACAGCTGCATAGTAATTCACTGTCAGTTACTTGACCAAAAAATGGTAATGTTGCCAAGAACATGGATAGACCCTGAGGGCATTATGCTAAGTGAAATAAGTCAGAGAAAGACAAACTGTATGATCTCACTTATATGTGGAATCTAAAACAATAATTCATAGAAAAAGAGATCAGACTGACAGATCTACAGATTTGCAGTGATTAACAGAGGTGGGAGATGGGGGGGGGTTGGGAAAATTGGAGGAAGGTGGTCAAAAAGTACAAACTTCCACTTGTAAGATATAAGTAAGTACTGGGGACGTAATACAACATTGAGTATAGTTAACACTGCTGTATGGTATATTTGAGAGTTAAGAGAATAGATCCTAAGAGTTCTCATCAAAAGGCAAAACATTTTTTCTTTTTTGGGGGGATATCTATGAGATGATAAATGGTTAACTTTGTAATTATTTCACAGTATATGAAAGTCATTATGCTGTACACCTTAAACTACCATGTTTCCCTGAAAATAAGACCTAACCGGAAAATAAGCCCTAGCATAATTTTTCAGGAAGACATCCCCTGAACATAAGCCCTAATGAGTCTTTTGGAGCAAAACTTAATACAAGACCCGGTCTTATATTCGGGAAGCATGGTAATACAGTGCTATATGTCAATTATATCTCAATAAAACTAAGAAAAATAAAATGATAACATGTAGGAGGGAAGCTGGGACCAGAACAAAGAAGACTGAAGATCATGCCTCAATGTTTAGATTCTATTTGGTAGGTAATTTAGAGCCATTGAAGAATTATGAATATGAAAACCCTCATGATTAAAACAATGCTTTAGGAAGGTAAGTTTGGTAGTGCTTAGGATGAATTAGTTACGGGAAGAAAAGGAACTAAGTTAGACTAATTAGAGTACAGTGACTACATGGCCAGGTTGTGCCAAGGGGAGTCTCAATGTATACCAGTTGTCCTAGTGTAAGTATTAAAGAGCCTTCTTTACTCTTCAGAATGCCCCTTTCACACTCAAAAATGTCTGTTTGGGAGGGAAATGAGACTAAATATGAAGGTAGATGAGAGCATGAGTAATACAGGATAGTGGCAGTGTGAATAGAAAAGGACGGTGGATGTGAAAGAAATCTTGTGGTAGAATAATCTATATGAAATTTGTAGTTCAAGTGGAGGGATAATAAAACCTCAATAACTTGGAAAAAAATATAGGAAAAAAAGGAAGAAAAGATTTAGAGAATGATGATGACTTTAGTTTGGAATCTCATGTACTGGCAGGATTCCACCTTGAGCTGTGCGGTAGCTTATTGGAAATGTGAGGCTGGAGATACAGTTGCCCATATGGAAGTGATTACTGAAATCATGAAAGCGAATGAGATTGCCAAGGAATAGAGAATAATCAAAGATAGCAAAGAGGCCGGGAGGGAGGACCTTGAAGAAGACCTATTTCAAAAAACTCTCAAATTGGAAATACTAAATGAAGTTAATAGTTAATAGGTATTTCCATAACTACTTAATCATTTTGAGCCCAGTCATAATTACCAACCACCCACGTGAATGCTGAGTTTGAAAGTAGCTGGTCAGAAAACCAAAGGGCAACTTCGCAAACTATTTCCTGCTTGTTGTCATTTCATATTTTCATCAACATTCTTCTTGTGAATATGAACTCCTGAGTGTTGTGTTATAAACACATTCTAGGCCAGGACTAGAATGACTGATACAAGGCAAACACAGCAGTTAAATGCTGGGGACCACCTAAGTGTCTACATTCTTTGTCATTCGCTTTCCTGTTCACTAATATGTGTATAAAAATAATGTTATTGTTTCCTACATAACTTGCCATAGACTGTCAAGTTAATGGTCATTCCACAATTATCAGTGATGACATTAAGACTAAAACAGAATCAAGGTCTATATTACAGTGCACTCAGAACTGCATATGAGTAGTATATTGACAAATCTCTTCATGTTCACATGTGAAAGCCCATGACACTGTTTTGTTTATGAAGATATAAATATGACCCAGGAAAGACCAGGCACACCTTAAAATTACTGTATGACACTGATATACATATATAAAGGCATTTGAACTTAATTTCAAGCCTGCCTTGATGAATGAGGAAAAAAAGTGTATTTAAAATGTTTACATTTTGTAAGGCAAATTCACATTCTTTTGCCCTTAAAAGAAAGCCATATGAAAGCACTTCGAATGTAAAACTTCACAGCAGGAGTACGGGCATGCTTTTTAAGTGTGTCTCTTTTTTTGAAAAAAACTTTGATGTTTCACTAAGTAATAACATACGTAATTCACTACAAGTCTACCTGAAAAAGTGATTTTCCAATTATTTAGCTGTATTTTCCTTCATTTAACAAAATTCACCTTTTGGAGCAAAAACAGTTTTAAAGTAGACCACACATTTTTCCATATATCTGAAAACAAATGGTATGGTACAGCCCAGTAGAAATTATTTTAAATTTATGGAGGAGAAAACAGAGCAGGATAATGAATCTTTTCAAGCAATTTCAATACATTCCAAACCTTAACCTACTGTCAGAAAGACCTACTGCAGCAACTCTGGTAGACTCTGAAAAGTAGACAATGTGTTTTTAATACCTGCTTGGAAGAGAAACATATACGTATCCAGTTAGGAATTCAGATTCTTTGCCAATATTGTGAAATTAATTCAGGCAATATGGGACTCTGCAATATGCAAAGTTTATTACTCATCGATGCAAACAATTTTTCCAGATGGGCAGTGGGCCTTTCGAATGTGAAACTGATAATTTTTTATATGGTCACCACGGTAAGCTTGTTCCTCATGGTAAAGCACATTCAGTAATAAGTTGTAAACTGTCAATAAATGGCTAGACTCTAGCTAGACTCTATGTTGCTTGACATTATAAAGTCTCATCTTTGTTTTTGTTTTTTTTAAATGGAGTATAATATTCATGTCATTAAAAAAATTCTGTAAACTGTTTTTGGCAATATGTTTAGTAAAGAATAGCCTATGCAGCTGCTGAGCAGTTTTCTCTTTCCCAGGATGACTATACAGCTAAATAAATGATGACGTCAATGATATGTTCTGAGGTTGAGACAAAATAAACTATCTCTTGTATGTTCCTTGAATTTCTAGAACCTAATTTTTAAAGTTGAGATCTTGAAAAGGTGTTCAAGATTTTGTTATCATGTCAAGTGTTTTCCCCATTTTTAGGGTGGTGTTAACTTCAGTCTTCATCATCAATATAAAGGAGAGTAAATGAACCAAGAAAACAAGTGGTCAAGTGTGTCCAAACATTTCTTAAGCTTTAAGATCCAATTTAAAGCAACAGCTTTTAATCTAAACATATGGAAATAAAAACAAGACATAAAGATATATTTGTATCTTCTCTGAGAAGGTCATCCACTGACTATTTTAGGTTCTATAAAGTTCTATAGTTTTCAATAATTTGTTAGTAGTTATTGTGGCTTTTACATAAACAGCCTTGGGAAAAAGAAAGCAGTAATTTGGGAAAATCTCTTTGGTTTCATAGAATCACTTTAAACACAGATACATCTTTTTAACAGGGAATCCAAGGAACTATGTACTATAACAAGATCCTTCTTTCAGCCACTCAATAGACCCCTTTATTAATTTTCTCTGATGTTCTTGAGATTAATTTGTTATACCTATTTTCATGAGATTTTAATATTTCATACTATATTCACATAGAGTTTCTAACTCAAAAGCTTAACCATTAAAAAAAGAATCTTAATAGGGAAAATGAGATTATTCTTTCTGAATATGAACATTTTTAATATCAGCAAAGATATTTCTGTCAAGTAGATTTTTATGAGTAGTACTGATTAAAAACATAAGCTGCCTTGCTTAACATAAAGATCTGTGGTGAATAATTAACTTGGGGTTTGGCACTCTGTGAGCGAACCCCCACATTTATACCACATTTTGTACAGAAAATTCATCAGCAGGTTTCAGTCAATATTTCCGACATCAAAGAAGTATTGCAAACTAAATTTAGACCTAACTTCTACTTCTGACCAAGATGGCACAATGGATCACATTTGCATCCTGCTCGAAACAATTAAAAATTCAAACGCAACATATAAAACAATGGTTTTAAAGACAGTATCAGGCAATAGGCAGTGATCCCAAAGAGATGGTAAACAAAGGTGAGCCCCATGCTAGCTTCCAGCTTACTGCCTGGACTTTCCAGGCCACAGGGCAGGAAAGGGAAACCCAGTTGGAGATAAGAGTCTAGGGAGGCCAAAGCAGCTATAATTTGCAGTCGAGTCGAGTGCCAGAGACAAGAGATCCACACACACAGAGAACTCTAGAGATATACAGCGTCTTCAACTGAGTACTACTGACAAGCCTGTACATGTCAGGTAACAGCCCAAGAACGGAGGACAAAAAAACCCCAACACACACACACACACACACACACACACACACACACCCCAAAAGTTTTAGAAAATAATACTAGAAGCTCACAACAGGGCCAAAACACTTCCTGTGTTCACCAATCAGAGAGGAAAATCTCATAATTCATAGGGCATTTGGAACAGCAGTCAAAAAGGTTTTGCCTAATTTGTGAGGAAAATTAGACCAAGACTAAATCTGTTCCCAAGTATTTCAACTGCATACAAAACAAAGCTCAAGAATATTTACAAAAGTACAATATCCATCATTCAACAAGGTAAAGTTCAAAATGTGTACCAAAAATCATCAGGCAAAACAAGCAGGAAAATACCTGCTAATGGAAAAGAATAAAATTAAATTAAGCATTGCTCAGAGTCACTTAAAAGTCAGGAGGCTATTAAGGAAGTGGGGTCTATGCACATCTTGTGCCTCAGTTCTTAAAGCTGCTATTAGGTTGCTAAACCTCTTACTAAACCCAGCTCAAGTCCTGAAGCCATAAACATCCTGGATTCAAAAACATACCATAATAACTGCTACATGTACATTTATGGACTTTACTTCTTTCAGCATTCGCCTTCTTCATTTGCATACCAGAATTTACCAATCCCTGTTAACCCAGCCAGGATCCTTCATCTGCATGAAATAATTACATTTTGTAGTTTTTGCCTTTGTAAACCCTGCCTTTCTTTGCTCTCTCCAGAGCACAGTTTGGGTTGCTACCTGAAACTGTCTCTTGAATTGTAACCTTTTTGCTCAAACAAATGTTTCCTGTTCTTTAGTACTGATTGAACCTCTTCATTGTTTAACAAACCCATGAGGAAAAAATCAATTGAAACTGAGAAAGTATAGTTAACAAGTGAAAGGAAATAAAATGAAATCACAAAATATTCAATCGAAAAACGAGGTAGTAAAAGAAAAAAGGATGCAAATAATAAATAGAACAAACAGAAAACAACAGCAAGATGGCAGACTTTAACACGATCATATGAATAATCACATTACATGTAAATGGTCTAAACACACCAATTAAAAGGCAGAGTTTATTAGATTGGATTAAAAAAGCAAGACCCAACTATATGCTGCCTAAAACAAATCCACCTTAAATATAAAGACATAAATAGCCTAAATATAAAAAAATGGAAAAAGCTATGCAATGCTAGCACTTATCAGTAAGGATACAAAAGGACTGAAAATCACTATTTACTAATATGACCTAATAAACATTTATGGAACATTCCAACCAACAACAGCAGAAATGCACATGGGACATTCACAAAATGAACCATGTTATGACCATAAAACAAGTCTCAATCAATAATTGATTTGCAACAAAGGTGCACAGGCAATTCAGTGCAGTCCTATCAACAAATGATGTTGAAACAATTAGACTGTTCACCATATACAAAAAAGTGAACTTTTATTCATACTTTCAACTATATAAAAAAATTAACCCCAAATGGATAATAGACTTAATTAAAACTGACCACATCAAGTGTTAGAGGATGTGGAGCAACTTGAGCTCCTATAAACTGCTGGTGGAGATATAAAATGGTATCACAACTTTGGAAAACATTGTGAAAATTTCTTAAAAAGTTAGCATTTGAACCAGACATTCCATTTTTATGTATTTACCCAAAAGAAATGAAACGTTATGTTAATACAAAGACTTGTACATGAATGTTTATAAAAGCCGCAAACTGAAAATAACCCCAAAGTCCATCAACAGGTGAATGGATAAACAAATTGTGTTATAGTTATACAAAGGAATACTACTTACCGACAAAAAGGAATGCATTATTGATACCTGCAATGACATGGATAAATCTCCAAATAATTATGCTGAAAGTAAAAAACAAAACAACAACAAAAAAACAGTACATATTGTGTGATTCTATTTAAGTAAAATTATAAAAAATCTAAGGTGATGAGTGCTTGTTTGGGGGGGAAGGATCACAAAGGACATGAGGAAACTTTTGGTGCAGATGAATATGTACATTATATCTTGATTGTGATTATGGTTTCACAGGTACATACATTTGCCAAACATCAAATTGTATACTTTAAATATGTGTAGTTTATTGTCTCAATTATCTCAATAAAGCTGTTTAAAAAGATTAGTAAAGATCTATGAAAAACCATTTAGTTATTTTTTGAAACTAATATGGTTTACTTTTATTTACTTATTTAAATTTATTTTTTATATTAGTTTCAGGTGTACAAAACAATGATTAGACATTTACACTCCTCACTAAGTGACAACATGCTCCCCCCCAAGTCATTGTATATAGTTATTATAATACTACTGACTATTCCCTATGCTGTAGTTTGCATCCAGGTATGATATATACATATATATATATAGACATATGTATATATACGTATGTGTGTGTGTATACATATATGTATATGTATATATGGTCACGGGATGTAAAACCATTTAGTTTTAGTGTGTGTGTATATGTGTATATATATATACACACACACAGATACACATATACACACATATATATGTGTGTGTGTGTGTGTATATATATATATATATATATATATATATATATATACACACACACATACATACATGGTCACGGGATGTAAAACCATTTAGTTTTATCAGAGAAATTAATTCAGACATTTCTATCAATTTACCGCTTTACAATTGGTCTTACTTTACACTTTTAAGTAACTTACTATATAAGCTAATATTCTGAAATATAAATCTCATTTAAAACTGTGGCAAAAAATCTCTATGTAAAAGCCATTGCACAGCAAATTCCTAAATATTGTTCTATTTCTCATAGGACTCATTCTCAGTTCTACAAGCAAGTATGATAACTTACATCAATGCAATTAAATCAGATATAAAAATGTCAGTACAAGAATAAACCTGTTAGCAGCCTAAGTTTGTTGTCAAAACCTCCGAAATCCTATTGGCTCAATATAATCCTCTTCTACACTTTTATTGTTTGCCTCTGGACAAGTTCTGACAGTAAATTTTTCGTTTGATCTTTTGATCTTCAACTATCAAAGGGAAGAAAAGATAAAAAAAGATGGACAGGCTTTTAAACTGTTAGCACCATGTAATTTTGTTCAGGAAGAATGAGAAGCAATATCTCACATTATACATGTAAGAAACACTGAAACCTAAAAAGAAATATCTGTACTTATTTTCATTTTTTTCACTTCAAATAAACTGGTAGAATTCTGGACAGTATATAAAGCTTCTGTTACATTTGATTGGTGCTATTAAAAACTATGTAGTAACTTATTGAAGCTTAAGATGATTGTCCTTATTTTATCAGTTATCTCTCTTAATTTTAATATGGTATCTGGCTAAACTTAGGAAAACTTTCCTTCAGGAAAACTTAAATTGCGATTTTGCTGTTTCTACTCCCTGAATGGCATTGCGGGGAGGGTGGTAAATATTTACCACTGTCTCTAGGTCCTCATACTAACTAGTTTCTTTTAAATAAAATTTCCAGAAATGATTTGAAAACTATCTTTTGAAGACTTAAATACTCCGCAAACACTTAAAAAATACTGTTTTGAAGAAAAGATAGATGTTTTTCTGAACATAATAAAAACATATCCGAAAGTGCACTTTCATAGCACTTCCAGTTTTCCATGAAAAATTTTAGGGTGCTTCAACTACAAAGCATTTTGGTGTGGCTATTTTACTATCCTGAAATTCATTTCTTCGAACACTCAATTATTTCCAAACATCAATAGAATACTATCTGGTATTCTCTCTTCAACAAATGTTCATCTTATTTCATCTTGTATTTCTTTGAATAACTGTGCTTACATAAACTGTGTACGTGTGTGGGGGACAGATATGGAGACATCTGAACAAGGTGCACTTCTTTTAATTTTGAGAATTTTCTTTATCATAATTTATCCCTCAGTAGAGAGAGCTGATTGAAATTGCCAAATGTCTCTGGTGATGTCCCCAGATGTGAAATGTCGGGGAATGGGAACTGTGCTCTCTATTTAAAGTGTTTAACTTGAATTACTGAATTTCATTAAGAGAATGTATCAGATGGACTTGACTTCAACATGCTCATTCACATTAATTAAGACTTTTTCAAAGCTAGTTATAGAGTCCTTCATTTAAAGAGCTTTCTTCCTTTTGTACTTTTATGTAAAGCATGAAAAGTACATTTATGTTCTGCACAGATGAAACCTTTAGATCTTGTGCAAATGAATTATAAAGAGAACTGATCACAAACTGTTTCACTCGTCCTTGCATTCCTATCCTTTTAAAGAATATTATTTTTGGGCAGTAGCACACTGTATATGTACAGAGGTCAGTGATTACCATGTCATAAGACTATTGTCCCTATGAATGCCTTCCCAGACTTCTAAATATTGTCTTCTTAAAGACAACTCACCTGTGCTGATACTTCTGTCACTTCTAATGATTTTTTTTATAAAGGGTATCAACTTTCATCCTTCATACAGTTTTGACTTTTATAGATATCAGCAATCAGAAACCATCTGTATAATAAATCTACAAATTAAATAATCTTTTTAGTTATCTCTAATATTGAATGATTAATAATTAAAAGTAATTCTTTTCTGCCAAAAATTATCCAGGGAGAGAACCGGGGTTGGGGGCTGTCAAGAAATGGGTAGGGTCTCCTATATATAAGCCATTCTATACATCTAAGGGTTCCTGAAGGCTGCATATTAAACAGCTGAGGCTTTTAACCTCCCCATTAGAAGACTGCTCTGGGGAAAACAATGAAAAAGACCTGTCAGGTAACTTAAAAATGGCAATGACTAGCTCAAACTAGGTTATATAATAAATCTCAGTCCTACTTTTTTTATTGAAGTAGACTGAAACTATTAGTGATGAATTTTCCCCCCTACAGGGGTGGAAAATAGCTCTGGAGGATAAAAGTTAATTATTTACCTTTTCTTCTATTATGGGTAATCAGTGGGAGAGGTGTAGTAATAACTAATAGTTCTTAGCACATTAGAAGAAAATGGTCTGTGGAGTGAACCACCAACGTGGTTGGTTAATTCACTTGTACGTATATAATGTATATAATTTTGAGTAAGTGACAGGTGGTTTAGTTATGCATATCTCCACAAATTAACTGGTTTCTCATGTTAATCACGTTAATTCACAAAATTATCCAAAGGATTTAGTTACTAAAGGCTGTACTTTCTTTATCTATTCAATACTGAATAAAAATTCAAATATGAACATTTTGACTAATGTAGTGGATTCTCCTTTCTCCCATTAAACTTTTCTAAATTTAAGTGAAATATTTACAATATATAGTTAACCCTTGAACACAAGTTTGGACTGAGTCCACTTATTTGTGGGGGAAAAAAATCCATGTGTAAGTGGACCTGTACAGTTCAAACACATGTTGTTCAAGGGTCAACTGTATTTTCAATCTGTGGTTGGGAATCCGCGTATGCGGAGGGCCAAAAGTTGTTACGCAGATTTTTAACTGGGGTCGGGGGGTTGTTGGACCTAACCCCCGTGTTCTTCAAGGGCCAACTGTATACACTAATGCACAATCATGAAATGATCCATGCAATTAGTGTGTTATTGTACACTATATTTCTAACATGAGGGGTTTCAGTCACTGAAACACTTTATATATTCTTTGATACATTTATACACATGCTGTAAAGTTATAAAGATTACTCAAATAATTACCATTTAAATATGGTAACAGCATCACAAAATTCTTAAAAAAATTATGTACAATAGCAAAAGTGGTACTGATGACCTTTGTCAGCCACTGACAGAATAGAGTACCCTAAGACTTAGATGAAAATATTTTAAAGGATTCACAGACAGAAACACAGTTACATATGTGGAACGAAACTGATACACATTCCTTTGAAAATACTGGTATACCCTAAAGATTAACTGCCAAAAAAGGGGGTAAGTATTCATTCTCTTTTTAATTACAGCATGATGCTAACTAGACAGGGCTAAGGAAACTAAGTCCTGGTGCTTAAGTCTCTAAGGACCAGTTTATTTTACATAAATACGTCTGTTTGAAACACAGATCAACTGTCACAGAAATGTCTGTCTTTGGGGACCACATAAGATAACCACCTTTGAGTAAAAAATGACCATCAAAGTGTTTTCACAAAGGACATTTTTATAAAAAAAACACACAAAAATATCTAAATAATCAATGATAATTTGAATACAAAATGACTGAGAAGTTTGCCAATAGTCTGATTGAGAAGACATTCCTATTAATGGTTAGGTAATACTATTTCAGTTTCATAGCCTTACATAATTGTGATTTTCCCCTTCTGAAATGTATACTCAAATGAGGCAGAGAATAAGTCTTAAGCTAAGCCATACAGTCCATGATATCTACAGTGTCTAATACAAATGTCTTATTCGTGAAAAAACACACAAATCTGTTAACTGAATGAATGAAAACTAATTTTTGTCTCTCTTTGTGTATTAACAGAAAGAAATTATCAATAAAAGGATAAATATACAACATTAAAACGGGGGGTAATAAAAATGCATTTTGTACTAATGCTTCATTCAAGTTGGGTTCTAAATATGTTATGAAATTTCATAGATGTCACTAAACTCTAGAGTTCAAACACTGTGAATTTGTAATTTCTACCTCTGTAATTTTTATTAATTGAGAAACAAGGTGTTATCTTTATTCAGAAAACATTACTATTACCAGTAGGATACACATAAAAAATACAAAAACCCAAAACACATGATTTTGGTAGTCTATCCTCTCACCTTGAGATACATTCATTGCAACATGTGTATGAGTTCACATAGTTATCAGTTCAACAGTGTGTTAAGTATCTGGAAGCATTAACATAATAGTATCATATGTATCAGAATCACAACTTAATATATAGTACTATGTAGTCTGTGATCTTGAAAGTTCTTTTTATACAAAGTTCACTGCCTAGAATACGGATAGAACTCATACAATACCATAAATTATCTGTATGAACTTCTGTCACAAACTCCATCTGTCCACTTTGTGTTTTAAAACCTGAGGATGGATGTGTTGCTTTCTTAATGATCCACTATACCTAAATGTTCGATCCAGCAGTTTCATTCCTCTCATATTCTAAATCACTTAATGGTTAGTTGACTAATTCAAATATTAAAAATATATGGTACGATTATACAATTTTATATCAGTCCATCTATGGTGGGCTTACAGTATCATACAAGTTATTTGTGCAAAAACAAGGAAAAATTTGTAACTCTACTATTTTGAACTAGAACGATTTTGGCAAACATGGGATCATTACAAGCTGTAATTGTTACTGAGTATAATATAAAAAGTCCAGGTTGATGTTATCTAGATATTAAGGAGAGAATGAAAAGTTCTTACGTTTAGGGAAATTATCTCATTTTACAGACTATAAGAAAGTTAAGTGAAAGCCTCCTGTGGAAGGCTTACATTTAAGTTTCTAAATTTCTAAACCAGAAACGTTTTACAACAAAATTAAGTTACGTAAGTGAAATTAGATTACGAGATCTACTTATGTTAACAATGGGAATTACATGAAAGAGCAATTTGTAAGGAAAAACTATTTAAAATTAAAGTTATGTATAAATGGGTTTAAAAAAAGAAGAGCCAAGTTCAGATTCACCCTACTAATAGGAGGTAACTACTGTGAACAATACATAAATTATACCTACTGGCCTCTGAAATGTACTATGTTACTTTAGAAGTAACTATGTACTAAAGTACTATGTTTTAAAGTACTATGTTACTTTAAAACACAATTTTATCTTTTGATTTATTTCAGATTAAAATACTTTCGCGTTCTGAGCATACATTGTATTTGTAATAAAATAAAATTAAGGGCAAGATAGATGAAGGCCAATGTAAATTTAAAGAAGTGTAGGGATTAAAAAGTAACCTCCACACTGCAGCATTTTCCCTTTGACTCACTTATTAAAGAAAACTTGGTTTTTAAAATCACCTGTTTTCTGTAAGGTAGTAATATTTTAAATTAAACAACTAAAAGCCTTTAGCATACTTTTGTTTACATGGGCCTACCTTATATACATTTTAAAAAAAAACAACTTAAGGTCTAAAGTAAATGGATTCTAACTTTTATGAGATAATTCTTGGGAAAAATTTTCAATGGTTTCAGAAATAGATAAAAAAGATTGCTTGGGTTATAGCTTAGAAAGATTTAAGCTCTTTAGATTATTTTAAATGTTTCATGATTAAAAATGCACTAAATAACATTTAAAACCTTTTATATAAAAAAAATAGAACAATCTTTCATAGATAAAAACTTTAAAACTTAAGCTGTCTTTTTATATACAAAGTATTTAAGTAATTTCATTGTAAATGGGAAGTAAACTTGGGTCATGATCTACATTTGAAAAATGCCAATGATAGTACTTGGACTGAACAGCTAAGAAGTCAATTTCTTTATTGACTTTGATGTTATCATTTAAAAAGATTCACAATCACGTTTTCTTAGGCTCTATAATTCTGAAGCACTTTAAATTTCATGTGCAAAGAAACTAAGACTCAAAGATTTAAAAATCATGCAACTCTCTGAGGCAGAAATGAGATTAGGACCCAAGACACTTGACATTTTAGTGCTATTATTATATATTAGCTGCCTTAAAGTCAATTTATGTTTGCAAATAACAGAAGAAGCACTGTATTAATATTTGGAAATACACTTACATTAAAAAACAATAAAAAGGTATAACTAGTGCTATATATGTCACTAGCAAATCATGCCCACTTTAAATGTATTACTCAAATATTTCAGTGTATTTCAATGTCAAAGGCCTCAGCTCAGTTTTCTGGTGGATTTGTTCACACTTTCAAATACAAACTTCAGTATGTACTTTTGTAACACCATGGATCACCACAATGATGCTTCAGTAGTATTTGCTTTAACTGTAGGTGATATTTAATTAGGTTGATGACCTACCAATTCAAGAATAATTCTTTCATATAACATCACCTATATTGTCTCTTTTCTAGGCTAAGTATTAGTGTTAATATATTGTTAATACTCTATAGTTCTGTAATCGAGTATTAAGAGAACTCTTTAAAATGTCTGTGCTTTCTGTGATAGTTAACTGTAACAATAGTTCAAATTCTCAAGCTAGAAATGCTAAGAAAACTTTCACAGAAAACTTAAAAAAAAAAAAATAAGGCCCATATTTGAATTTTAATGTATGATGGTCTTTATTTACAACTTTACTGGCAAAAAAGAGGGAAAAGTTTAAAACAGATTAACATGGCATTGCAGCTGATCCTGCCAGATTAAAGAAGTTTCATTTTAAATGTCCATCTAATTGTTCAAAAAGATACAATACTGAATCTGCATATGCAGTTTCCTTTATGAAGTACAGCACTCATATTTTAGGCAGCCTTTTAAACATATAAATACAAAAGAAATAAAATCATTCATTAAAAACTGAATTAAATAAAGGGTACTTTAAATTTAAATTTATGTTTTTCTTGTAACAACACATGCCCAATGAAAATCAAAAGCTGGAAAAGCAGTTACACTTCCTACTTGAGTGGACAGTTACACAATCAATCATTTTCTGCAATGACCATTATATTTTCAATTTATCATGAACTACTCTGAACTTACTATGAGATGTAGCCAAAGTCAGAAGACAAGACGTAGGGAGAATATTCCTTTTTTGAAGGAGAGTGAGCCCTCCAGAATATCAGCATGGGAAATAAACATCCTGTTGAAGAATTCTAGGTGGAAAAAAATTAATGTAGTCAATTTCAACTCATGCTGAGCCAGCTTAATTTTTTTCATTGACTTGCTTGGTGTCATTCTTCTAAATCAAGTGTGTTTAATTCTTCTTCTAGTTCATCCAAATCTTCCCCAGTAAAAAGATTTTCATCAACAGGAACAGCATCGATGGCTCCATTTTCTTGTCCCTCCCCTTCGCTGTCCTCTTCTAAATCACTTCTTTCACCATTTTCAGCCCTACCTCCGGAAGCTTCACTTAATTTGTTTTCTAAAAATAAAAACTGAAATCAGTAAGGCCTAGAAACAGAAAACACTATTTCATTAGTAACTGACAGACACAGTCTGATACCGCATGTGCTCTTTTACTTTTCCTACGAACTCTGGAACCGTTTATACGATTCCTTCTCTAATTGCAACCAAAGAATTATTTCTCATTTACCCTCTTTGATTTTTCTAAAACTCTTCTCTTAATTTTTCTCTGTCCTCAGTGTCTTTCCCAAGCTTTTCCTTTTCACTACTCTAAAACACTGATGCTGTGTGCTCTAGAATGTTTCATCCTATGTATTGCATGTCGGTGAATTCATTCATTCAGCTGGCAATACAGATGACTTTCAAACCTTCTCCTCCTGCAAAATGTTGCCACAGTACCATAGACAATGCCACTCTTAATAACCAAAACATCTCAACTACATGAGATCCTAAACTGAACTCATTAGCTACACCTCCAACTGATTTTTGCCCCCTTCTAGTCTCAGTTAATGGCTTCAATAGCCTCCCAGCCACCCACTCTACAGCCTCTACTACTCACTAATTTTATATACAGTCAAACCACACATTTATGTGAAACCCAGTCTGGTACCTATAGGCATCTAAGTTTGCCAAGCCTAGTCTAAACCCCATTAGACAGCTGCCTACTTCTTAGAATTACACAAAAGTTAGCACACTTACCATCCTTTTCTGAAGTATATGTGCTGAATCTCTCAAGACTGGCCACAGTAATACCTGTCTCATCCACATCTCTAGGGATGTACAGGCTTAAGTCTATGTCATTTACACTCACTGAATCATCAACCTTTAAAAATACATGGAAAAGAAAAGTTTTTACTAATTAGAACAGTTTTCATAAGTTACCTGCCTTTTATCTCTGATATTTATCTCAATGAAACAAAATTATTGCTAGTGCCAGTTAAAACAAATGACTGACTACTGCCAAAATTCATTTCTATAAACTTCTTTAAAAAAATAGCAATGCCATATTTGAAGCTGCTTCTTCTGACATCACACTTTACATACACAATACAATATTCTTATTTTTCAACTCCAATATGGAAGTCAAAATTTTATAACCACACAAAAAGTAAACAGTCAGCTATGTGTAATTACTAGGTTTGCTTACAACCAAATGATTCTGCTGCTGTCTCCTGCTTCCTACTCTGTACTTTTTAGTGTCTCTGTCCCACGTTTTTAATTTTTTTAGTATAAAACATTAAATGAAAAGCCTTTTCTTTTGGAGGGAGAATAAAACACATACTTATTATAGATAATATAACTAAGTGCTTAACTGTATACCAGGCACTGCTCTGAGTACTATAAAGAACTATATATAAGTATGAACTGATTAATTCATTTAATTTTTACAAGTACCTGTGATGTAAGGATTATCCTTATGTCCACATTACAGATGCAGGTGGAGGTGTAGAGTACAGGTAATTTCTCAGGTTAGAGTCAGGATTTGAACGAGGCCTCTGAGTTGGCACTCAACCCTGATGCTCTATTGTCACTCTATCCTCTTTCTCAATGCACATGAGGACATGAGGCCAAAGGTTCCCCTTACCTCATCACCACCTGTCCCCTGGGTATAACGGGTGTCATCTGCTTCCTCATCATCATCATCAACCAGTTCAGGCCGGAATTCAAACACCTCACGACCACTGATCTATTCAGATACACAAATATATCAAGTAAGGACAAAATTCAAACACTTCTTGATCACTGATTTTAGACATGCACATTAAATAAGGATAACTTCTTGCATGACACAGAAATTATAAAATGAAAGAAAGAATAAAGAAGCATTTGGGACATACCACTAATGCTTTCCCTGCTTTGAAGTCTGCTTTTCTTCTTTCCATATCTTGCTCAAGTTTATCAATCTTTTCTTGTCTTTTCCTTTTCTTCCAGGCAAGAAAAGATTCTAGAGTAATTTTGGTAACATTTGGACCTAGGGCAGAACGCTGCAAAGATAAAAAAGTTAATGTTTTTCCCCAAGTCAACTATAATAGTATTTAATGGGTTTCTCTTAATGCAATTAAGTCCTTGCTTGTGAGTATTATGAGGACATTAAATTTAGAATAACCTGATTTATTTTTTTTTTACATGGCAATGAGCAAAGCGAACGTCCAGAGATTACCAACATTTCTAAACACAATAAAATATATTATTCTGAACTAGATTTCTTTTCAAAATTGAAGGTGAGTAAAACTTCTCATGAGAAATTATTTTAATGTAAGTTAACTGCTGAAAACAATAAATATGAAAAGCACCATGATGATATCCAAGTTTCACTAGTGTTTCTCAGCAAATGAGAGAAAAAAGTACAAAAACAAAACACTACATGCTCCTCAGGCCCAATAATTGAGTAATACATATATAGAAAAATAATACTTGCTGAATATCTGCCAGGTATTCATTTTTAATGCTTTATACACATATGCTAACACATTAATCTTCACAAATAAGTAAACAGAGGGTGATGGGAAATCTACCAAAGTTTAACAACTAATATGTGGTAGAACTAGAATACAAACAATCCTGAACATACTTGACTCCAAAGTCTACATTTTCCATTACAGTATATTACTGCCAGCATGAGACACCAAATAGTATGTCCATTTAAGAACAAATATATATAATCCCAACTTTAGACATTTACACAACATATTTAGATTATGCAGGAAATAGCAAAATGGAAATAGTTTGAAATGTACAACCCTAAATCTAGTATTTTCAATAATCTCAATATTTTTGTGTCACACCCACAAGCCCTATCTGCTAACTCAGTGACCCTATCTGCCAACTCGTAGAATAAAATTCTTTTGTGCTGTGCCAGAGAGGAGCACCTAAAGATGTTCTTCAAAGAGACTTATTCTCCTTGAGTCTAGGGATAATAATAAAACATACCACTGCAAGACTGTAGTAGAGTTGTTTCCTTCCATACAATGTTAATGATTAATACAATGGTGAAAAAATGAAACATCAGAGAAAAAAACACCTAAAACCTCAAGTTCAACCAATTTGAATATTAACTAAGCATTTAAATGAACTGATATACTAGTATATCAACTATATGGAAATAATTTATTTGATTAGCCTGTGGCCAGTACTTAAAAAAACTGTTTAATAATCGTAAATTTAATGTCTTAATTGGCTAATGATTAGGGCTAAGTTTACATTTTACACATACAAAAACATTTTTTAAAAAGTAAGGCAACTTTGGGAAAAGATCATTATTTTTTCCCTTTCATAACATGTTACTGCCCCCAAGTGGTAAATATTAAAATTTCACAAAAAATACTGCTTTAGTTTTTTTTTTTTTTTTATGGTATGAAAAAAATAATAGTTACCTCTCTTTCAATGAGATCTTCTAATGAAATTTCATCTTCTTTCTCTTCTTTCTTTTTATCTTTTTTCAACACAAATCCAGGAGGAAGTGCATGACGATACATGCAAATATCACCTCCTCCAGGGCACACCCAAAACCAGCCATATTTGTTGTTTTCAATAGCATCAAGGAAATGCTTGCACACCTATAGAGATAATATTATTCACAAGTAATGGCTCAGTGTAGTCCATTTTCAAGGTAAAACCATTTTCAAGGTTCCATAAATGCTTAAGTATATGGAACAAATACATTTCACTCAATCCTTAGGCTAACCATTCTGTACAGAGCACCCTTTGTGCAGAAATGTATTAATACATATAAATCAAATCTTAAAATACTTAATGCAAATGTAAATTCCCATGAGAGGATCTATATAAAATTTGTTTTCATCATTGTTCTAAATTCTGAATTATACAAAAAGGACTTGCCTCAGGTTAGCCTTTGTAAATATAACCTAGAAGTCTGATTTTTAAGTAAGAGAAACTATAAATGATTTTGTTTAGGTTTGATCTTTGCTAAAAACTAATCACATGCAGTAATGATATAAACAGTATTCAAATTACCTGAAATTACAGGCAATTTCTTACATCTAAGAATGGAGCAAGGTATAAAAGGATAGTAACCCTTCAAAACATGAATGGGTGCCAGATGCAATTGTATTGAAGCCTCAGGTAATAAACTTTGCAAATAAAAAGAAAAAAATTACTAATAAACAATATTCTTTTTGTGAAGAAATACAACAGATTTAAAACTAGTATTAGAATTTGTCTAGCACAGGCGAAGTATTTCTCTGTAACTGCATTACATATAAATATTGTGACCACAAATGCAGGGTCTGAGAAATAAGGCGCCAACTTTTAAAAGCACATTTCCTGGAATATTAGAGTCACTACCGACCAAAAACTCATTTTGCTATTAACATGTAACAGTATTTTCACCCGTGATTTAAAACGTCTCCCCACCATTAAAATAGAATAAACTGATTAAGTGGGTTAGTTTAACAGTTCTCCCTCTATTCACTCTGCACAAAAAAAATAAGAAAAGAATTCTTATCTGAATATGTGATTGTGTTCATACACATTTGAGAAAGTAAGATTACCTCAGAAAATGGCATTCGAAGTACTTCAGTCACATGTTTTTCAAAGGGTATTTTTGAACAAGAATCTAATTTTGTATAACTTACACTTCTAAATTCCAAAAAATGTCAATGCACCTTATCTTTATGAAAAGATCCAGTAGCTTAAAGACTAATCCAATACAAAATAGCAGCAAACACTTTGCCACATAATTGTGATAAATACCACTCAATTCAAGAAAAGGACATACTATTTGAGTTTTTGGTTTTTTCTTTTCCGCCTCACCGTGCTTCTTGTTCACCACTTCTTCCAGTTTTTTCTCGTCCCAATTATCCATAGTATCTAAATAAAAAAAGAAATGAAGACTAAACATTGTATCTCCAGTTCACAGAACACATTGTAGATCTCCTTAGACAGGAAAGCTATACGACTCAACACTATTTTTTAAAATACCAAAGGTAGGAATAACAGTGTTGTGAGATTATTCACTAAAATCCTAAACAATTTAGGCAAATGAGAGGTGGCATTATAAGAAAGAGTCAGAGACAAATCCAAAATAAGTGACTGATTTTTAAACATCTTCATTTATGGCATAATGCAGTAAACTCGGATTATGAAAAACAAATGTTCTTTACAAACATAGTCCCACTGAGAGTGAAATATTCTTCAAGTTACTAAATATCTTAGTAACAACAAACCAAAAGTAAAAGACATTTATCATTATGAAAATGTTTTCTTAAAAGTACCTTTTTCAAGTTCTTCATCTCTTGCATCAATGTAAACGCTTCGCTTTTCACCCTTTCTCTCCAGAGTCAGGTCATGAGAGAACTTACACTTATCTCCTTTAGTACACTGTCCTTGCTTGAAGAATGCACATACCACGGATTTGGGATCTGCACCTACATCAAATGGCATATAATATTTGTATTTCAATCTGCCAGATCATAAAGTATGCTTCTCTCTGTGATAAAATTACTTTGGGTTAACTTGTTATTTTCCTGATATGAAAGGAAAATACTACTTACGGGTATTAGAACATTTCTTTTCAAGTTCTTTCTATAGCATTTTATATCTATTTTTGTTTTTGATTCTTACCATAAAAGGGGACAGGAGATATGAAACCAAACAAACACATAAGTTATTTCATAGTAACTTGTCTAGTTGGCAGTTAATGAGGCAGGAGGCAAAAGAGAAATATAAACGCAGATATAATGTTAAGAATTTGGGAGTTACAGTTTATATGACCGTAGGTTTGTCTTGGCTACTACCAAAGCTTAGGTTTTATAAATCAACCAGTAGTAGACTGTCTAAATCTTTAATTTTGCCTTAAGTAGGAAGCTAATGGCTAGAGTTAGACACAGCTGTCCACACATATATAGAGGAATCATAAGAAAGTCATTGATATAGATTATTTTGACAAAGGGAGTATCATTTTCATAGCAGATACAATTTGCTTATGAGCTAAAGAAAATATACATCAAATTTAAGAGTTTTTAAAGATGAATCAGTTGATAAAAATAATGCTTCTAAAATTTAAAGTTTACCTTTACTTATTTTTTGAGCAGCAACTACAGGTTTGAACAGCTCATTTAGCTCTTGCAATTCTTTCTTCTTATCATCTTTCTTCAATTTCTTTTCAGCTTCACTTTGTGCTACCTGTAATATTCCCAGATATAATATAAAAATTTGATTTCGTATAATCAAATTGCTTTCATTATACAATAATATATGTAACACTAACGTAAAAAAGATATTTGCATATTTATATGTATACAGTCCTTACCTCAGTGTCAGTTTTACAATGGCCTTTCAGTATACATTAAATTGTGTGGTTAAACCATAAAACAAAACTGCTAAATATTGTAGCAGTTACTTTAAAAAAAAAGTCTATAAATGATACCATGCCAAGTTAAAAGCATATTCAAAAGCTTATAGCGATAAGCATTTATTAAGCATTTGCTACATGCCCAGCATTTTTAGCAAAATAATTCTCACCTAGGATTTTCTTCTTGTAACAACCCACTCCCCAGAAATACGTGGGTGCACTTTGAAGACCAGAGATGCAAACATCCTGAAATGTGCAGTCTCACACAATAAAGAATTGTACCACCAAAAATACCTGTGTAGTAGCCTTGTGGAAAAACACTGGGCCAAATCAATGTGGGAGATTAAACAAAACAAACATGACATATGACATAGGTCCAGGCACACAATTTACATACCTAATATGATTAGAGGATTCATCCAAATATTTATATGTCGGATCCTAAGTTAGATGACAGGGAATACAAAGATGAAAAGACAAAGATGCTTATTTAAAGAAACTCAGAATCTAGTGGGAAGATAGACATGTCAACAACTATAACATAATACACATGCTCAGGGAACAAGAAACTCCTATATGCCTAAGAAAATTAGATTGACCTAATACTTTATGGATGAATTGTTCTGATACACAAGAAAAGGGATACAGAGAGCCAGGCAATGAAAAGATACAAAGACCAAAAGGAACAAGGTACAAGAAACATCAATGAGAAGTTTGGACTGCATCATTAGGGGACAGAATAAGACTCAAGGGTTTAAAAGTCAGCCAGTGACACAATCAGATTGTTTTTTATAAAGATTACGATGGCAACTTTGTGAAGGGTGGACTAGAAGGAGCCCAAGAATGAAGGCAAAGACAATTAGGAGGCTGACAACTGCTGTAGGCAACAAAATGCAAGAGCTTAAAATAGGCATTAGTAGCAAGGATAGAGAAACGAGAGGGAGAGCTCTTATAGAGGCAGACTGGATAGGACTAATTGACTGAACCTGAGGTGCAAGGGAGAGGGAGGGGTCTAGGAGGATTATCATAGGTATGCTTAGTGCTGTTAAACAAGACAGGGAATACAGGAAGAACAGGTTTCAGGGTAGAAGGTGGAGATGAGCTTGGTTTTAGACATACTGAATAGGAGATGCTTATAGAGCATCAGGGTGGAGCACAGAAGACAGCTGAGCATGGATCTTGACTCCTAGAGACAGGGTCTGTTTTGAGACAAAGATATTAAAAATAGCAGCTTACAGATAATTAAAGGCTTGGTGGGTGTATATGAGATTACTCAAGGACAGCATAAAAAGTGACAAAAGCAGAAGATAGTTCCCTGAAGAACAGCAATATTAAATGAGCCAACAGGACCTAAAAAGCCCATTAAAGGAACCAAGATATATCAAAGAAATAAGTAGAAATCTGGGACAAAAAAGTATTCAAGGAAGAAGAAATTTTAAGAAGGGAATGGCCAAATCCTATTAATAAGGTTAAAGACTTTCCAAATCCTGACTTCGATCGTGTGGTAGATGTGTTTAAACAGAAAAATGAGGGAAAATTTCTTTTTCAGTTTTAGTAAAAGTATCATTTGCTCATTAGGCCCATCTCAAACATCTGTGGGGTCCAGAGCAAGAGTACAATGGAGACCTACAGAACATTTTGGTAAACATTTATGCTAGAAATCAAACTAATGTTAAATAAAACATGGTTTGATTGACAAATATACCTCATGACCTGGAAGAACAGGTTGAAATTTAAAACGCTCAGGGGTTCCATGGAGTTCCACACTGCGCATGGCAGTAAAGCAAGAGTCCACCCCAGCTCCTTTTTTTCCCATACAGAGTTTCATCCCACCACGTGTGCAGGGAAGTGGAAGGTGCGGAGGAGGACGTGGTATGGATCCAGGCTCTCTCCACACTCCTAGCACACATCCTCCCCCTTGACTACTTCAGGCTTATTTGCAGTGCACTGTACTCTCAGACGGACGTGGGGTACCATCACATCTGCAGGCCCTGAGCTATTGTGGGAGGCGTGGTGCACAATCTGGGTGAGCATACATCCTTGGCCTCAATGACTCCCTGCCTGTGTGGAGAGGTACGTCTGGAGGTGACAGAGTGGAGAGTCAACCTGTACAGCAGAAGGACTAGGAAGGGGCACTTTGGCCCAACTTTAACAGCAGGACTGCTGCTCATTTCTAGTGTTAAATATGGTGGTTAGGTACCTCACGTTTGCAGATAAAAGCCCAAATATCTAAGAAATCATAAAAAAGACAATACTGAATGTACTACCAAACCTAACACCATCACACATTTATTTTATGGCTTTCTCAGGTCTACAATATCTCAAATTACCAGTTAACATACTTCGCACTAGAAGAAAAAACAGGAGGAGGGGGAAAAGGATTGAATAAGGGAAGAAAGTGATTTCTTCTTACACCTATATTTACATTACATTCTCATTTAACCACCATAGGAACCCTGCAAGGATAACTGCCCTTCCACTATACAGATAAAGTGTCACTAAATAATTTAAGGTCATGTAACAAACAAGTCAGGGGGATTCACACCCAAGTTGATCTGACCCCAAGGCCTGAGCACACATTTGTACTAAAATGGGTGTGGGAGGATCAATAGTTTCTGGTTCTACAATCAAGCTGCGTATAAGAGAAAGAAAAGTGTTGGAGGCACTAATTTGTAGACAGCATGTGTGAGAGAAATTTGTTTCAGATAGGGGTTAACAATCTCACAAACATATATCCTGATATTCTCAGATGAAAAAAAAAAAAGTGTTTCCAAAAGTTAAGGAAAAGGAGATAGTGTGGTGAAAAAAGTACTTTTTAAAATAAAGATCTGAGTCTATAAAATTCAAGAAAGTAAAAAATCTAGAGAACTTGAAGAAAACAGAACTAAACTTTTTAATGATTTGCCAATGAATAAAATAATTTCAAAATTCATATGGAAAAATGCCTAAGAAAAGCCAAGGAAAATAGAAAAGAAGTAACATTTGGGGGAAAGGACTTGCCTTAATAGCTAACAAAATATGTGACTATAATCAAAATCAATGTGATACTGATTTTGAAGGGTAGGTAATATATAGAATAAAGAATCCAGAAATAGATCCTAACATATCTGATACTTTAATATACGTCAACAGCAGTACTTCACTTCCGTGGGATAAATGATGCTGGTACTAAGTGGATATTCATTTGAAAGAAAATAAACTTAAGTGACATGTACATTTTTATGAAAAATTATAGACTGAAAATAATTAGCAAAAGTCTAGGAAAAACACAAATCCAGTGGCAGGGAGACTTTTTAATCATATAAAAGAAAAGCTAAACATCTGATAATACAAAATCTAAAAATTGTTGTACAGCAAAATGTAACAGAAACATCACAAATTATCTATAATGCATACAAAAGGTGTCTCATAAATTGACAAGAGAAAGAAAAAGCAAAGAATTTGAATAGGCAAGTCAGAGAAGTACAAACTCAAATAGCCAACAAGCTTATGAAATGATGCTCAAACTCACCAGTAGTGAGGGAAACAAAGTGAAAATGAGGTATTACTTTATACTTGTCAGATTGGAGAACATTAAAAAGAACTGTAGTACCTGTAACTCATGCACTGAAAACAAAAATATGAAGTATTACAACCCCTATGGAAAGTGATCAGGCTTATTTATTAAAACTAGAAATCCATTTCCCTTGATCTAGAAATGTGCCACCAGACAATTTATACCACAAAAAGCACAAATGTATGTAAGATACATGTAGAAGGATGTTTCCTGTAGTATCATTCTTAGAGTCAGAAAACTAAAAACAAAGGGATCACTTTTAAACAGTGAAATGGGCAGATACAGTACATCCACATGGTAGAACAGTATGCGACCATTAGACTAAATTAGGAGCTATATCAAGATGTCTGGAGAAATATCATCTAAGAGGTACTGCTGAGTAACACAGGTAAGATACAGAGAAGAGTAGGATTTCAATTTGAAATACAGTTATAGTACCAAATATTTTTCATATGTAACATGTTGTATTACATCCATATGAAGAAAATGGAGAAATTTAAGTGATTTACCTGACGTGGATTTTGTTGACCAAATTTAACTTGATGAGTGACAGCCTTGATAAACTTCTGTTGCTTTGCTCCTTTCTTATTCTTTAGACCAAAAGTTTTGTCCTAAGTGAGAAAGAGTATAAAAATATCTTAGTAATTTATATTAATTTCTTATCAGTATTTTTCAGTCCTATCTAAACATCATTTTTTCATTTACTCATTGGTAAGAATATAATTTTTTACTATGCTATACACTGACAGTGAAAACACTAAAACATCAAATCAAAGCAATATATGATCTCAAAACATCAACCAGGAATCTTTAAAATTCAATACATATTTACAACTATCAAAATTAACCCTGTTACTCTATGATGCTTCTTCTAGTGTGTTTTGGAACATCAGTTCGGAATGCCGAATTGTTATAGCACGATAAGAAGTCCTAGTCAAATAAATGCTTGGTTAACAGTGTTTTTTAATTTTAAGCACAAGATATCTTAGAGCCTTTACCAGAAGGGTACAGTAGGCAGCAATTCTAAATCTTATTGTACCTCAGAATGCATTTTTCTTGGAGTATGAGGGATTATGCACTACTGAACACAGTTTAGGGAAAACTGCCTAAGAAGATACATTAAGTTTTGGACTGGTTTTTTGGGTAGAGTTATCCTCTCAAAACAATTAAATTTAAACAATTCAAACTATTAAAAAGTGTACATTCCTAGCTGTTGCTAAAATGGAAATATTAAAATTGAAGTATACATAACTAGAAAGTTATTTAAATTTGGAATATTAATATATAATTTGGGAAAGCTATTACTGTAATAGTTATCACTTATGGAATGCTGATTATTTACAAGGCACTAATCGTGATCTCTAGCTAGCTATTCTTATATATTAAGTATGCAGTATGAAAAACATTTAGAAGTCATCACACACACATGAGTGTTTGGGGGCTATAGTGGGTTAAACAGCCTCTCCCCAAAATTCAAGTCTACTTGGAACCTCAGAATGTTAGCTATCTAGAAATAGGCCTTTGCAGATATAATAACATAAACTAAGGTCACACTGGATTAGGGTGGGCCCTACATCCAATGACTGGTATTTTTATAAGAGAAGAGGACACACAGAGAGAGAATGCAATTTGAAACAGGCAGAGACTGGGGTGACACAGCTATATACCAAGGAATGCCAAGGATTGCCAGAAGCTACTAGAAACCAGGAAGTCAAGGAAAGATCTTCCTTAGGGCCTTCAGGGGGAGCATGGCGCTGCCTACACCTTGATTTCAGACATTCAGCCTCCATATCTGAGAGAGAACAAATTTCTATTGTTTTAAATCACCCAGTTTGTGGTATTTTACCATGGCAGGCCTGGGAAACTAAACTAATACTAAGGCTTGACTAGTGGGGCTTCACCCTAAGGTGAATGGGGAGCAAGGATGTCAGGAAACCACCAATACTGGTATCTGAAGTCTTTTTTCTATCTTGTCTGTTTCTCTGGAGAAGGATCCTCCAGCTGGGAGAGCAATAAACCTGTTTAAAGGACTAGAGGAGAGAGTGGGTGGGACAGAGTGTCTCTTGGCTTATTGCACAGACTCCTTAGTGGCCATTTTCAGGCTCACATTTTAACCACCTCTCACTACCTCCTTTGGGCCTAGAGCTCCAGAAGCAGAGAGGCCTCTTGATTTGTCCCCTCCTCTCCTGTTTCTTGTAAGGGTGATCATCTGGCTAAATGGTGGTAGTTAAGAACTATTATCTACTCCCATTATTGAATTTTTCCAGAATTCTGCAGAACAAATCTACTTGCTTCTCAATGGCACAGTGCTAGGTAGGCACTCACACCTGAGCACTCTGCTCTACTAAGCCAGATACCAACTCATCCATCCACTAACAACCTTCATATACTGAGGTTCAAAATTAAAGATGCCTCCTAATTTCAAGATGGAATTAATATTTCTTATTCTCTTGTTTACAGATGGGTTTCAGAAAGGAAGAAGAGGCAAAAAGGTCTTTACTTTTGAAAGTAACCTGAGACCATCTGAGAGACATTTAATCTGAAATAAAGTAGCTATTTTAAAGCCTTCATTTTGGTATTACTTCTAAGGAAAGGGACAGAGTAACAAGAAGTATTATAGGTACAGAATACCTACCGTGTTTCCCCGAAAATAAGACCTAGCTGGACAATCAGTTCTAAAGCGTCTTTTGGAGCAAAAATTAATGTAAGACCCGGTCTTATATTATGTTAGATAAGACCGGGTCTTATGTTAGAAAAGACCCGGTTTTATATTATAGTAAAATAAGCCCAGGTATACCTACGTGGATAAGCTGCAAATGGAAAACAGTATTGAAAGGATTAGTACTTGAAAAGTCAACACAACATAATTTTACAGCATCTCAAAACCAATACATAGATCTTTCAAAGTTCTTAAGATCACAGAATTTAAGAGGGTTTTAGTTCTAAAAGGTTATTTCTCATTGGGAAGTATCTCTTCATTCATATCTATATCCATCTATATACCAAAACTTGAATTCTCCCTACTTAAACGCCTATCTCATGTTTTAATATCCTATCGTATTACAAATTCTACACGAATTTTCTATAGCCTAAGAATATTTAAAAAAAGGTAGGAGGCACATACAAGTTGAAATTCTCTGCAATGAATTTTTTGTGGTTGCATTCCCTTGTTTTTATAGAGAAGAAAGTTTAACACTCAATCCAATTAGAAGATAGTCAAGGGTAATGTGACATATGGAGGGAGGGGAATCACATGCAGCAACCAGGCGTGAAAGGCCATACTTTCCTTTTACAAAGTGAACTCTTATGAGGGTGGAGGGGAGAACTCTAGATAAAAAATACTACCAGGATCAAAATGCAACAGCATCTGCATATACCTCACCAGAGAAGAGTTCAACCTATGCCCCATATTTAACTATAAAGAAGCAAACTATGAATAAAGACCAAACAGAAAAGTAGATACTAATATATGAAGACTTAGGAATGAAAAAAGTCCCATAAGGGGACCTAGAAAGCTAGAAAAGAAAGTGCTCGTAACAACAGTAGAGGTGTTATCAGCTCCAGATCACAGAAGAAAAACAGGTTTTCAAGGTTTAATTACACTCACTGCTTTAGCACACAACCAATCTAAAGAGATAAATGAGTTGTGAAGTCTTTAACTAGTTTAGAGCTCAGAAATTACTTTTTTTCAGATAGAGGACACTTATTTATCTAGCAGTTACTAAACATAAACTCCTGAATATATATTTTATTGAATCCTCTTAACAATCCCATAAAATACTTAATATACTATTATCTTACTCTGTAAATGCGGAAAACGAAATTCAGAAATGTTTAGTTGTTTTGAAGTAACACAGTTATAAGGGGCAGGCTGTATACGTAGTGTAATGATTTCAGAGTATAAGCTCTGCCTAAATTTTAATCCCAAATGGAACTGGGCAAATTACCTTCTTTGCCAGTTTTCTTATTTGTAAAGTGGGTATCACACTAACCTCTTAGGATTGTGAAAGTTAAAAGATTCACCAGAGAGACAGTACAAGTACAGAACAGTGGTTAACAGAAAGGACTCTGGAGCCAGATTTCCTGAGTTTGAATCCTGGCTCTGATACTTGCCATTTTAGTAACTTTAGGTAAGTTATTTAACCACTGTGCCCATTTCCTCAACTGTATAAAGAGTAATACTTAGCCCACTGAGAGAATTAAAGGAGCTATGTAAAGTTATCACTTATAGATGGCTTGTTTCTCTTCTTTATAATTCCCCAAAACCCCAAGAATTGCGTCTGGCTTGGCTCAGTCAATGTTAACTATTAAGTGACACAGATGACATCTGAACCAAGGTACACTGGACTCTAAGCAAAGTCCTTGTTCTTTCCACCATGAAAATCTACTTCCCAGAGAAACCTAGTTAGATTATTGGGTCCGTTGGTACACAACAAGCTTTCTGAATGCCACATGTAGATCTAGGATACCAACAACACCTCTTGAAAAACAGGACGGTTTGCAATTTGGAATACTTCAAAAGGGCTTCCTCCCTTTTTCTTTAGATTAGTATAGACCGTTACCTAAAGATTAACCTGGATTTGGGGGAAGATATGAGGTTAGGTTATAAGGAATGAACCGTGTATGTGTTTCAGACTTGGGAATACAAAGGAGTTCAGAAAACAGCTAATTCTAAGAAAAGGATGGCCCCCTAAGGCTCCAAGAACTTTAACATTCAGTGAATTCCAGATTTCATTTAAAACTTACTCTTTCTGTGCCCCACCCCTCAGTGTAATCCTGCTTCTTTTACAGGCCAGCCTCCACTCCATAAGATGTTTGAAAAAAGGAAGGGACAGGAGGGCAGGTCAATACTGAATAGTGCTCCAAGAAACCTGGGGTCTACCTTTTGGGACACTAGGATAAGCAGAGCCTAGCACTGTTTTACTTCATTAGTTTCCCCCCGCCAAATGCACCGTCGAATGTATTTTTGTTGTCCATCCAGGCTGAATGGATACTGCAGCTAGTTAATCCAGTTTCAAGAAATCAACAGTTGACCTAGGCTGAAGTTTTTCATTGCCAGCAATCATTTCTCTTTCTCCATCCTATACACCCCTGGGTCATATTTCCATAGGTGTCTATGTATTGCTAATTCCTTGCAGCTACAAGTTCTCAGCTGGACATCTTCTACTTGTTTGCCCTAAACCCAAAGATTATTTGCCCCTACCATAATCAAACTTTCTATTTCTCAAAGGTGACTTCAGTTTATTAAAATTTAGCTGTAAGTAAAGCAAATGGTACATGCCATTCGGGACAACCATGTGACTGTCTAACAGAACCATAACCCTTTTTGATATATTCATTTCAGAAAGAAAATAGCTATTAATACAAATGAATTCAAGAAATTTTGGGGAGTTTAAAGAGGGAAAAAAATGCAGACAATATAAAGAAATTATTTCAAGAGACAGAAAATAAACACTGTATAGACAGTGCAGGTCGGTCTGATTATTTCTCTTTACTTACAATATTGATAAATAACAGCTACCACTTATTGAACACGAACCCTATGTCACTATTTACATGTCATCTCTTTAACCCAGTTCTGTAATACAGGAATTAGCTCCATTTTGCTAATGAGAAACTGTAGTTCAGATAGGTCATGTAACATGCCTAAAACTAGTGTTTGAGATTTTAATTTGAAATGTGGGACTGAAACCCAGGTCTGACCCCAAAGCGGGTGCTTCTTTCATTAATTTATGTTGTTTCTCTTGCCTCTTTTTACTCCTTCTTTACTTCTCAAAAGCTACATGTTGTTTTTCTATAGTGGGTGCCTATGGTGGTGGCAGTGGAAGCAATAGAGGTACAGAAGAGGGGACAGGTAGGTAGGGCTATCACTTATTTTAAAGTCTATTCAAAAGTGCTGCTTAAAAACATATGTTCTACATAATTACAATTTTGACCAACTTAAAATTTCAGGTACTATTTCTGTAAAATCTCTCACAATTAACTGGACTCTGGAATAAGTATTAGTCTTACAAGTCAAAATAGACGATAAAGAAACACTTTTTGACAAAAATTATGATAGAGATCAATAACCAGTATGAACCCGGTTTCAATTATGTTCATTTATCAGTTTGTCATAAAATATATTTAACTTTTAAGTACCTTGCAACAGCCATTGAGACATGCTAGGGCTTAGGGAAATTTTTTTAACATGTCACTGCAGTATTTAATAAAGTGGAATATATTGTTTTCTCACCAGGCTGGATAACAGAATATTCTCTATAAATCTCGCTTTACAACAAATGATGCAACTCACCACTACAATTCACAATACTGTTGTACCTCTCCAGTGGTGGCAGACATCCATGCAGGACATTTGAGTCTGCAAACCTTACTACCATTAAACTAACAAAAAAAAAGCATTCATCATGTATGTTAAATGTGGGGGGAAAAATACAGGCTTAATTTCACCACTCAGGATCTTTTCTGTCAGCTAAAGAAGGAAACTATCTTATTTTGCATTTTTCTTCGGTGAAGAAACTAACATTGCTTTCTCCTCAGGTTAAAAAGAGCCATAATATATCTATCATTTTTAGTTGACGGATACTACAAATAACTTTCATATATAATTCCTTTAAACAAAAAATACCAGTCCTACTAATTAAAAGTAAAACAAATAATGTACAACATAATATAGTCAATAATATTGTGATAGCATTGTACAATGTCAGATGGTTCTAGACTTATCTTATGGTGATAACTTTTTTAGGTATATAAATGTTGAATAACTATGGCATACACCTGAAACATAATACTGTTTGTTAGTTATAGCTCAATAAAAATCTTAAAAAATAAAAAATAAAAAAAAAAGCATCTTTAAAAATATCCTTAAAAAAGTAAATCTTTAAGAAAAAAAGTAAAACAAATAATTGAATATAAAGTAGTCCACCTTATCTGTGGTTGGTTACTGTTTTCAGTTACCCGCAGTCAACTGCTGTCTGAAAATATTAAATAGAAAATTCCAGAAATAAACAACTTATTAACTTTTAAATTGTGTGCAGTTCTGAGAAGCACAATGAAATCTCTCACCATCCCACTTGGGATGTTAATCATCCCTTCGTGCAGCATATCCATGGTGTATATGCCATCTGCCAGTCACTTAGTAGCCATCCAGGTTATCAGATTATCAGAGGGGAGAGACCACATTCACATGTTTTATTACAGTATGTTGTTATAATTGTCTATTTTATTATCATTGTTGCATAAAATATACTTTAAATAGTCATGTAAAATTTAATTTCACATCTATATGGGAGTTTTACTTTGCATCATGGTCAGTAAAGGCAATTCAAGCTCAGTAAAGGAAAATGACAAAATGTCATCCCCAATATCCTTGGTTTACGTAGCACTGAATGCCATTAGATCACCATCCCCAGAGATCTACCTATGTGCCAGAACCCAGATTGTTCAAAAACGTGATACTAGCAGACACAGGTATTAAGGTGGCAATCATGATGTTTTTCAACTTCTGGCTAGCTACTTCATGACAGTTCTAAATAGAACAAATTGGCAATAAGAATAAAGGTGCTGCTTCAGAGTTGGAACTTAACCAAACTTACTAGAAATCTTCATTAGCATGCTAATTAAATCAAATCAGCACACTTTATTAAGAACAACAATCAGTTACAGAAATAAACGTCTCATTTCAAAACACCCCACATGCATTTTGGTTACATCCCAATAAAAAGTAACTACTCCATAAAATGCTGTCCATTATTCAGATACACTTTATGCAGGAAAATGGTCATGACTTTTCCCAGTTACAACCAAAGCACACTAAGAACTATTTATTTTGAGACGGAATCAAGGGAAAAAATACTTCGGTGGGGGCTATTTGATTCGTTTATAGGATCTCAAATACAGTTCACTCGCTTAAGGAAACTCATTAACACAGTCGTTGAAAGACAAATAGAAAACATTTAAGGTCAATTACGTTCCTTGGCCACTAAAGAGCTATATTCTCAATGCATTAAACGAATATATCTACTGGTATGTACATACTATATAGATACATATAAACAGATTCGGGTATAGCACTTAACACAGCTAGTGACTCTGAAACCTAATCTTTTAAAGCGTTATTCGTTTTAACTTAATTCAGAATGTACGTAGCAAGCTCCATGTAGAAGACCGTGGACTGCCACCTGAGAGAAGCTTCCACTCTTTAAGGAACTTGGAACAGTTTAGAGATAAACCGAAAAATCCATGAAGTAGTAATTTGTTGGCTCCAAGAAGTAACTACTACTCCTACCTGATGGGTAAAGTAAAAAGGAACACAAAGGCTCGTCATGAGTCGGCCTTTCTGAAAGAGACTGGCCCGAGCCCGTTCGGCGTGTTTTTTAAAACACAAACCCAGAAACGTCTACAATTTTGAGGACTAGTGAAGGATAAAACCCTGTGGCAGGCACCGGGCGGAGAGTGGGTTGTCGTCCCGCACCGGGGTCGATGAAGGCAAGCGTGTGAGAGAAGCAAAGGCTGGGTGCGGGGGCGCCAGCAGCGTCACTATAGCGATGAGACGCAGAGAGCGTCATCAGGGGGCTGGAAAAGGGGCTGTGGGCCACACAGAGCCAAACGGAAGGACACATGGCTCCGGACAACGCGAGCATGGGCCGGGGGGCGGGGAACCGGGAGGCTGCTTCCCTGAGGGCTCGCGGCGTGAGTGGGGGAGGGGACTGGTACTCACTTCAATAATCTTCTCCTTCTTTTTCTGCTCCGCCTTTTTGCTGCCCCCGGCCTGCGCCTGTTTCTTGGGGGGCATCGCGGAGACAGGTGGCACCGGCCAGACTTAAGCGCAGCTGGACACCGTCAGGGTATCTGTCCCTGCGGCAGGAAAAGGAGGAAGACGCGGGCCGCCGTCGCTGCCGCACCGCACGGAAAACTAGGCGCTCACTCACCGCTGAAACGCGGCCTTTACGACAGGTCGGTGCCGCATAGCATTGTGGGTAGTGAGGAACAGCGCCCGGAAACGTTGCTGCGCGTGCGCGTCTGCCGCGGAGTACCGCGAGCTGGCAGTGGCGGGATGTGGGAAAGTGACTACGCGTAACAGGTGATGTCGCTGACTTACCTGTCCCTTTCTAGGTTGCGGCAAGCCTGAAGATGAATGTGCGAGAGAGAGTTGGGTCCTCCCTCCGTGTTCTCTTTCGCTGGCCACTCTTTTGTCCATTTTCGCCTCTGGAGGAGGCTTGTCTACCGGCTGGTTTAATGGTGCCCTGTACCATCCCTATCCTGGTGACCACCGAGTAGCCGCAGCAACTCAGAGCTGCTTGAAGGGCCAGGGTACCCAGTACCTACCTACCTTCTGCCCTAGTGGGACAGGGCCGGCCGGCGGGCAAGTGCGCGTGCTTCAGTTCCTGTGAAGGTTTATGAAGAAATTGAAAAGTTTCCTTTTTTTTTTGAAGAGCGCCAGGGATGGCCGCCCAGAGAAGGAGGCACTTGAACTTCTTTGACGTACTACATTTACCAATTTTCAGATTTCCGGGAAGTGCCTAAATGATTACTGAAAGCCCCTTTATAGTGTGAGGTTAACCAAACCTAGTTTGACGGTGGGGATCATAGCTCAACAGCTTTTATTAAGTGTTTGATAAGTCCAGAAACTACTTGGAACATTACACGCATTATTTCGTTTAGTTATAGCGACGTTGAAGTAGGAGGTGTTAACTGTTCACATTTTATAGATGACACGCAGAAAGGAAGAAACGCCCAAGGTTATGTTAAAGGCTGAACCAGGGATTCCAAGGTCTAAATGCCTACCACTAACATTACAAAAGTCGATCCTGTTTGAAAAGGTATTTGAGGAATGAATGGGACCCACTAATATTTGTACAAGCCAAAATACTATCTTTTAAAAATGTACAGTACTTGGGTGTTACTTTTGTTCCATGATTATTGTTTAAACTGTTTCTGTTAGGAAGCATTGTGGAGCCAAGAATCATCTTTCAAGAGTTTTTAAATCTGTTTCATTAATTTGCATAAGGAGAAGGGTGTAAGACCCTTTAATTAGTACAATTGATTATTTGCTTAGTAACTTTTTACATAGGGTGCCAAAGAATTCCAAGTATGTATGTGTGTGTGTATATACATATATATGTATACATATCAATATATCTTTAAATCCATATCTGTACCTGTGTTCATATCTTTATCTGAACTTTACTTCATCTGGGCTCCTACCCCAGGTTGATGGACTCTCCTATCTTTTACTTACTTCCTTTTTAAGAAGCTTTTGTTGTTTTGTACTTGTTCTTGTCAGAGGACAGAGAGACTGAGCCAGGTGCCTCTTTCCTCAGTATTATAATCGGATTTTGGGGGAATCCTCTCCTTTACGATTTCCTGTAGGGGTGAAATGTTTTTGCCTTCACTTGCTCTTGTGAAGTGAAGTGCCCCCAAAGATACACTTTGGGCTTCTTCTTTTTAAAATTTTATTGGTGATCATGCTTATGAAACCGATGAATTGTAAATAACAACTTTGGGGAAATTACAAAGAATCTAGAATCTTGTAATAGTGACCCCAGGTTGATAGTTCTTAACTCCTTTCTACCTCTGACCTTTGCTTTTGCTTCTGGCCTGAAGTTGTGATATAAGTAGAGAAAAAAGATCCTTCCTTGCCTCAAGTGGAAAATACACATTTCTAAAAATAGTACCTGCTCTGATACTCCTCTCCCCTCAGTCATTTCTTCATAGATTAGCAAGTCTAACTCATTGAATTCAGTTTTCTGAACCGAGGTAATTGCTTGTTTGTGGTAATCAATAGCAAATGGAAGCAAGATTAGGAATTCTATACCCTCTACTCCTTTATAATTCAAACTAAGCTTCCAAAAAAAAAAAAATGTTTAAAGGTGTAGTGCAGGAGTTACAAATTCAGATGGCCCAGAAAGCAGAGATATAAACTTAGGTTTCAGGATGAGTGAATTACATTATACTCCCCATTTTAGGCCAACTTGTCCTATCACCAACCTCTACACCCTGAGATAAATGTTTGTTAAAAGAGCTCCAAAAAACAAAACAAAACAAAACAAAAAGAAAACAATGAAAAGCCAAACCACCTTGATTGATTTGATAGGCTGTGGAATTACTGCCTTGGATTTAGTCCATTCCCATAACTACATCTTTAGAAAACATCAGAATATATTTCTTGGACCTGAGTCACTAGGCAATAGGAGATTTGGTACTGAAGTAGAAATTCTTTTTTTGCTACTCAGAATCCAAAGGTCCTTCCTGACTGTAGTTAACAATACTGTATGGTATACTGGAAAGTTGCTAAAAGCAGATCTTAAAATTTCTCTCTCTCTCTCTCTCTCTCTCTCTCTCTCTCTCTCTCTCTCTCACACACACACACACACACACACACACACTCACACACACACAGTAACTATATGAGGTGGTGAATGTTTAACTTTATTGTAATCATTTTACAATATATGTGTATATATATGTCACATCACATTGTACATCTTTAACACAACATTATGTGTTAATTATATCTCAATAAAGCTGGAAAAAAAAAAGAAAAAAAGAGAGGGATCTAAGACTCAAAACCAAAAAAGAGGCCCTGCAGTGTGTGTAGGAAAAATTGCCCATTATGTTAAAATTCCCATTTTAAAAGCTCAAGGAGCAAGTTTCTTTCTTTCATTTCACAGAACCAGATCCTAGATACACAAATTAGGGTTGGGCTGGCAGATTCTTCCTGCCATCTCTACCAATGCCTGAAGCTTTCAATCTCAAGGGAATGAGAAAACTCAGGAAGACTTCAGGAGTTCTTCAGCACGTTAGAAGAAGACATGTATTACAAGTCCAGTGCAGTCCCTAGTTGCAGCATCTGCACTAGACTTTAATTACATTGTTTGCTATTATCTCTTGCTGCTTTTGTTTTCCTTGCCTGATTTTCAAGGTTTCCTAAGATTCTGGATTTCCTAAGATTTCCAGGATTTCTTAGATTCTGTAAGCAATATTTCCAATAAATTATTCTTGTACGTTAGTTATGCTTGATTTTAGTTGTTTGCAACTAAGGACTCTGTTATTAGATGAGTTGTGTCCCCTCCCCCCAAATTCATTTGTTGAAGCACTAATATCCAGTACCTCAGAATGTGACTATATTAGGAGATAGGGCCTTTAGAGAGGTGATTAAGTTAAAATGAAGCTGTTAGGGTGACCTCTAATCCAGTCTAACTGGTATCCTTGTAAGAAAAAATTTGTACACTCAAACAGACATTAGAGATACCTGTGCACAAAGGAAATACCACGACACAGCAAGACACAGCAAGAAAGTAGCCATATGCAAGCCAAGGAGAAAGGCCTCAGAAGAAACCCCCCGACCCTGTCCTTAATCTTAGACTTCTAGCCTCCAGAACTGTAAGAATATAAATTTCTATTGCGTTGATGTAAGAACATCTAAACCTGGAGAGAATTTTTATAAAAATTAATTTGAGTCAAGCAGAGGATATGCCTAGAAGTAAAATCTCAACAGACTGAGAAAAATGCTTCTCAGAATGGCTGTTTGCAGCTTATTTTATGCTTTTGGAATTAAGGAGGAAGCATTAAGGAGATTACAATAAAGTGGGATAAAGCCAGGTGGGGATTGGAATACAGGGTATTTAACAAGATTATGTGCTCTCTTGAGGGTGGTTTTTATTATGAGGGGTCTGAAAAGAGGCATTTCAAAGGTGTGTTAATCTAGGTGCACAAAAACAATAGACAGGTTTTGCTTAAGGCAAAAATAAACCTTTTACTAAAAAAGTTACAGGCCTGAGGTGTTACTGCCCACCATGATCTGTCCAGCTAAGAATTTGTGATCAGATCCCCCTGTGAGGTTACTTGCCATAGAACCCTGTTTTCATCCACAATTATTTAAGTTAGTCAGTAATATTGTTATGGTAGCCCCTGCAAATTAATACAGAGCCTGACAAAGGACCAAACTACACTGTGGGTGTCGCTATTATGGTAAGCAGAGGCAAGACTACTAGTTTATCTAAATAAATTCTTGTTACAAAAACAAGATTAATCTGTCAATGTAAGTTGCTGATCCATTTTATGGGTTGAGGCAGTATACACTAGAAAGTATTTTGATTTAAATATTGAATGCTTCAAAATGCTTGTGACATGTAGGCAGTTTCCTTTAAAATTTTGTCATTTTTTTTCTCTCCAAAATAATAAACTTACAAAAGATTTGCCAGTGTTTCAATAGAGCATGTAAAAACTCTTGTAACTTGTCAGTTTGAGTTTCAATTCTGTAATCCTTTACTGACATAAAATTTTCTTAAATGGGTGACTTACATGGGTGACTTATCTGTTTCTATTTGAAATATTGCTTGGTGCTATTATGATAATAGTTATTATGGCATTTGTCAGAAAATCAAGATGTACAATTTCCAAATATTTTTTGCTTCATTGAAGATAAAATGATTTTCCGTGATTCCCATCAATCATGTCATATCCCTAGTAATAGCTTTGAATTCAATACAAAGGATTCCATGCTTTCTTCAACCCAATAATGTCTGCTTTTCATATTATGTTATTTTAGTTTATATTCCCCGTTTTAGGCAAACTTGTCTTATCCCCCACCTCCACACCCCACCTACCACTCTCTACTGCCTTGGAGCTTTTCATAAATAGTCTACATATATAACCCCAAACAAAAACTAGTCTTCCTTCTATCTAGATACCATGAATAGAAACTTTGGTGAATCATCTTTGATTTCTCCTCCAACCTCCAAATCCAATCAAATCCTAATGACTCCACCTCTTAAGTTTCTTTCAAATTATGCCCTTCCTACCTCACTACTTAATTTTAGTGACACATCTCTTGCTTGGGTTATTGTAAGAACCTCTTGTTCTCAATTTCAAGCTTTCTCCCTCACACTTGTCTTTTTAAAATTAGTAGGTTGCTAACATTTATTTAGTTAGCAGATCATCAAACAAAGGAGCAAGGAAGAAACAAGCAGAAATGGATAAAACATTTCATG
This sequence comes from Rhinolophus sinicus, assembly GCF_057876585.1. Taxonomy (NCBI): domain Eukaryota; kingdom Metazoa; phylum Chordata; class Mammalia; order Chiroptera; family Rhinolophidae; genus Rhinolophus; species Rhinolophus sinicus. Next base: position 172,102,829 of record NC_142517.1, on the reverse strand, counting down.
TGACTAAAACATATTTTATATACATTCCAAATAATGTGGGACTATTTATGTAAAATGTAGTCTTAAATCAAGTTAAAAGCTTAATTTTGCTGTTATGAAAGCTAATTTCATATTTCTTTTCTATGATAGTTTAAAAGATCAGATTTTGGAGTCAGAAATATGTGAGTTAAAAATCATTGCTTCTACTTTTGTAAGTGACTTTAGGCAAATTGCTGAATACCTCTAAGCTTTAGTTTCCTTGTATGTAAAAGAGAAATAATTATACTGTTTGTAGCTCATAGGGAAGAATGCAATGATATAATGCATATAAATCATTCAGAGTGGCACATGGTAAGCATATAATTAGTTTATATTACTATATAATCCAGGTCATACTGTAGAGAAGTAAAGAACTCAGTGTTGACTCAATAATTTCTAAAGAAACACTCCAAGAAATATTAAGAATGTAAAATCGGGAGATTGGCTGACCAGATAAGGGAGCTGAGGGGGGAAAAGTCAGAAAGTAGGAGAGGACTTTCAGGTGTTAAGCAAGGGTAAGTGATCAGTGATGCTGCTATGTAGGTCACACTGGCAATGTATGATGTGTGGGCAAGGAAGGAAGTAATAGATCCAGTCTGGGCTGTTGAATTTAGGGTGCTAGCGGGACATCCATGTGGAGAAATTCAATGGCATGTGGATATTTGACTTGGAAATTAAGGATAGACTTTGGAACATATGGTGTCAATGAGAATGGACAACTTTGAGGATGCTTATGAAAAGCAATATATATATATATACATATATATATATATATATATATATATGTATATATATGAATGTGGGGATCATTTAAAAGACAAATACAGAAAAAGCAGCTTAGGGAGAAAGGTGAGAAGAGACAACTGTGATGGATACGGGGAAGAAAGAACCTTTCTGGTAGAGTAATTTCGACTGGAATTGGCTTAAAAATGTGGCTACTCATTCAGAGTGATTATATTTACTGTGTTTAGGGTATGGTTGCCCTTGTTCCCTCTTTGGGATATATTCTCTCAGACGTCTACATAGCTGGCTCATTATTTTCCCAGAGGTCTCAAATGCCAATCCCTCCAAATGGCTATCCCTGGCTATTATGATATCTGAAGGGCCTTGATCGCCCACTCTGAGTCAATTTGTCTCATTAGTCTCTTCATTAATAGCATTTACCACAATTTGTAATTACTTTGTGTTTCTTTTATGTCCTAATTGGGCGTCTCTTGCCCCAGAATATAAGCTTCATGGGAGTAGGATTCTGACTCTCTTGAATACCTAGCATTAGTACCTAGCACCTAGCACATCATTGCATTAATACCTAGCACCTAGCACAACCTGTCTCTTAGAAACAACTCAATAAATGTGTTTTGAAACATGTATGATGGCTGAGAACTAAGTTGAAAGCTGAGAGTTCTTTCCCATTTACTCTGTAAGAGTAGATTTAGTTTTGATATTTTGGTATTTATGTTTTGAAGATGAATTTAATAAAAGTCTTTGTGCCAAGGTGCTATGAGCACCCAGATCCATCTGGGGAATTTTCCAGTAATGGGTGTGTGCTATATGTCACTAAATGCCATGATTCCACAATAAAAAGACAAAATTAATAGAGTAGACTCTGAGGATAAATGTCTTTAATTAGGTGTATGGACACATTTGTGGGCTTCTTTTCTTCCAGTTCTGATGACACCTCAGCTACTTATTAAGGAATGTGTGTTGTAATGGTGGGTTTGTAATGGTGTGTTGGCATTTCAGTGAATGGGAAATTAGCAATATGGAGAAGGGTATAAATGTTGGTAAAATATTTACTTGTGCTCTGGGCTTGAAATGACATTTTGTCATCTTCAGTGATGCATGTTTGCAACATAAAATTAGAAAAGATTCCAAAAATTCTGCAAGAGGCAGGCAAGTCTCTTCCTGCAATAGGTTATTCTGGAATTCCTGGAGTGGACAAGTAGTATCACTAGCAGTCATATTTTCTAAAATAAAAAAGTGAGAAACATAGTCTGACAAATTTATTCATGTTCTTATGAGGACATTTAGACACAACATTTGAAATTGAAACAGTCCTAAAAACATCTACGACTTATAGGTGACAAATACATGCCCTCAGTAAATGCAAGACGATGTGGAACCATAGTAGATAGAAGTGACTTTTATCTCGGGAAGTCAGCGACAGGGACTTAAAGGAAGTGCTGTTTGAACTTGGAATATATAGGAGTTTACCAAACAGGGTAACGAGGAGTGTAGTGGATATTCTAGGCAGAGAAATAGCATGTGCAAATATATGACTGTGTGAAAGTACATGACATTTTGGGGGAATAACAATAATTTGGTGAAGATGTGTTGAGACAGTGACAAGAGATGAAGCTAAAAACAGGATCAGATTTTAAAGGGCTTTATATATCATTTTAAAGGACTCAGGATTTAAACTGAAGTTATTAGTGAACCATTCAAGGTTTTTATAGAGATATATGATTCAGATATATGTTTTAGTCAAGATACATCTGACAAAAGATAAATTAGAAAGAGTAGAGACTAGATCTAGAGATCAATTATGAGGCTACCGCAGTAGTCTTAGAGAGAAATGATGACAACCTGTAAAAAGATAGTGATGATGGAAAGAGGAAATAAATTGAGAATTATTTAGGAGGTATAAGCAATAAGGATAAATCTATGTCAAAGGATACGAGAGGTGAAGAAGAGAGGTAGGAATTGAATATGATTTTATGTTTTCTATCTTGGGCAACTGTGTTGAAGATACAGAAGAAAGATTCAATTGGGAACACGGAAAGAGGAAAACAGGAATTTGATTTTGAGTAGGCTGAGTTGGCTTTCTAGGTGATGTATGACAGGCAGTTTAAAATACAAATGTGGGTTTTGGAAGAGAGGTGAGGACTAGAATAATGAATCTCAATAATTTGAAATTCAATATAGATGATTATATTCAACAATGTAGATGGCACTAGGAACTATGGGAGTAGTTGAGATCACCCAGGGAGAGTGAATAAAGTGAGCTGGTAAGAGGACTGGGGTAGGACCCCCTAAGTGATGATAACATTCAAGGAATGAAATGTAGAAATCTGTGGTAATACACAAATATGTCTACAAATTACCTGATGCTCTTCAAGAAGGAAAGCCTAATTCCTCTCTTCTTGAGTGTTGGGCTGAACTTAGTGGCTTACATCCAACAAACAGAATTAAAGTTAAAGTGGCAGTGAACAATTTCAGAGACTAGGGAATAAGATGTATCACAGCTTTTCCATCTGTCTCTCTCTACTTGATCTGGGGGAAGTTATCTGCCATGTGAAAACACTCAGACCGACTATGAAGAGACCCATGTAGTGAGGAACTGAGGCTTCTAGCAAACAGCCGGTGAGGAACTGAGACATTTGTAAGAAGGTAGAGAGGAACTAAGGCCTTCTGCCAACAGCCATGTGGGGGAACGATCATGGAGGGGGATACTCCTGCCCCATTCTGGCCTTTAGATGACTGTAGCTCCAGGCAATGTCTAGGTCGCAACCTCATCAGAGACCCTGAGCCAGAGCACCTCTGTCCTCCAACCCCAAGCTACTCCTGAGTTTCTGACCAACAGATATTTTGACATAATCTTTGTTGTTTCGAGACACTAAATTTTAGAGTAATTTGTTACACAGTAATAGAAAACTAATACAAAGATATTTTAAAGACAAGGAGTTAGAGAGGTAGAAGGGAAACAAGGAGAGTAACGTTGAAAAAAAATCAGAGTTTTTGGGGGAGGAATTGTGTCAGATGCTATAGATAATAGTACTATAATTGAAAAAGGCCATTGGTTCTGCTTAGGAGGGCAACTGGTGATCTAAATGAGATCAATCTTATTAGAGCTGATAGCAACAAAAGCCACATTATCATGTGTACAAAAATTTTTAAAAAAAGTTAAAAAAAGTCAAATAGTGGGAATAGTAAATGTAAGTGACTCTGGTAGTAAAAGAAGTGAAAATAGATTGAGGGAATGACAAAAATAAGGAGAGTTATGTTCAAGATACTGGGAAAGCTTGAATGTGTTTCTAGCTTCAGAGATCAAAGATAGCCTAGATGCAGAAATTATTAGTGAGTTAATGAAGCAAAATCAAGGAGGGTGAATAAGATTCAATAAAGAACATAGGAAGAGATTCTTTGGGAAAGTGGAGAAAGTCTCTGTGAAATAAGAGGAAGTGAAATATGAGTGGACACAAATACAGGACACAAATATTTGGAGGTAGACATAAGAACAGGTGAATTTCAGTTTTTCTTTTCCACTGTTTTTTTTTTGAAGTGGTCATTGGCTGAAAGGAAGGGGAGAGCAGAGTAGATAAGCAGATAACTTATGAACTCACTGGGAAGCATTCTGTGCCCATTCCAAATTAGTCTTTCCCTTCTTAATCTATCCCTTTTTCCGCAATTCACCTTTTTTCTCCAGCTTATTTATCTCAGTCCTGCTGGAGAAAATCATGTTAATTAGTCTTTTTGATGTGTTTAAAATTAATTCTTACCTTTGTGTTTTTGCAGGGAAAGGATTTTTTATTTTTTTTAAAGAGGAATATTCTTTTAGAGGAAGAAAATGTCAGTTGCTTTGAGGCCTACAGAGCAGAGTGGAAGAAGTGACATGTTGATTCACTATCAGTTGTCTGAGCCCAATTGTCTGTGCTCCTACTAGATTCATAGTTTATTTTCTAACTTACCTGTAGGTTGTTTTTTGTTGTTGTTGTTGTTGTTTTATTTTATTTTTTTTAAACCAACTACAAAAACTCACAAGTAAATTGGAGGGAGGATTGGAATATATTCATTCAAATGTCAGGTGCAAACAAAACTCACAGACATACAGAGAAAATGGTAGCTCAGTAAATGGCCTCCTTTTCGTATTATGAGGCAAAGGTAGCACACACAGCTCTGAAGAAGCCATTGTGTAAAAGACAGCAAAGAAAATGCAGCAAACCTTATTTCATGTCTTTGATCAAGTTAATTTCCTAAGGAAATGCAACATATCCTTTAAATGGAATAAATTTCATATTAAGAAATCAGGGAAATTTTCCTGACATTGCCATGTGAATCCAATATATAATTTAAGTTTCATTTCCATATGTCAAGACTAAAAGTCAAAAATAACTTTTTCGGTCAGTTAAACAGAAAGTAGGTTTTTTATAAATTGCTATAATCTGAAAATTACACTTAGTGACTGTGGTCTGATAGCCTTGCATGAACAGCCAGAAGAATTGTATAGTGGTTTAAACATTTCCATAGTAACGTATGTTACCTAATATGAGCTCACAAAAAAAATCTGGTTTTAAATAAAGATAAAGTTATAATTTCCAGTTTTCAAATGAAAAAATTTAGGCTTATATAAAATATGTTAGTTGTCTAGAGTCACTTATTAACTAGAAGAACCAGAAACCCTCTTTCTATTTCAAGCCCAGGCTTTAAGTAATTAGGTAGTACAGATTTTACTGCTGTTTGGTTTTAGTTAGTTCAACCAATATTAACTAAGTGTCTTTTTTGGCACTGTGCTTTTATCTTGATGACACTGTGTTTTTAAAAAGTGATTATATTTGCTCAAATTTTCATTTTGTGGTTTTAAATTAACTTGGGGAATAATGTATGTCTCTGTTCATAAAGTTTAGTTTTTTACAAAACCCTTGTTTTTGTGTATTGAATTAACTTGGCAGTCAATTTTTCTGATTTGAGATATTAAATTCCTTAATACTGAAAAAAATGATCACTTTTACTATGTAGAAACTGTGATTCACCATTTTACCAAAGGGGTTGAGGAGTATTTTTCCTTTTTATTTGTATGGTCAAAATCTTTATTACATAAACAATTCCTAAAATTATTACCCCTTTCAGTAAGCTTTTTACAATTACCTGATTTTTTTGTCCACGCTCATCTCTGAAAAGCACTTTAAGACTACACATGCAGTCATCTTATCAATTAAACATTGTCTTTCCTTACTTTACCTCCATGGATCTTGAGTCTTGCGTCTTTGCTTTTTCTCCATACGCTTTTTTTTTTTTTTCCTGAAAAGATCCTATTCTCTCTTATGCTTTTATCTAACTGGCTTGAAAATAATTACATGCAGACTTCTTGGTTTGGTTTTTGGAAGCAGCAGCTTCACCTGAATCAGTGCCATGTACCAGTCTTAATGTGCACAAGCTTTATGATCTAGCTCAAATGGCAGTTACTCAGTGAAGCCTTCTCAAACCGTTATTTATTTATTATAGTGCCATATAATTTGTTTTGTATCTCCATTATAGATATTGTATACTATCTATTTACCTAGTTATGTCCCTCGCCGGATCCATTTCTCAAGGGTAGGGCCTATCATGTCAATAGTCACAAATGCTTCTTCTTCTCTCCTCAGTATGGTGATGGGCACAAAAACGTTCAATAAATATTCACTGAATAAATAAATGAGCGTTGAACAGCTCTTCCCTTCTGTATTAGTTCTCAATGGCAGCATAATGAATTATCCCAAAGCTCACAGTGGCTTAACACAACAAGCATCTATCATCTCACACTTTCTGTCAGTCAGAAGTCTAGGCTTGGCTTACTGGGTACTCGGCTGCAGTCAAGGGGTTGCCAGGGCTGTAATCTTACTTGAAGGCTCAACTAGGGAGGGATCTACTTCCAAGCTCACTGAAATAGTTGTTGACAGGATTCATATCCTTGCGGGCTGTTCAATTGAGTGCCTGAGTTTCTCACAGACTGTGGGGTAGAAACCTCTCTCAGATCCTTACAAGGTGGGCCTCTGCACTGGACAGCCACAGAATGAAAGCCGGTTTCTACCAGAATAAGGAAGTGAGAGAGGAAGAAAGGACAAGCAAGTTGGATGCCAAAGACTTGTTTGTAAACTAATCTCAGAAGTGATAGCCTGCCATTTTTTGCTGGAACTATGGGTCAAGACTATGCTATGTATTTCAGGAATTCAAGGCAGCAAAATGAAAGGTCTCTGATGCCAGAAAAACTTCTGAAACGTTAGGAGTTCTGTTTAGAGATCCCAGCTTCGGTATGAGCTCATTAGGATTGAATAACATGGGTTTGAACTGTGTGGGTCCACTTATACTAAGATTGTTTTTCAATAGATAACAGTAAATGTATTTTTTTCTTCCTTATGATTTTCTTAATAACATTTTCTTTTATCTAGTTGACTTTATTGTGAGTATACAGTACGTAATACATATAACATACAAAACATGATGTTAATAGACCGCTTACATCATCTGTAAGGTTTCCGGTCAACAGTAGGCTACAAGGAGTTAAGTTTTGGGAGAGTCAAAAGTTACATGTGGATTTTCAAGTGTTTGTGTGTGGGGGGAGGCAGTGGTGGGCATCTCTTCCCCCCTGCATTGTTCAAATTCAACTGTATTCTCCTGGTGAAGCAAATCGCTCAGTGCAGCACACGTTGAAGGGGAGGGGATTACATAAGGGCATGGATACCAGGACAGGGATTCTGGGCTCATTGTGGATCATTTTAGAAAGTACCTACCACACAATCTGTATTGATTAAGAAATAATTTCAAAGACTAATGTGTGGAATGACTCGCATTCCCTCTACTAAATAAGCATTTATTTTTGTTTTTACACATTAACCAAGATTAAAAAATGCTAAAAAAAGAATTCTTATATACAAGAAAATACACTATTATATTTGGAATGAAGTTAGGAGTAAAAATTACATGAGTTAATTGGTATTACAAAGGGATATAAAATAGATTATTTATGGTGCCTTCTTCCTATGGCACTATAGGAAGTCCTACTGTTCTTCACAGTAAGGCAAAAATAAAAGTTTAATCAGTAAGAATGAATGTGCTTCCAAAATAAGAGTTAACTTTGGATTTGAAGGATTCTATTGATTTGGCTTTAGGAACCCAAGTCAGGATTATATCTAAGTATTGGGGTGTACTTTAGTTTAAAACGAATGCTTCTTAAGTTGTTGACAAATAGATAGCAATTGCCAATAAACTTGGCTGAGATAGGCTTGAACAATAGCTAAGCTCATAGAAAGATAATAACTAAGATAAACATAGGGGTCACAAATTGTTCACTGTAAAAAATGCTTTCTATATTATATAATTATCAAAATAAATGTCACCAGTAATGAAAAGTGAAGCTAACCAAAACACCTCAAGGGTACTACTCATGACTTCCAGTGTGGAAAACCTGAACATAGCTTTAATTTTTTTTCTTAAGAACTATATCCTTTTTTTTTTTTTTCACCTCTTCTCACTTTTTTCTTCTATAATCTACAACATCAACTTTACCTACAGTGAAGTCACATCTTTAGCAGTTTCTTAAATACTTGTCAAAGAAGTTCTGGCTTTGAGGTCTTAGAAAATGACAGTGGTTTAGTCACTGTGGGAGTTGGAGGGGCAGGAGACAGAAACAGTTGGAACCTCATGCCTAGTCTTCCCTCCCTCTCCCTCTTCCCCATTGGTTCAGCCAGCTGAAACATCAGCTAACTGCAGAGGGATAGGAAGTTTACTATTAGTGTAATTCAAGTTTGTCTTAAATGTTTTAAGTTAGTGTATTTTCTTGCCATTCTAAGATTAGATATGCCATGTCGAATAAGGCATGGCCCCTGTTTTTAGTATAATGGTGGATATAGATGTGAAGTAGTTACTATATGACATGGCAAATTCTGCAACAAGTCTGCAAAGTGTTCTGAAATTATAGGGCTAAGAACAACGAACTCTTTCTTAGAGTGACCAGGAATGTAATATGATATAAAAGTAGGTCTTACTGCATTTTGAAAATGTGTTGATATAGTAAAAAGTAAATTAAGAAACAAAGACTTCTTCCAAAAATCAGAAGCAAAAATTTAAAGATAGTGAGAAAACAAACCCATTGGCCTAATACCAGGAGGTATTAGTGAGACATAACAAGAATAGGTTATAACAGGATAGGTCGCTCCCGTATTATAATAATATGCAAATAGCAGAAAGTAAGACCTGGGTCTAATACTACAATTCTAAGGAAAGTGGTCAAGAGAGGAAACAAAGGGAGAAGGAGTTTTTATTTTTTGTGTATGTATATCCAAGCCTGTGTACCGGAGAACTTTTTTACAAACTCAAAGCTTCACTCACTGACTCTGATGAAATCAGTGTAGATTATAAATCACAAAATTGCCACACAGTGTTGCCACACTTGTTCTCCTAGTTGGCCTCTCTGAATAAAAGAAACCTTTAAGCAAAAGCAAAAGCCATCCAGTAAGTCAACAGAAGGTAATGGGAAATGTTCACAAGAGGTGACATTTTCCAGGCATGCAAGCAATAGAATATTTATTTCAAGAAAAGCAAAGTGTATCTGCAAAGGTTCAAGAGCATAGATACCGTGTTTCCCCGAAAATAAGACCTAGCCAGACCATCAGCTCTAATGCGTCTTTTGGAGCTAAAATTAATATAAGACCTAGTATTACATTACATTACATGATATTATAAGACCCGGACTTATAGTATAAAATAAGACCAAGTCTTATATTAATTTTTGCTCCAAAAGACACATTAGAACTGATGGTCCAGCTAGGTCTTATTTTTGGGGAAACATGGTAACTCATGATGAGTTTGATGAATGACAGCCACCATTTTCGGAATCACTGGTAAGGGCAGGACACATCTCTTTGTGTGCCACTATTCTTTGAGCTAATCAACTTGAGGAACTATGGATCAAGACTATGCTATATATTTCAGGAATTCAAGGCAGCAGAGTGAAAGGTCTCTGATGCCAGATAAACTTTTAAATCATTAGGAGTTCTGTTTAGAGGTCCCAGTTTCGGTATGAGCTCATTAGGATTGGATTCACAATTCTCCCTGAACTCTGTATTTCCCTTCACTAACACCCATTTTCTTCACCATTAGAAGTCCAGGGACCTGAAGTGCTAAACAGCACAAAATGAAGAAAAAAGAATGTATCATTACTTTAAATTTTAAAAAGTTCTGTGCTGGGGCTATGATTTACATCGTAGCACAGGTCTAGTGAGAGGTTTCTATCAGGCTTTATAGAATTTCCTTGTATTTCTGTTTCCATTGTGTATGCTATGATAAAGTGCACGCTACAATAAAGTTATAAACTATATGCTATAATATGATTTTCACTGCTGATTTTGATTTCTTATGATGAATATGTCTTAGGTGAAAAGAGAAAAAACACCTTACAAACAGTAGTATTATAACACAAAATGTAAAGAAAAAAAAAATGGCTTGAAGGCATATTGTATTAGTTTTCTATTGTTATATAATAAATTATTACAAACTTTGTAGTATAACACAACAATATTTACTATCTTGCAGTTTCCGTGGGCCAGGAGACCAGGCACAGCTTAGCTAGGTCTTCTATCTCAGGGTCTCAGAAGACTGCAATGAAACTGTCAGACAGAGCTGTATCTCAGACAGATGAGTATCTGAGGTTGGGTCCTCTTCCAGGCTCACTGGTTGTTGGCTGAATCTGAGTTCTCCTAGCTGAAGATCTGAGGCCTTAGCCATTCTGTGCTACATGGCTCTCTCCATACCATGGCAGTTTGCTTCTAAGCCAACAGGATACTTTCTACTGCTGATTTGCGTCTCTTAAGGGCTCCTCTAATTAGGGCCATCTTTATCCAGAATATCTTCCTTTTGAGAAACTAACATCAAATAATTAAGGACCTTAATTACATGTGCAAAACCCCTTCATTTTTGCCATATAGTGTACTCTAATGAAGGAAACGATATAGCATCATATTTGAAAGTCCTGCTCACACTCAAGGGTGGGGACTTATACAAGAATGTGGATCATTGGCAGTCATCTTAAAATTCTGCCTACCACATATAGTAATCTTAAGTTACAAATATTCTTCCTATTTTCACAAATGAGCTGAGAAATTTTATACCTTTATAATATCTGAGGCTTAGATGCTATCACAGAACTATCTAATAGAAATACAATCCAAGCCACTTGTGTAACTTAAAATTTTTTAGCAGCCACGTAAGAAGTAGATAGAAACAAGTGACATTCAATTTAATAACATATTTTATTTAACCAGGATATTATCATTTGAACATGTAATCGATATGGAACATGATTAGTGAGATGTAATGCATTTCTTTTTCATAGTAACTATTTGAACACCCCATCTCAATTTGGGTTAGTCAATTGCAGGTGCTCAATAGCCACAGATGGCTAGTGGCTGCTGTATTGGAAGCGTATGGCTGTTACTTGCATTTTCAAATAATGTCCACCGGGTGTCACAATGAGCTTACAACTCTAAGCCAGAGGCAGGAACCAATTTGTCTGTCTTAGTTAACCATTGTTGGGATTCTATTTGTATTCACCTATGTTTTACTTCTCATGTATTTGGACTTCTACTTGAGGTTTTTGCCTACATAATTAAGACATCAAATGATATGAACTTTAGTACTTAAACAAATGAGTTTGAATTCAAAATGATTCTATATCAGACCCACCATTCCTTAATTTTTCTGTATTCTTATCCTAGGTGATCTTCTTGGTGAGAGCAAATAATTATGAATTGCATACACATGCAATACTTAACAATATAATAGAAATTACTTTAAAGTTAGATAATTTCAAATATGCAAGCAATTTTTGCAAACTCAGAAGCCAGTAAGTGGTATTCTTTTTACCTTCTCAAATTGTTTAATAGAATACATTAAATGCAGAAAACCAAAGTTTTAACAAAAAATGAAAAAATGTTTTCTTTTTTTAATTTTATTGGGGAATATTGGGGAACAGTGTGTTTCTCCAGGGCCCATCAGCTCCAAGTCGTTGTCTTTCAATCTAGTTGTGGAGGGCACAGCTTAGCTCCAAGTCCAGTTGCTGTTTTCAATCTTTAGTTGCAGGGGGCACAGCCCACCATCCCATGCAGGAATTGAACTGGCAACCTTGTTGTTGAGAACTTGCGCTCTAAGCAACTAATCCATCCGGCCGCCCTGAAAAAATGTTCTTTTATTTTCATACCAGTATTACAATTTACTAATTGCCGATAAAAAGTTCTACTTTGCACATACACAGTGAACCCAGCGGAATTATACTGTTTGAGCTTATTAACACGTATTACTTTGAAAAGTAGAATTGCTTAAGAATTTTCATTTAGTTATTTGCAGGTTGTTATAGCATTCCTTTTTAAATGAGAAACTGTTTTTGTTGTAATATTCTGTTGTTTTGATTTTTTAATTTTTATAGGCCTGTACTTTAAATGTCTAGGTAAACATCTCAAACACTTTCTCTTTTAAGAAACTCATTAATTTATAAAATATTAAAAAATATATAAACAAATGCCATACAGAAGAAATCGTGAGTGGTGAGAAGATTGAAATGTGAGTTTTCATCACTAACTTTTATAAAAAGAATATAGTTTCCCTGTACTGTAGTTTTATACCAATAATTAGCCTTCTCTTTGTCCTATTAGTTTCAATTATATTATGTCCATAAAATATAAGTAAACATGATTCTAATTATTATTATATATTACATATTATACAAAAAAATTATCTCTTGAGGATTCACATTATCAGCTAGCTTCAGAAGCGTTGGCATTGTATTAACTCCTTTATTAAGGAGAGACGTGACTAGCGGTGTAGCCATAATTATATTAGAAGATGGAAGAATCACAAAGTGGAAGTGTGCAAGTACTATTTTAAATAAAAACATAAAGTTTAAAGTTAGAATAATGTAAACTTTTTTTTTGTCCCTTTTTGGATAAACTTCTTTTTTAACACATCTAGGACAATTTACCCATATACAAAAATGCTTTATAAGCAAGCTTTTTAGTGAAACAATCAAGTACATGCAAATAATATTACAACTTTCTTATTTCTTTCTTTAAGATATTATAGCAATATTAAGGACTGAAGGCCTAATTTGTGTTTTTTGAAAGCACAATGCTCAGACAGTCCAAGAGATGGCAGCCAACACCTTTTGTAAAATAAATGAATTATATGGATATATTACATGGTAATTTTCACATGATTTCTTTATTTTAATAACATCAGCACTGAAGCAATCATTACAAGGATAAAAACTACTGAAATTCTAAATGTGGATATCTTATTGTGTAAGTGTGCTTTAAAGAGATTCTTCAGAGTATTTTACAAGGCAAACTGAATAGGTTTCTCTTTCTCCCTTTCCCCCCTGCTTCAGAGAGTGATTTCTGCCAGAATATTAACCTAGAATTACCTATATAGCAGTAGAATTAAAGAATAGAATGTAATATTAATGAATATTTCAGATGTACTAAAAATTAAACATGTAAAATAGTAATAATATCATCTAGAAAGTATGTCAGAACTGATAGTTGAGGTTGTTGTTTTTTTAATAACATACTTAATATTAAATTCGTAATTATGTCAGGTGGGAGAGATTCTTCATAAAGCAAGAAGAGAGGACCAATACAATTAAGACTGCTTAAGTATTTGTTTAAAGGAGCTATTTTAAACTGTATATATTACTTTGTGTAACATTAAGCAGTTTTTGTTATGGGATTCTACAGAGTAAGGAAAGGCATTACCTTGGTTTTGGTCATTAATCAATTACAGCTATGGATCTAGGAAACAACTTCCCTGAGTTTCAAAATTCAAATAAGAAACCCTTGATATCAGTGGTGTTTTTTTTAAATATTGCCCAACAAATTACCACAAACTTAGTGGCTTAAAAAGCAATACCCATTTATTAGCTCACAGTTCTGTGGGTCAAAAGTCTGGGCATAGCTCAAATTAGTTCTCAGTCCAAGGTGTTAGCTGTGTTCTCATCTGGAGCTCACATGGTTGTGGCAAGATTCAGTTCTTTGTGGTTGTTTGACTGAGATCCCCCTTTCCTCGCTGATAGTCACCGAGGGTCTGCTCTCAACTCTGAAAGGCCACTGAAATTTCTTGCTCTGTGCTCAAAGCCAGCGGTAGAGAATCTCCCTCACACAAATTCCTCTAATACTTTGAATCTCTTTTGCCCGGAAGAACCTGGTTCCTTTTTAGCGATTACCTGATTAGGCCAGACTCACTGAGGGTAATTTATTTATCATCATGTCAACTGACTTGGGACCTTAATTATATCTACAAAATGCCTTCCCACTAATACCTAGATTACTGTTTGATGAAACAATTGAGAGAAGGGATGTGTGTACACCAGGGGCTGGGAATCTTAATGGCCATTTTAGAATTTTGCTGACCAGAATGGACAGTATTTATTGTGCTTAGAAACACCATCTTACCTAGAAAATACATAGAACTTTTCACTTTGGAGTGCTTAATTCAGTTAGCGAGGGTCTTTGATTTATTAGGTGCCAAATGCACCACTTATTTCTTAAGTAAATTTATTTACACAAATAACTCATCAAAGAAAAGACTGATAACAAAGTTGTGGGAACAACCCATAGAAATTACTTACTGAATAGGAAAGCTGAGGCTTTGAGATCCCGTATCTTCCAAATAACCAGCTTTATTTTTTGGTAACACTTCCAATCTATTGGGAATCTATTTAAAAAACAAACAAAAATTTTCCCCAATACTTCTGTTCCGTGGCCAGATTTGGGAAAAATTGTCCCAGAGAAACTACCTTGTTCAAGGACCCGTTCTTAGAGGCACAGCCACACCTAAAACTTTGCTTTCTAGATGTTCATGTCTAATTCTTCTCACACTGCCTTCCATGCCTGATCTCCCATCAGTGGAGGCAGATAAGGGAAACACAAAGTCCAACCCTTGAAAAATTGCTATAAACAGATACTGCAGGGCTAGTAAACTGGCTTCGGTGTATTTTAACTGGAGACGTTCTGAACTAGGCCTCTGTATCCGCTATCCATTACTGCAATAACGCTGTGAAATAAGTAATCACAAAACCTCGGTGACAGAAAAATCCACTTTATTTTTACTCATGAATTTGTAGGTAGGCTGGTCTGGTCTGCTGATCAGGCTTGGCTTGACTGATATCACTGGGCTCATCATGATCCTGTGGCCAGTGGGGTGTCCACTGGGGACTAGTTGGCTTACCGTGGCCTTATCTGGGATGACTCAGCTCAGTTTCTCATGGTCTCTCATCCTAGTCAAGGCTTATTCTCATGGTGATGGCAGGATTCCAAGAGATAGTGGACATGCACAAGAACTCTTGGATCTTAGGCTTGAAACTGGCATGTTATCACTTCTGTCACCTGTTAATTGGCCAAGGCTTTAAAGGTTGGGGAAAATAAACTTCATTTCTTAGTGAGAACTGTAAAGTCATGTTGAAAAGTGTGTGGATACTCTTTGTAATCAATCTATCACAAATGGCATAGCCTATATTTACTATCATTTTAGTTCCTAAAAGACAAACACTATGGGAAACAGTATGGAGGGTTCTCAAAAAATTAAAAATGTGATCCAGCAACCCCACTACTGAATATATATCCAAAGTACACACAATCACTATGTTGAAGAGATATGTATATTCCTATGTTCATTGCAGCATTATTTGATATATATATATGTATATCCGTTTGATATATATATATTATTCCATTTGCTATATATATCATATATATATATATATAAAATTCAGCCTTAAAATAGAAGAAAATTTTGCCATTTGTGATGTTGTAGATGAAACTGGAGGGCAATGTGCTAAGTGATACAAACCATATACAGAAATGAATTATGTGTGGTATCACTTACATGAGGAATATATAGTCAAACTCACAGAAATAGAGAGTAGGATGGTGATTGCTAGGGCCTGAGGGATGGGGAAATAGGGAGAGGCTATTAAAAAAGCATGAACTTTATAACTGAAAAATTTGCTAAGAGAGTGGAACTTAAGTGTTCTCACGTACACAAAAAATAGGTAAATATGTGAGGTGATTAATATGTTAACTAACTCAATGGTGGGAATCCTTTCACAATGTATGTTTGTAAATTATACCTCAATAGAGCTGAGTAAAAAGATTTAGCTCATAACACTCCTCTCTTCACCTTTGCTTTTTCTAATATTAAAATATTTTTTTGTCTTTTTAGTTATTTTATACTTTTAAATATCATCAATTTTTCATCATTGTTTTTAGAAGGATACTATTGATAAGAATCTAATTAAAATATTTTACAGTGTATATCATCTATGTTGTTACCTGCCATATGTTAATTAAATTCGTATAAGCACTTCATTTGATCTTTATTACAACTCTAGAAGGTATTTGTAACTTAATTTTTACAGATGTAGAAATAAGATCAGAGATAATAAGTAACTCTTAAAGTCACTCATGTAATAAGTGGTAAAGCATTTTCTAAAGCCCTTGAAACTAATTCATAGTTAATTCATTTTGAATATATTATTCTTTATCATACCCATTTCTGCATCTACAAGAAATCAAAATCTGTAAAAGCAGGTTTTCTGATAAATTCTTGCCACATTTTGCTCACAATCTCTCTATCAAAAGGTCAAAAGAGATGACAGGGAATCGTTATTCTGTAGTTAATTTTAAATAGGAAAAGATTGATTGCTGATGTGGAATGGATGTGCCACTTGGGAGAAAGAGTTTATGGGACACTGAATATAGTATAGACTAGACAGTGGATTTTAGAAAATTTCAAAAACTTTAAAAAAAAAAAAAGATAGGCATGAAACCATGGTTGGATACTTAAATGGAAATGTGGCTAGAGATGGTTGGGAAATTTCAAATTAAATGCAGAATATACAATGTATTCTACTGATAATAAATAGGGAGCTGCAATGGAAGAAACCAGTGTGAATAAAATGCTGAAGGGAGACGTTAAAGGCTACATATAGAAGATGGGAAGAAAATAAATACCACGAGTGGAATGGTCTTACAACAGTGGTAAGTATGATGACTAAGTTCATAATAGATTTACTTTTTAAAATATGCTACAAATAATTTTCAAAATGAAACATTTGGGGGCAAGAAAAAGCAAAAGGAAAATGAAATAGGGACAGGCTTGTTGTTTGTAGCTCTTGGTATAGTGTTCACAGATGTTAGGAAAAAGCCCAACTACCAATGGGTATTTGCTTCCATTTTACCTATTAAAATGGGATGGTCTTTAAATTGTGAAGTAAACATAAGAAATTGGTAAGAAGAAATTAAAAGGATAGTCACTTCAATGAATTCATTTCTTTGGGTTGTTTACATTATATTTTTTAAAAATACAACCATATAATTTCACTGATATGTTTGTGTAAAACTGAAAACAACAAAGGTACAAGACAAACAAATGAAGACACAAAAACTCATAGACACAGACAATAGTTTAGTGGTTACTAGAGGGTAAGAGGGAAGGAGGGTGGTAGATGAGGGTAAGGGGGATCAAATATATGGTGATGGAAGGAGAACTGACACTGGGTGGTGAACACACAATGCGATATATAGATGATGTAATACAGAATTGTACACCTGAAACCTATGTCACTTTACTAACAATTGTCACCCCAGTAAACTTTAATAAAAAAAAAACCATGAATACTACCTTTAATATATATGATCAGAGAACTGTCAGACAAACAAACAAAAACTCATAGACACAGACAACAGTTTAGTGGTTACCAGAGGGTAATAAGGAAAGGGGGTGATAGAACAAGGTAAAGGGGGTCAAATTTATGGTGATGGAAGGAGAATTGACTTTGGGTGGTGAACATACAATGCAATAAATAGATGATGTATTATAGAATTGTTCACTTGAAACCTATTTAATTTTACTAACCAATGTTACCCCAATAAATTTAATAAATGTAAATAAAATAAAATAAAACATAAAAACTGTCAGAAACTTTTGAGGACTCCTGAAGAACAGAGAAGTAACAAAAGCCTAGAGGTAAGCAACTTTGATTTTTAAGATAAGCAACTAGAGAAAAACAGTTTTCATTTTCACGAAGGGAGAAAGTGATCCTAGAAATTACAGTCTGAAAATGGATTCTGAGTAAATGTTGAAGAAACTGTTAAACAAGTCATGAAGAAAAAGTATTATTTGTGCCCAAATCAATTCATGCCAAGTTAGTCTTTCTTTTGTCCCTCTAACTCACTTTTCCATGTAGAAAAAGATGGTCCACGATGCAGAATGCATAGTGAGGTATAAGTAAAAGGATCCTGACAAAGTCAAAACTGGTCTCTCCAATACTGGAAAAAACAGAAGTAACATGATAACTGTAAGGTTTTGATTGTATGTAAACATATGACAACAATAATAATCTTCAAGTTTAATTTGGATGTACCCTAATGATCATATATTCTTATCATGGAGTCTTTTCAAAGGAGAGCAGGTATTTAACAATCAATGGTATTTCTGTTTTGGTCTTATGTTGATTTACTTATTCCACCGACCTTTACTAAATTTTATTTCCTATGTGCCAGACTGTGCTACATGCTTGGGATACAAAGATAAATAGAGCCCCAAACCTTGGAAGTTTCAATGTCTAGTAGTGGAAATAAAAACAAAGAATTACGGCAATATTATAAGTGTTATTGTATAATAATACAATTAATACACTATATTAGTAAAATATTTATACAATAGGTATTATAATGAAACTGTAAGGGACAATGAATATAGAAGAGGCAATAATTAAATTTGCCTTGATAACTCAGGGATTTTTGAAAAGAAAATTTCAAAATGTTCAGGAAAAAAATAGGCATGAAACCATGTGGGAATATTTATATTGAGTCTTAAAGTATAAATGGTAAAAGGAAAAATTGCATAAAATTGCAGGAAAAAGGACTGACCTGTGAAAAGTGACAACTTGAGACAGAATTGAGTCCTCCAGGCCCTGACAAGTTGCTTAATGTTGCTAGAAAATAATGTCCACGTAAAGGGGAAAGGGTGATGAGAGTTGTGGCTGGAGAGCAGGTACCAACCAAGAAGGAACATGTGACATTAAGTGAGTTAATGAGTTGTTGGACTGGAGAAATAATGATGATAAAATAGGATTACTGTCTTTGAGGTAAGCTACTAGAAGGGATTTGTGTGCAAAGGATCTTTTTTTTTTTTTTTTTTTTTTAAGAAATAAGCTATTAAAGAATTTTAAGTAGAAGAAAAACACCCTTTGATTTCTTTTATAGAAACATCACTTAGCAGAAAATAGTTTGGGTTACAGGAGGCCAAGATGGGAGGTAGGAAGGCTACTGAACTTTATAGGAGATGAGTTGAACTAAAGCACTGGAAGGCAAATAAAAAACCAGGGAGGCTGAATTTACTTTGGAAGATCCACCGGTTTTATTAACTCATTGGAAATGATATATGATGGAGAGGAAGGGGTTTAAGGTAACTTCTAGGTTTCTGGTTCAAGTGACCAGCTAGATGGTGATGCTATAGGTAGGATACATACAAGAAGATATTACTTTGGGAATAAAATAAAGAATTTATTTTTAAAATGTTGAATTTGAGGTACTAGGTGGGAAACTCAGAAGGAGCTGTTCAATGTTGAAAATATGGGTCTGGAACTGAGTATAGACTTGGTAATGCTCCTTGTGTAAGTGGTTTGAAACCTGAAACATTCCCCTCCACAGAGACCCTGTAGAGTGGTATAAAAATTAAAGTTAGAATCAAGGTAAGTGTCTCCATTTGTTTAGCAATAATACTCTAAAGCCTAATATAAATGTTTTAAATATGTATGTTGTATTTTGGATCTGTACCTCTTTTTCTTTAATATGGAGTTACCTACTTTAAATAGTAAAAAAGTCAATTTGAAAAAAGTATCTATATGTGAATAACATAATCTTTGTGTTAAGACATTTTGTAACTATAAATTAAAAATGCATTCTGAAACAAACTTTTTGGATAAAAATAGTCACATAAACTTTATTTTTCTTAATCTGATTAAAGGGTATGTTATTGTAGTCTTGAAGTCTTAATATCTAAGCAGTATTGTACAGAATTTTGTAAGGCATAAAATATTTTTAAGAGTAGTATTTCAAATTATTTTTACATAATACATTTAGAATTTTATTTAACAAATAACAGCACATTAGTAAATAGTATAACTGGTAGATAACAAACTGCATTTATTTCCTCCTTAAAGATTCCTGTTTCCCTACACGCTGAGTTAAATAAATGCTTATACTCCAGCTTCCATACAACCCTGAATATTATTTTATTATAGCACTTATTACATTGAAATGCTCTCTTTACATGTCTATCACCAAACATCCCTCTTCTCCCCCAACCACCACCCTGGATTAGGAGATATTACAGAGCAGTAGTACTCAAATCTTTCTGCCTTCAACCATAGTAAGAAATAAATTTTGTGTGAGTCATGCATAAAACTGAAATTAAATTTCATGGAGCAATATTTATATTTACTATGGGAAATGTGCTCTGATATTTTCCATTCCATTTCATGTCTTTAGAAGTGTTGGTGCCAACCAATATATTGATTTAACAAATCTCTAATTGGTTTCAAGCTGTGGTTTGAAAAAAAATTACTCTAAGTCATGTCTTCCTTATGCTCATATCTCTGGTATTTAGCATAGGATCTGGTATTGTTGGTTGAATATAGAACTATGGAATTATTTTTGATAGTACTGCAGATGTAAATTCCAATATAAAAAAAAAAAGATTCTTCTGTGCTCAGCATAAGATTTTCTAAATTCATATTTTAAGAAGTAGCATATGCCACGAGCCATGAATTATGTTAAAAATAAAAGGCTTATTGCCTTGCGTTTATGTGATTCTACTAATACCAGTGTGACTCATCCACATGCATCCAGGGGTAACATACTGACAAATTCTCAATTAATACAAGCATTTCTGAGCTGCTAGTAAGCAGCTCCAGTGTATTAAAAGCTTTATCATTTTCAACATGGAAGGGGTGTAAAAACTAAATGATTAGAGTATATAAGGGAGCTCAGATTTTTATTTAATATTACTTAAATGTGAGGAAAAGTTGTGCATTTTAAATGACTACCCAGAGTTAAACTAATAAATCAAGAAAAAATTATCCTTTCTCAATATAAATTAAGTCTTAAAAAACCGAGGGAAATGTTGAATAAATAAAAAACATAAGTACTTGTATTTGTATTCATAGTGTTTTTATGAACTTGAGTATACATAAGTAAATGAATAATTTAAGAATCATAATATAGACATTTACATTTACATATGCTTTTTATTGCCATCTCCCTCACTCTTTTCTCTCTTTCACTGCTAAATTTCTAACTTTAACCTGCTTCAGTCAGGCTTTGTCCCAGTTATACCACTGAAAATGCTTTTGCTTCACTCACCAATTATCTCATCCTTGCCCATTTCAAAGGACACTTTAGGACCTTATCTCTCTTGCCAAATCTGTTTTATTGAATTTCATTGAATTTCAAACTAAAACAAACAAACAAACAAAAATCCACTGTGGTCAGTTTTGAAATTTCTTCTTCCCTAGCTTCTTGTGACATTATTCTTTTCTAGTTTTCATTCTACTTTTTATTGGCTGTTTCTCCATTTTCTCTTCAGGCTCCCCCCACTTGCACCTTCAGTGTTTGTATCTACTCTCATTTTAAATAGTCTTCATGGGAAATATCATCCAGCTTCAAATATTGCTGGAAGTCGTATGACTTCTAAATCTATGTCATCAGCCAAAATATTTCTTCTGAAATGCAGACTAATGCCTTTATCAAACTGCCTCCTAAATATAATTCCTATTGAGGTATCCTAGAGTCTCATCAAACTCGACAGATATGAATGAGAATTATCTCCCTCTCTTTGCCCCTCACTCCAAGTTGAGCAAATCTGCTGCTTCTATATATATTCCACTTTAGCTGTTATAGATTTTCCCTCTTTTACTTCCCCTTCCATTCCAACTAGGCCTGGGCAAATTTTACTAGATATTAAATATTTCTTGAATATCTCCACATCTTTATCCCTACGTCACCCATATCAGCTAGTGTGGTCAGAAAATCAGGTATCATTTTAGGTGGAAGGTATTTGATACAGAAAATGAGACACAACACTGTTGAAAGTCTGAGAGAAGGAAGATCAGAAGAAAGTGTTTCTGGTATTTAGAAAACCCATAAATGCAGGAATCACAGGGAAGTTAATGCCAATGATCTCCACTTTCTGCAGTGCTGAAGAAAGTGATCAGAGCTGTGCCGTCATTGTAGCAGACCTTGGCTTATCTTGAACATGCCCTAAAACTTTATAGGGTCAACTTTTGTACATTCAGAAGCTGTGCCTGTCTGTATGAGGGCTTTATCTGGCCGCAGGACCATACTGCCTGTGGAGTAGGCCATAAGGGTGGGGGAAGGACTGCCTCAGGCAGCCCTCAACCACTGAGGGTCAGCAAGTTCCTTGCCTTCAGTGGAACAACTCTGAAATATGTTCTGTGAGTACATAGTGCCTCAGAGGGTCTTCAGCAGGCCTGAGCCCTACTTGACTGCAGTTGTAATCCGCATCTCAATGTCCTCTTACTGACTTTCCTCCTTCACTATTTTATTTCTCCACTCTTTTCTCTTGCTTCTGGATCAACTCCAAAACAAGCTATTTGCATTCAAAGACTTACTCATGGTCTAAAACATATTTTTACACATTGTTTTTGGAAGGGAATAATACTTTTCTTTCTTTTCAATCTTCCACATTTTATGAAAGTGCCTCACTTTGACAGAATTTGAACCAGAACTTTGCTTGCAAGGTGTGTGGGAAATGTAGGTTTTAGACTCTTAGTATTTGTGGTACTGAGGGAATATTTGTTTAGAAAAGCAAGGATGATGTTGACTATCTTTGATCACACGTTCATGATACTAATAATGTGTGTGTGTGTATCAGCCATAAAAAAGAATGAAATCTTACCATTAGCGACAACATGGATGGACCCAGAGGGTATTATGCTAAGTGAATAAATCAGGCAGAGAAAGATAAATACCATATGATCTCACTTTGTGTGGAATGTAAACAATAAAATAATCAAAAAAACTAAAACTGAAATAGACTCATAGATACAGAGAATAAACTGATGGTTTCCAAATGGAAGAGTAGTGGGGGCTGCGTGAAAAAGGTCAGGGGTTAAGAAGTACAAATTGATAGTTACAAAATAGTCACAGGGATGTAAAGTATAGGATAGGGAATATCATTAACATTGTAATAACTATAGTGCCAGTTGGGTACTAGACTAATTGGGGGGAATCACTTCATAAATTATATAAATGTCTAACCACTATGATGTACACCTGAAACTAATATAAAATAATATTGAATGTCAAATATAATTGAAAAATTAAAAAAATATATATAATGTGTATTATATTCTTTTGGTCCTTACATATTATTCTGTTGAGTATCAACACACACTATCTGGCACAGTTCACACCATCCAAATTTGAATTATACACATTTAGATAATAGCAGCTATACCATGCAGCATAATGCAACTACCTGTTATATATAAAAAATGTACTCACTATCTCCCCTAAAAGGGAAGACACCAAGTATTTCTTATAGTAGATGTTAATTTTTCTTCTAGCTTACTCACAATCTCATCAGTGTATTCTGTAAACTAAATATGCTAAATTGAAACACCCCATTTTGTTAGCAGTTAATCCTTAAAAAGGCCTACAAGATGGTAGAAGAGGGTAAAGGGGGTCAAATATATGGTGATGGAAGGAGAACTGACTGGGTTGTGAACATATAATGAAACATATAGATGATGTATTATAGAATTGTACACTTGATACCTACGTAGTTTTGTTGAACATTGTCACCCAATAAATTTTAATTAATAAAAATAAAGGATGCAAAATAAAAAAGGCCTACAAGGTTTTGCATATTCTCTTCCTAACCCAATTTTCCATTCTTATCACACACTGTGCCCTCCTTCTCACTGCATATTCCAGCCATATAGGCCTTTGTTGACTCTACTGTGTACCCCACAAACTAGCTCCCACTACATTGTATATGTTTTTCCTGATGTTTTGGATGAATGTAACCATCTTCTTCTTCTGATTAACTCACACTTATCTTTCAGATTTTAACTCAAGGGTTATTTCCTTAAAAGGTCTCCTCTGACCTTGTGATTAAGCCAAAGTCTCTCTGTGTGTGTGTGTGTGTGTGTACACACACACACACACACACACATACATACATGTATACATAAAAAATGTATATAATTTCATAGAGTTTATATTTCCTGTTTATTTGTAATTATTTGATTAATCATTGATATGTTTCCCCAGTTAGAGTGGTGGTGCCATGATGGCATGATTATTTATTTTTGCTTCTTTTTGCTCACCTTTATACCACTAGCACCTACTATGGTGTCTAGCACATGTAAGGGCCTCAAAATAATTTTTTTTTTTATGAATGTAGAAGATTGCTTATGAAATGAATAATAAAGATTACTCAAATTTGTATCATAAACTTTATCATGTTATTATTACATGTTATAGTCTTCTTAGAATTCTTTGTTTTCCCCGAGCAATGTTTGTTAGTTTAATTCTCAGTAATTTCAGGAAGGATACTTTTATAAATTCATCATCTCTTATTTGTGATTTCTCAATTGCTACTATTCGTGATTTTAAATTAAAAATCTCCATATGTTGACGTCATTTTATCAATTATTTATCAGTTTGGAGATGATCATATAATCCAATAGTATACAGCAATGCATACTTTCATCAACAATATTGTAGTGTTATAGACTTTAAGGCACAGAGGGATTCAACTTTAAAATAGCTCATTTGTATCTCTCTTGCTAAAGAAAGTTAATACATAGTGGTCCCAGAAATTGTTAGTCAAGAGTCAGAAAGCTTGGTTGTGGATCATGTTCCAGTTAAATTGGCCTCATTCAGAATATTTGAGAACTATTTCAGTTTGAGAATTTAAGTTTTGTCTCATTCATCGGTGTATTTCCAAAACCAAGTATAAGTCTGGGCATTTACTAACTATGTCAGATTTAAAAACCAGGTGGAAAAACAAGAAAAAGGAAAAAGAAGAGTCTGGTTGAAGTTCATGGATTTGTACACATTGTGAATCTTACTTGGCTTATGTAGTGCTCTCAATTTTTTTTTGCTGAATCAGCAGTTGAAAATGCAAAGGTTATATACCACCAGATGGGTATTTATAAATGGATACAGTTTCTCCAAATTTCCAGTTTTTCATGGAAATGTGCCCTTCGTTTGGTGATCAGTGTAGTACCCAAAGTCTTAGAATATAGATAAGAAACTGGGGGAGGGGTAACATCAGCGAGGGAAATGGACAAGCCAGCACTCAACGCACTAACTACTGCCTTATAAGGCATTACCTTGCTTCACTCTCAAGTTCTAGTTCTTCTGTGTCAGGCCAGACTATAGCATATTGTGCTTTGCTTTAAAATTCATACAAAGTGTAGCTTATATGACTGACTGGATCTGGGCAGAGTTTTGTGTAATTTAAATAATTAGGTAAAGGGTACTTCAGAAACACGTGACAAATATCTATCATAATTTCAGCATGGTGCCGGGTTGAAAATACAAATATTGGTGAAACAGTTCTATTGAAACTTAACACAATTTTTCTTTGCCAATAGAATGTCATGGGGGTCAAAAATAATCTTTGTTTTTTACTTCTTTTTAGTTTTAAATGTTCTATATTGCCTGTTCTTTTGGAATACAAGAAAATCGATCAAGATATACTGTTGGTTATTTTTTTTCCAACTGGATCAAATTTTAAGATGTTATATTTAAAGTAGGAGAAAATTGACATTTGTAGCTAGCCCTTGTGACCCTTCAAAAATGGTTGGATCTAGAAGTGGAAGTGAATGTTTCAACAACCTCCGATAAATCATTTATTTAAAAATTTCCCACTGAAGAAAATACCTGAGTAGCCATTACACACAACATTTTGTATTTGAGGCTGTACACACAGTAAAGAGAATGCAGAGAATGTCTTTGCATTCTTGAGGTCAAAGATTTCTTAGACAAGACACAGAAAGCACAAACCTTAAAAGAATGAGATGACAAATTAGATTTCATAAAAATTGAAAACTGCTGCTTATCAAGAAGACACCATTAAGAAAATTAATAAACACTCATAGATTTGAGAAAATATGTACAACACTTAGATTTAAAAAGGGTTTTAATCAGAATATATAAATAAATCCTAAAACCCATTAATAGCATTTCTGTTTAGATCTATCATCCTTCTCAAATTAATTTTTGAGTATTGTGAAAAAGATACTTGAAGTTAGTTGTTTGTTTTGTTTTTTTCATGTGGCTATCTAGTTGTTCCAAAACTTTTTGTTGAAATGACTCCTTTCCCCATTGAATTACTTTGATAGGTTTGTAAAAATCAATTGAACATATGACTGTCTGTTTCTGGAATCTCTATTCTATTTCATTGTTCTATTTTTCTATTCTTAAGCCAACACCACAGTGTCTTGGTTACAGTAAATTTTTATAGCATTTCTGGTACTGATTAACTTTTTTTTAAAAAGATTTTTATTACAAATATAGCTAATATACAATGTTATATTAGTTTCAGGGTTACACCATAGCTATTCAACATTTACATACCTAAAGAAGTGATCACCATGATAAGTTCAACAACCATCTGACACAATGCTATGCTGCATTATTACAATATTCCCATTGCTGTGTATTACATCCCCCATGACCTATTTGTTTTATACCTGGAAATTTGGACCTCTTATTCCCCTTCACATTCCCCCCTTTTCCAATTTTTCAATTACAGTTGACACTCAATATTACTTTATATTAGTTTTAGGTGTACAGCATAGTGGTTAGACATTTCTGTAAGTTAAGAAATGATCGCCTGACTGCTCTAGTACCCACTTGACATCATACATAGTTATCGCCATATCATTGACTATGTTCCTTATGCTTTACATCACCATGATTATTTCGTAACTGCCAATTTGTACTTCTTAATTCCTTCATCCTTTTCACCATGCCTCCAATCCCCTTCCATCTATCACCCCAACAAATCTAGTACTCATTTGACACCATATAGTTATTACATTATTGACTATTCCTTATTGCTATACCCTACATCCCCATAACTACTTTGTAGCAACCAATTTGTACTTCTTAACCATTCCCCTTTTTTCGCAAACAGCCCCAATACACATCCCATCTGGCAAACATCAAAATATTTTCTGTATCCATGAATCTGTTTTTGTTTATTTTGTTCTTTAGATTCCATATGTAAGCAAAATCACATTTCATCTGTCTTTCTCTATCTGACATATTCCACTCAGCACAGTACTCTCTAGGTCCATCCATGCCACCACAGATGGCAAGAACCTATTCCCTTCCATGGCCTAGCAATATTCCATTGTATACACCACCACCTCTTTATCCATTCTTCCATTGATAGACACTCAGGCTGCCTCCACATCTTGGCCATTATAAACTATGCTGCAATGAACGTATGGATGCATATGTCCTCTCGATTTTGGGTTTCTTTGGATAAATACTCAGAAGTGGATTATTGGGTCCTTCTTTGTCTCTTATTATAGCTTTAATTTTAAAGTTTAATTTGTCTGGTATAAGTATTGCTACCCCAGCTTTTTCTGTTTTTTTCTTTTCCATTTTCATGAAACATTTTTCCCTATCCGTTTACTTTCTGTCTGTCTGTGTCTTTCAATCTGAAGTGTTTCTCTTGTAGGCAGCATATGTAAGGGTTTTGTTTTCTTATCCATTCAGCCACCCTGTGTCTTTTGATTGGAGTATTTCATCCATTTACATTAAAAGTAAATGTTGATAAGTATGTAGCTATTGTCATTTTATTATTCATAATTTTGATCTTTTTTTTTTTTTTCCCCATCTTAAGTCCCTCTAACATTCCTTGTATTACTAGTTTGGTGGTAGTGAAGTCTTTTAGCTTCTTCTTGTCTGGGAAGCTTTTTATCTGTCCTTTGATTTTAAATGATAGCCTTGCTGGGTAGAGTAGTCTTGATAATAGACTCTTGCTTTTCATGATTTTGAATGTATTGTGCCAAATCCCTTCGGACTGCAAAATTTCTGTTGAGAAATCAGCTGAAAATCTTATAGGAGCTCCCTTATAAGTTATTAGTTGCCGTTCTTTTGCTGCTTTTAGGATTCTCTTTTTGTTTTTATCCTTTGCCATTCTAATTATAATGTGCCTTGGTGTGGGCCCATTTGGGTTCATCTTGTTTGGAACTCTCAGCACTTCTTGGAGTTGTATGTGTATTTCCTTCTCCGGGTTAGGAAAGTCTTTATTCCTTCAAATAGTGATTCAATGATTCAATCCCTTGCTGTCTTCTCCTTTTGGCACTCCTATGATGCGAATGTTGTTATGCATGATGTTGTCCCAGAGGTCTGTTAAAGTAGCCTCATTGTTTTGGATTCTTTTTGCTGTTCCCATTGGGTGTTTTATGCTACTTTGTGTTCCAAATTGCTATTTGATCCTCTGCTTCATCTAGTCTGCTGGTGATTACTTCTCGTGCATTCTTCGTTTCAGTTACTGTATTCTTCACTTTTGCCTGGTATTTTTTATGGTTATGTCCTTTTTAATGTTTACTTTCTCTTTGTTGAAGTTTTCACTAAGTTCCTTGAGCATATGGATTTTGCACTGGTTAAATATGGATTTAACACTAGTTAAATCCATATAACCAGTGTTTTGAAATCTGTCTCTGGTAGGTTGCTTGCCTCCATTTTGTTTAGTTCTTTTTCTGGATTTTTCTCCTGTTCTGTCATTTAGGATATATTTCTTTGTTTCCTCATTTTGCCTGCCTCTCTATTTGTTTCGATCTATTAGGTAGATATTCTAAGTCTCCCAGTCTTGGCCAAGTGGCCTTATGTGGTAGGTGCCCTGTGAGGCCCTGGCACAGTCTCACTCGTCACCTCCTCCAGGTGCTCCAGGAGTGTCCCTTGTATGGATTGTGTGTGCCTTTCTGTTATAGTTGAGCCTTGAATGCTATTGGTACATCAATCAGTAGAATTGACCCTCAAGCTGATTAGCTATGGGTTTGGCCACATCTGCAGCTTACAGGCTGCTGTGCATGGGGCTTACCCCACAAAGTGGGATTTGCCTCAATGGACTCTGGTGCCTGTTGAGACCACCCTTTGGGTGTGCAGCTTGTGGGGCTAATTGGGCAGTGCTCTGCTGTAGTCTGAAGCCAACCTCCAAATATGTTGGTTCTGGGGCCTGTTGGAAGGGGATCTGGTGCAGGCCCATGTCACCCACTGCCTGTGACTGGCCATGGACTACCTGGTAGGAGCTACAGAATGATCCACAGTTGTTTGCTATCTTTGCTAAACCTGGAGGCGTGAAGGAGAGGCCACACTATAAACTGAGGACGTCTTCCCCCAGTACCAGGCTTGGGGTAGCTCTGCAAAAAGTCAGGACACCTTGAGGCCTGAAGTTACCTGCCAGCTCCTTTAAGATTCAGCTGCTGATAGAGCCTTGTGCGGTATGCAAGTTGGATGAGGCAGGATTTCAGGGAGTCACTAGAGTGGGAAGAGTTGTAGTCACCAGGTTAGTGTAGATTCTGGTTTGGTGCCAGTACTGAGCCTGTAGCTACTCAGCACATTGTGGCCAGTCATGGCCCACCTGTGGCCTGTGGACTCTGACAGTTTTCCAAGCTAGTGTAATGTGGGTGGGGCTGGCTACTTGTGGAGGAAGTGCCTCCAGCATTGGGTAGGGTGGGTTCCTAGTGAGTCAGCAGGGTGGAACATCAAAGCTCACCAGGCCAATCAGATTCAGATTTAGCCTATAGGGGCAGACTCAACACAGGAGAAGACCCCTTCACAGGGAAAATAGTGACTGCACTCATTCTGAAGCCACACAACTTAGTTTACTCCTCCATATGCGCCTGACTCCCCATGAGTCACTGTCCCTCTGCCAGAGCCCAGGATTAGTGCCTGCAAGTGAGAAAGTCTGTGTGGGGGTCCCTTAAGAGGACCTCTAGTTTTCCCCCAGTCTTCCGTCCCACCTGGATGGTCAGAATCTCCACTTTTTTCACAGACAGATGTTGTGGGTTCTCCTCTTCCTGGCACCAGCATTCTGGGCTGGGGAGCCTGGTATGTGGTTATGGGGCTGGGGTCCCTTGCTCCTCTGGGGGGAGCCTCCATGGCCAAGATATCCCTCTGACTCTCAACCACCACATGGAGGATTGGGCCTGTTTCCCATCTCTGCCCCTCCCACCAGTCTTGACGTGGCTTCTTTATATCCTTAGTTAAAAAAACTTCTGTTCAGCTAGACTTCAGATGGTTCTGCAGGTTGACTGTTCTATAATTTAGTTGTAACTTTAATGTGTTCATGGAAGGAAGCAGGTACAGTGTTTATCTACTCAGCCATCTTGGATCTTTGATTACAGTAACTTTTATAGAAAGATTTGAAATGAGGTAATGTGAATCCTCCCACTTTGTTTTTATTTTTCAAGATTATTTGGGCTATTCTGCATCTTTTTCACTCCCATATGAAGTTTACAAACAGCTTTGTCAATTTCTACAAAAAGAAGACTTCCGGGCTCTACCTGGCCTCCCCATCTTTGTGCTGTGGTTTAGAAAATACCTCCAAACCAAAGGCTGGGTGATTGTAGGAATCATCTCATTGGTTTCCTTTCTCTAATGGATTATAGTTCTGTGCTACCTGTCATCAAAAATCTAACATTTGATGATCCATATATTTTGGTTAGTTTTATATATAGTTGTTTAAAGCAGGATAGTTAATCCCGTACCAGTTACTCGGTTAATGTTACAAGCAGAAATTTTAGATATAATTTTAACCTAGAATTCAGCACAAAATATAGGAGAATATTATGTGGGAAATATGGCCATTTCTATTTTCTAATTACAACAGTGCAGAAATGTAGATTAGAGCATAAGGCATAACACTATAGAAACAGAAGTTTAAAAAATCAAGTGAACTTCTTAGTTAAATAAGCATATTGTTTTGCACAATTAGGTTTTTAATTTTTTGTTTGCTAACCATTTGAATAGGTTAAGTCAGTTAAATAATTTCTCTTTAATTTGATTAATTAATTAGAGGTAAACAATTTACTCTTTTGAAAAATTTTGGAAATGAGTGAGATTTTTGACTAAAAGTTTACTTTGAATCTGCTTTACATAAATGCTCTATTTTTTCTTCTGTTGTGTTTAACACCAATGACAACAGGCAAATTATTTAAGGAATCCACCAGTTTGAGAATGTAGTAGATGGGCAAGCAGGATTACAATTTGCACTTTACTTATGTAAACATGGGGAAAATCCTCCACTTGGGACAGAAATTTAATTCATTTTGAAGCCGTGAAATTAGATATTTCTTATATATCTATTAAAATTCTGTAATTTTAAAGAGAAGTATGTAGAGTGCTTTGGAATTTGCCCTACTAAAGTTTTTATGACATTAGTTCAATCAACAATTGAATATACTTAATGGTGTCAGACCCACATTTACAAACACAAACACAGAGTTATGATGAGCTAGCAAACGTTAAGACACTGGTTAAAATGGCAAATGATTTGACTTGAAGATGGTAAAAAAGGTGTTTAATGTTTCCTAAAGACATGGTAGTGTGGTCAACTTAGGGAAATGAAGAAAGTAAGATATATTAGGATAACTAGACAAAATATAATTATATATCCAGTTATTAGATAATCCAAATCTTTCTATAGGCCACAGAAATTCTACGTTGAAATTCTAATCATCATTTTATAGTTTTGATAGTCGAATACGGAATCTATTCAAGTGTCAGTGTTCAGGCATTAGGGCTTTTCTTTTCTCCCCTAAGTCCCATATAGTATTAAAAAATATTGAAAACTTTTTTTCTTTCATCACTTGCTTATATAATTCTGTGTTCCTTTTCATCCAAGTGTTCCAGTAAGGCAATGGAAATGGGGAAAGAAGGAAAAATGGGTTGAGGAGACAATTTGGAAGAAAATAAATAGGAACTTGTGACCAATTTAATGTTGAGAGTAGGAATGAGAAAGAAATAGAAGAGATAGTACATTCAAACTTTCATTAATTCATTCATTTATTTAACAAACATTGATTGAATTCCTAGTATGTCTCATTTAGCAGGCCCAAGAACTGGGAATAAAAGACAAGGTTTCTTTCCCTAGGAATGTCACCGTCTAAGAGAGGAGATAAAAAATATATCCGATGAACTACAACACAATGTAATACATGATGTTTTAATACTTTATTACTGCTATACTTAATGTACCGAAGGAAGATAGATGAGTGAAAAACTAATTATAGTTGGGGAGAGCATCTGTGAAGATGCCAGAGAAGAGACCATGTTAATCCCAAATATTAAAAAAATGATCTCTCGAGGGAGAGACATGTGGCAAAATGGGTTTGGGCAGAGAAAGGGAGTAAACAAAGGTAAAATTGTGGAATGCAAGTCCTGGTTGGAAAAGAGAAATCGTTTGTTATGAGTTAATTTAAGGAATATGTTCGTGGAGTAGTAGGGGATGAACCTAAAAAGCTAAATTGTGACTGGGTTGCAAGACGTTTAATAAGCAAAGATTTTTGAATTGTATTTTATAGGCCACTGACAATCATTAGAGCTTTTAAAAAGGAGAGCAACAGGAACAATTTATATGTTCATTAGATAACTCTGGAGGTAGAATAGATTGGGGAGAATTATTCAATAATATAGGTAAGGTGGTGGGACAAGAAATGATGGGGAAATGGGGGAAGCATGGGATATATTTAAGAGACAATTTGAAAAATAGAGTAAATAGAACCTGGTGACTTAACTACATGGCTCAGGGGTTAGGGAGACGAGATCAGGGAATGTGACTGAATGGAGAGTGAAACTATGAACTGAAGTAAAAGATATATGGAAGAGAAGCAGGTTTGTGCTCGTATTGAGTTTGACTTTGTTTGCAAGGCATTTGGATGGAAATTTTTAGTGGACTAGAAGAAGCACAGTTCTGAAGCTCAAAAGTGAGATTTGGGCTGAAGATAGAGGTTTGAAAATCATATTTATATTAGTGTTTATGAAAGTCCGGAAGAAAATCAGGCTGCCCAGGGAGAAATTATAACATAAAAAAGAGAAGAGGGATGGGGATTGGTATGTTGAGAAAAGAAATAGTTAACAGGTTAGCAGAAGAAGAGAAGTCAGCAAAAGAGATGGAAAGTCATTCAAGGCAGGCAGTGAATAAAGAAAGATTAATGTCATGAAATTTAGTAGAGGAACACTCAGCAATGTCACAACATGCATCAGAGACTTAAAGAAAGGGAATATGGAGAAAGACTATTGGACTTGGGAATTAGGAGATTGTGGTGATTTTTTAAGAACAATACCTATTATATGATTGGTACAAACCATACTGCAGTAGGTTGAGTTGTGAATGGGAGGGGAGAAAAATGAGGCAGGGGAGAAATCAGACAATAGCTTAAAGGACATTTAGGGGAGAGGCAGGAAGAAGAAAACTCAGTCTTTTGTAAAAATATGCTGTAGAAATTCTAACTTTTATTCTTAATTCTTTTACTGAAAAAATAAATTGGTGAAATAAGGGTCTACACAGAGATCTATGCAAGCTGGGGCGCCTGGATGCTCAAAAGTCACCCAAAGTAGTTATGAAAATATTTAAGTTATTTTTCAACATCAGAGCTATGTCAAATTGCATATTTATCTGAGATAAACTTACTTAGTAACTAAATGTTAAAAATTATTTTTAAAGTTGAAATTTCAGCGGAGCATTCAAAGTTTTATCTATAGGGAAAATAATTATTATGCATTAAGTGCAGAACATTTGGTAAGCAAAATCTTTAAACTGATTTTTTTTTTCTTCTCCTCCTACATGCTGCTCAACCCCCAATCTACATGGAATGGATTATAGGTTGGATTTTTATAAGTTTGCAGAAAGTCAAAGTAAGAATGTAAGCCACTTGTCTCTAATGAAGAAGGGATTTATTGCTTAAAAAATAGACAAAACATTTTGTACAACAGCAATACTATACCTAACAGGGACTCTGTAAACATACTGTTTTGTTCCGTTTTCTCGTTGTATAATGATGGCTCATTCTCATAGGGCAGTCAACAGAGAAAAATTAGAGGCTGAAGTTCTGCTATTTTGGATTTGACCTAAGAATCTAGAGTACTTTGTTAAAAGTTATCTATTACTCCATAAATGATTAACTATAGTGGCTTAAAATAACAACAAACCTTTATTATGTCACACACTTCTATGGGGCAGGAATTCTAGGGCAGCTTAGCTGGTTGGTTCTGGCTTGGCTTTTTCTCATGAGGTTGCAGTTACATGCCAGCAAGGGCTGTAGTAATCTGAAGACTTGCCTGGGGCTGGAGGCCACTTTTCCAAGATGGTTCATTCACATGGTTGACTAGTGGGAGTGGGAAATCGACAGAAGGCTTCAGTTCCTTACCCTGAGGACCTCTTCATAGAGCTATTTGAGTTTCCCCAGTGCATGGTGACCAGCTCCCCCAGAGTGAGTGATCCAAGAGAAAGAAGGCTTTTGTGACCAGGCCTTAGAAGTCACACTGTGGTTTCTACAATATTCTGTTGATATCACAGTCCAATCCCATCCACTGTGGCAAGGGAATACACAGGAGTATGAATTCCAGGGGTGAGATTCATTGGGGACCACCCTGGAGCCTGGCTCCCACATATTTATCATGGAGATGTTAAACTCTGTTTCTTCCTATGAGTCAGTTTTATAGTTCTAGCACAAAGTCAGGGTTGCTGCTCACAATAGCAACGACTCTTCATTGCACTGGCCTACTCACACATGCAAAATAAATGTCTCTGTAACCTCTAGCAAGTGAAAAGGGTACATGGAATTAGCTATTGTCTGGATTTCAAGCAACAGGAAGAATGGGAATTGTTGCTGTCATTGCAGCAAATCTTATTAACCCTAGAGAGTGAAGGGAGTGGGAAAGAGGTTCATTTTAAGTATCATCCAAATAACAGGAGTGTCTACAGGGGAAAATACATACTGCTCTGCTCTTTTGATGAGATAACTCTCATGGGCTAAAAGTCTGGATTGGTACAAAGGGCAACTTTCCACAGCAAAGGGCAGGGTGAAGGGTGTCATTCTAGGCTTTTAAAATGTGTACAACGTAGACAATTAAGTTCGCAAACTTGTTGCAATGATGTTGCTAACCTTGTTTTGGTATCAGAAGGATTATTCATTATGAATTTGTACCAACTGGACAAACAATTAGTCAAGGTTACTATTTGAAGTGCATGAAAAAATTAATCGACCTGAACTTTTCGCCAACAATTCATGGCTCTTGCATCATGACAATGTACCAGCTCACACGGCACTAACTGTGAGGGAATTTTTAGCCAGTAAACAACTATTGGAACACCCTCCCTACTCACCGAGTTTGGCCCCCAATGACTTCTTTCTTTACCCAAAGATAAAGGAAATATTGAAAGTAAGACATTTTGATGACATTCAGGACATCAAGGGTAATATGATGACAGCTCTGATGGCCATTCCAGAAAAAGAGTTCCAAAATTGCTTTGAACGGTGGACTAGGTGTTGGTGTTGGTGCATGGCTTCCCAAAGGGAGTACTTTGAAGGTGACTGTAGTGATATTCGGCAATGAGGTATTTAGCACTTTTTTCTAGGATGAGTTCGCTGACTTAATTGGCAGACATTGTATGTGTGTTTATACATGTGTTTATTTGAAACATTCCTTTCTGATTATGATAGTGGCAAAACCTAGGAAACAAGTGCTATATAGTGTTCACTCTTCTCTCTTCCTCTCCTAACATACATATGTCATCTGTTTAACATTATTTGGAGATCGTTATCTATACCTGCATTTATATATACATATATGTATCCTCTCTCTACATGCTCTTAAATTCTCACTTGGGAATACCTCTTGGACACTAAAACATTCTAAGAGAGAAATGATGAAACATATTTTTAAAATATTTATTTTTAAGTGTCAAGTAGATCCAATGTTCTAGAGACATCTCTCAATAATTACACATGAAACTAACTGAATGATTGAGATGATCCTGCAATAAAAGTATTAACAGGTTTTTGCCACATTTAAATGTGTGTTGTCCAGATACTTTCAGGCATAACTGTGGTGCTGTTGGGATCTTATTCTCAATTGGCAATGTGCTACAATTAGTTTGTAAGTAAGCGTTTAATTGATTTGAGGATTATTCCTATGTTTAGTATATGGATGAGACTGACAGATACCTCTTGTCCAGAATAATATTTTAATGTAAATTTCATATGACAGAGTGTTCTGTGGCACCAAATGTTGTTCTTCATTATTTTCCGCAAGGGAACATAATTATATTTCTACCAGTAAAATTATTTTACATTTTTCATAAGAGTTTGTTTGCTGTACGTCAGTGAAACTGAAAAGAGACTTTACTGGTATATTGTAAAAATATTTCACCTTTCAGTGTTTCCACAGAGAAATTACCAAATGAAGCAATGTTAATGGAGACTACTTTAGACAATGAAGTTCAAACTATATCTATATACCTTTTTCAACAATCATTAATGTCATTATGATAATCACAATGGTTTATTAAGGATGGATTTTTTTTAAATGATGTTGTGCGAAGAGACTGGATTAAGACAGAAAAACATGGAGTTCGGTGCTAAATTTGTTGTTTATTAGATAAATGTGATCTTCAGTAAGTCACTTAATGTCTTTATTTTCAGTTCCATCATGTGTATCTTGGGGTTAATAAAACACATTTTGTAATCTTGTTGTGAGAATTAAATAAGCTAATGTATGAAATAATTCTAGTATAGACTCTAGAAATATTAGGAATTTAGTAAATATTCATTTTAATTTCTAAACTTTCTCCCAGTTGCGAAGTGTATTAGGTAATGGGTAAATCTAAGAAAATATGTTGCAACAAGAAAAAATTTTTGTGTAATTGTGTGCCGAGATATTTTAGCTGTGCAATTTTGCCAATGCATGTGGTTTGCTTAGGACTAAGGAGTATCTGTACACAAAAGTTTAGTGTGTGTGACTTCTTGACCAATTTTATTGTAAGAATTCCTTATTTTAGGGAAAATCATTATATAAAACATTAGATATAAAGTA
Source organism: Rhinolophus sinicus (assembly GCF_057876585.1). Classification (NCBI taxonomy): domain Eukaryota; kingdom Metazoa; phylum Chordata; class Mammalia; order Chiroptera; family Rhinolophidae; genus Rhinolophus; species Rhinolophus sinicus. Next base: position 172,065,912 of record NC_142517.1, on the reverse strand, counting down.
GAGGCCAAATGGTGGATAGCATAATAATAATAGTAAAAAAAAAAAATTCTGAATGCCTTTATATAAGACATGAGATTTGTAATTCTCTTTAGCTCCCAACATTCTCTGTTGTCCCAGTGGCCAGCTGCCCTCCCTGACATTACCTGGGTGGTTCCTGTAAATATTTGTCTATTGGTCATGATTTCAAGCATGGAAAAAAGTCTCCATCCTAAGGATGTATTATTAGGCAATACAATTTCCCTTTCCTGAAGTATGAGTGGAATGTGGAAATTGCCTACTAGAGAGTCAGCAACAGTAATACAAACTCAGATACTCGTGTTTATCCACTATTTTAAAAAGCAAAAGAACCAGTAACAGCAGTAAAAATAATACCTAATTATATCAAAACAGAAAAAAACAGAACAAATCAACTTTGACCTAAATAGAAAAAAATGATCTTTCTTTTTTAGCTTCAGTACGGTAGCCTACTTCCTAAAGCTCTTCCATCAGCAGTATTACTTTCACCATGGCCAAGTAACATAACTATACTCTAATAAATCAGGAATATTAAAAAAATCTTAGAAATCAACAGTTTCAACTCCAGTTCTTCTGAAAACTGATAGTTTTCTGTTGAATTCTTACTGTCAGTTTTGGAGATTATACCTTCAGTAGCAGGGCTAGCTATTCTTAAATGTTTTCTTTCCCTTCCATTTGAAAATAATACATGCTCCAAATGCTTTGATTACTTATTGCACTTTCCATTACACATTTAACAAAAAATAATGTTATTATAGTATATACCTACACATGAACTTAAAATTCAGGTTTTGTTTATTTGTTTTGAAAAATTGGCTTATATTACTTATTCTCATCATTTAATTTATAGTTAATATTGACCCAAGGATAAACGTGACATAATTGGAGGATGTCCTGAAAAAATAATGTTAGGCATTATATCTAATCTCCTAGTGCTCCCCAGGATTTGTTTTCAAGCTTATTTTAATGTACTTAATTTTTTTTAAATTTTGCCTTTTTATTTTCTTATGTTTACCTTCAAAAAGGTAAGAAGATGGAGTGTGTATGATAAAGTGAGGGGAATCCAGGTGCTTCAGTAATATAAAGGGCATTAGAGTCCACTAACTTAAAAACAACTTCATAATTTGGGATCAAATAGGATAAAGTTTAAAAGTGCTGACAAGTTATCTAATTATCAGAGTTATGAAACAGCAGGTACCAGAGCAGTTCTAGAGATTCATTTATGTTGACACTTTTAGGACACTGGGGAGAAAGTGTGACTGTCAGTTATTTCATTTTGTTACTTTTGTAAAAGATCTGCTGATTTTATTTTTTGTGCAGCTTCGGAATCATTCCAAGTTTTCCCTGGCTCCAAACATTCCCCTCGCATCATGCAATCACGTCCAACTACACCATTTCCGTTATTTTCTATTTATGTGATTCCCCCCCCCCCCCCACAAGGTATTTCAGGCTTTCTTATCTCATTAATCAGTAAAAACATTCATATACAAACATGAAATAATTTTATTCCTTCATTTACCCAAAACCTGTGTGTTGAACATTCCTCTATTTTCTGAAGCAGGCACTGGGGATGCAAAGTGCAATAAATATGGTCCACAGACAATTAAATGTTCAAGGCGAGAATTTCTGATGATGAGTAAAGTGATAAGGAATTGCAGTAGGAGGCACTCATATCACCTAGGACAGTAGTTCTCAACTTTAGCTGCACATTAGATTCCCCTGGGGAGGTGCTACAAATCCCTATACCCAGGCGGCACCCTAGACCAATTAAGCCAGAATCTTTGGGGGGTGGGGCCCGGGCCTCAGTTTTATTTTTATAGCTTTCCAAGTGATTCTAATGTGTAGCCAAGTTTGAGAACTATAGGTCTGGCTATTTGGAGATGGGGTCGCAGAAGAGTTGAGACTTGAGCTTATTTAGATATATAAAGAAATGTGGGTTGTCACAATAGGAAGAAAGGACATCTTTTGAAGAGGCAAAGGAATATGAAATAACATGACAGATTTGCAAAACTCACAAGCTGTTCAGTATGGCAGAAGGGAAGATGGTGAATGGACTGTTCTAAGGTTTCAGGGAGAGGCAGATAGAGAACTAATCACAAAGGACCTTGACCTAAAGGATAAGGACTTTGACATTATCGTTTCCAATAAAAATGTTTGTCATAGTCAATGACAAACTGGGCATAGGAAAGGGAGAGTGAATTTAGAATGGAGTAGAAGAACAAAGACAGAAGACTAGAAGTGGATGTGATGAGGAAGAAAATAATAAACCAGGATGGGTAGTCTAGCACCCTCTGGAAGGAGCCAGTAGTTCAAATGATCAAACGCAGAGGGGTTTGTTAAGGCAAAGGGGAAGAAAAAGTTTTGATTAATGTAGTTCAGCTTTGATATTTAGTGTTGAAACCAGACTTAGAATTAATGTTTCGAGGCAATTATTACCTCTTGTGGACTTTCATGGTATGGATCAGGGGAATAATGCTTAGGAAAGGGGGTGGAAGGAATCAGGTAAGGTGGTCTGTGTACTCTGTCTGTTGGTTCGAAGAATCAGAACTAAGCTACTTCAGAAAAGGAGAATCAGAGACCTGGGCTGAGCAGCAGGTAGTAGTTTGGTTGCTGCTTAATGCTTACTTCAATACCCAAGGATTGAAATCCCCACTTTCCACACTTCTCTGCTCCTCCTTATCTTGCCTTCTCCTCTTATTTCTTGCACCTAAGTCTGAGTTTGGGGAGGGACCATTCACCTATTTCTAAACCTAACATTATTGCGGAATAAACTCCTAACACAGTGTTGGTTAAACAAGACTTTCTCTGATTCAGGAAGTGGATGTGGCTGAGCCTGTAAGAAACAGGCGAGTGTTACCTAAAGATGGAGGTATATACAGAGATTGATAGTGATAGATTCTCACTAACCCACTTATATTAGGGGATTTCATAAAGAGACCTCTGGCTTGCATTTTCACAAGGGCATCTCTTTTATATGGGATATAGTTTTTAGCTACAATGCAGAGATAATCAATGAGCCATAGAGGATTGTATACAGACCATACCCTCAGGTTGATTTGCATGGAACTAAATGGGGAGAGTTAGTTGATTAGACACAGACAGGTTTTAGTAAATACACTAGCACTCAGAACATTACTTTATTTTTCGGTTTTACCAGCTAGTGTAGGGCCTTCTTGTATCTATAACCATGTACCCTGTTATACCACTTGTTACAATGGGCCCACTCTCAGCTCTTATTTGAAACAACACTTCTACCTGTATACTGGTTTCTACCCTGTTAAAAGACTTTGGTTCTACAATTATCCCCTTCTCTTCTTTATTAAAAATTTACTTTTCCCTGCTGGGCCATTGCCAACAACATGTCTGCCATCTTTAAAATAACCCTCCATGACCTCACATTCCCCTCCAGGTACCACTCTTATTTTTCTTATCCTTGTTATCTTAACCCATTTATTATCTCAATTTTTCTTAGCCCTTTCAAGAGGTGTTACCTATTCACTCTTTCTACTTTTTTACCTCAACTTTCTCCTGAACACACTCCAACAAGATTTTCATTTTCTCCATTCCCATGAATGGTTAAGGTCATTAATGGCTTTCAAACTGTCAAAATCAATGGCCAAATCTCATTTCTTACCTTACCTGACTTTATCAGCATCATTTGGCAACAATTAGTCCTCATATCTTGAATACTCTCTTTCTTTGACTTAGGGTACTATTTCCTTTTGGTTTTACCCACACCTCACTGGTCACACCTTCTCAATCTCCCTTGTTTTTATTTCCTCTTCTTGACTTCTCTATTGTCCCTCATTCTTTCTCTAGTTAGGACCATTCCCCAGGTCGTCTCATCCAGTCCCATGACTTTGATTTCCATCAATGCACTGACTCATATTTATATTTCTATGCATTCTTATGAGTTCTAGACTCATTTAGCAAACTGTCTTTTTCAAATTCTCCACTTGGAATTGAAATAGATATCTTATGCCTCAAACAGAAGTTCTACATCCAAACCTATTTCTTCTTTCCCTCAACTCAATAGTTGAATTAGAATTCTTGCAATTGACAGGACTTAAGTGATTTTTCTCTTGACTACTTATCCCCTTCTCTTATTAGTAACAACACTTCTATCTGTATACTGGTTTCTACCCTGTTAAAAGATTTTGGTTCTAAAACCTACCCGGTTAAAAGATAGGTCTAAGTCTTTAACCTATACTTTTGCTACTCTTTATCTTTATTCACTATATTAACCATATAGATCTCCTTGCTGTTTCTGAACATGCCAGGCATATGCCCACCTCAGTCAGGGCTTTTGCACTTGCTGCTCCCACTCCCTGGAATGTGTTTACCCCAGATATTTGTGAGACTCACTCCCTTCATTCAGATGTCTGCTCCAATGTCACCTCTTCAGAAAAGCTTTTCTCTTCATCCTAAAAGTAAAAGCTTTCATACATAATTCTGTATTCCATTCCTGTTTTTAATTTGAAGAACGTATCACTGCCTGACACTGTATTATTTGTCTATTTACTCTTCGCCTGTCTTACTGACCAGAAGAAAAGCTCAAATTGGGCAGGGATTTTTGTCTGAATTGTTTCTGGCTTTATCATCAGCATCTAGAATAGTGTCTACTACATAGAAAGTAGCTTAGTAAATATTTGTTAACTGACTGATCAAATCAATGAACCAGCTGTTAATGAAATTAGATTCTCCTGAGGTAAAAATGATCATTTTGTCAGAATGATCTGATATAGTTTCTTGATTATTAGAAAACTTTTAAACTATGATATGAGAAAGTCATTATTTTTAGACTTGCACCTAGAATTGTATTTGATGTGCCCTCTTAAGTAAATTTCTAAGCAATGTGGAAAATTGTTCTTTATCTTGTTCTAATAATTAATCTGGTGATTAAAATCAAATCGGAAACATGAATTTCCTTTTGTTTTCTCAGAGTTTGACTTCGTAATAGACCCAATGGTTTTTCTCCTCCTCCTTCCTTTTTCATCATCATAATGATACATAAAATACAAAGCAGAGGATAGGAGCAATTTGTTAGACTCTAATGACGCAGTCTGTGTTCTACATCAATCGATAGGTTTTAAATGGAACACAAGATGAGCTGTATTCCTCCAAAACTGACTAATACATTGAGCTAATCTGAGAAAAATGATTTGGCACACACTGTAAAGGTTAGCTGACAAAGCAGATGGTGGAAACCTTTTTTTCATATTAAGATGTCACTTTTAAAATTAATGCTATACATAATAAAATTCTGAGTTTGGGGGCTTATCTTTTTCATGAAAATCTGTAACCTGAGCCATTTATTTCTACAACTGTAAACATAAATGGCGTGGCACATAATATGTTAATAATCAGTAATGGCCTTTTGAGCAAATGCTCATGCATCAATAGCCTTTGAGAAATGTGTTAATTCTGTGTGTTCCCTGAAAAGTAGAAAGGTGAGAAGGAGAACTAAAAGCATGAAAGTAAGCAAAAGTTAGAAAGTAATAAATATATTTACAATAGGAAAACAATGACTTGTTATGTTGTATTTACATTTCTATAGTTTGTATTTTCAGATTTATAAGGGTAAAATTTAATTTCCAAATTAAAAAGCAGACACTGAGTAATGTAATATAAAATTGATTTCATTCATCAGCTTAACTGGGAAGCATTAGAGCTGCCACATTGATGTATAGCATCTAATCAAAAGAAAAGCACCCGATTGCTGGTTTCAATGGCTCATATGATAATAAATCCTCCATCCATGCTAGAATTCTTTGATGTTCCTAAGCAACAGTAGGACTCCAGTGACTTCATTACGACCATGTTAATGTGTTTTCTTTTTTTTATTTTTTCTCAAGGGTAGTTTGAGAAGCAAACTATAACTATTACGAATACTGGAATTACAGGAAAAAAATCCCAAGTATCATATTATTTTGATATTATAAATAGTTCTATGTATAACAACAAAGTAGATGAGGTTTACAATAATATCTGGGGCTTAGGGGCTCTTTTGGTAAAGTAATTCATGAGCTTTCTAAACTCAGGCTGGGGACATATTTGTAATTTACTTCACTTCTTGTAATTCATTTCAGGCTGGAAAGACTCTCAGGTTACACTTGCAAGTAATAACTTGTGATATGTTTGTGATGATGGTGATGACTCTATATATTAAAATTGCAACTCTCATGATATTTACACTGGATCTGGCACTGATAACTACCTAGGGAATGGTTACTGCCTGCTTATAAAAACAATTCCTATGATTTAACAGTTGATATCCATTTCAAAAATCCAATCTTAAAACATCAATACCTGTGCAAAGCTCCTTATTTTCTAGTGATAAAACCCACAAATAGTAAAATATAATTTAGTTTAAATACCAACCAAGTAACGAGAGAATTTAGAAACATCAGAACTCCTACATTCATGTGAGCATTATCATCTTCAACGGTGTTGTATTAGTAGTTTGGATACTTATTTGAACAGTGTATTAGGATTCTCCAGAGTAAAAGAACCAATAGGATATATATATATTTATTAATTATATATGTATATACATGTATGATTTATTATAAAGAATTGGCTCAGGCGCCTGTGAAGGCTGAGAAGTCTCAAGATTTGCAGTTGGCAAGCTGGACACCAGGAAAGCTGATGTGTAGTTCCAGTCTGAGTCTGAAGGCTTGAAAACCCAAATTATTAATATTTTCTTGTTATGGTTTTAGGTAACCACAGAGGCAAGAAGTGACTGATTATACAATGATTAAATAATATTTGTCAACAATTTTTGTATAATTATTTTCAGTGTGTATATTTCCAGTTATTGATATTTAAAATGAGCATACAATAACAGTTATGCATTTGTTTCTAGATAAAATGGCCAATTTCTAGACTGTAATAATGAAAAGTTATTTAAGAAAAATTTAATAATAGATAGCTAGGAAAATTGTGGAATCAAGTTTAAGTTAGAATGCATTTCTCTAATCTTCCAATTCTATTTCTTTCTTTTCTCCCTTACCCACTATAAATGATAGTTTTTAATAAATAAATATTTTAGTGATATTTGCTAACCCTTGGTAGCTTTAGTTTATATGACCCTGAGCTTGCTCATGGGAGAAGTATTATATCTTACAGTGCCTGTCTGGAAGGGGCCAGAGTTCTCTACTGTACATCAGACTTGTTCTGTGAGCTGTTCTAGAGCTTCGAGCCCTTGAAGAATCTATGTCTTTTCCTTGAACATATTAACCAGCATGGCTATTCGCTAAACAGCAGGAGAAGCATTCTACTTTTTAAATGTAAAATGTCAAAAGAAATTAAGAGACATAAGAGGGAAAAAATGACAAAGGTACCTAGAATTAGTTAGTAGTACCAGTAGTTTTCTTCATGACCCTGGAGGTCTTAATATGTAGTATGGCAATACTATATATGTCAATACATCTATATTTGTTAATTGGTTGAAAATAATTTTATAGTTCAAATTGAAGGAAAATAAGGACAGAACTTAGAGATATAAATGAAATCTGAAAAAAAGGGTAGAGTGAAAGTTCTAGAGAATGATTACTAATTAAAATACTTAAGGAACTCTACACTACTAATTTGCGTATATGCATATATATGTGTGTATATGTTTGGGGGTGTATAACTTTATACACTTGTATGAAAGTGCTTTTACTCTTCTCTGCTTAATTTTAAAATGTTATTATGTTCACACAAAGGTGATAAATAATAAAAGCACATTTTTATTTTAATGATTAATCAATTTTTTGTTACTACAGTAACAGTTAGGACCTGATCCTCTAAGTATGGTTTGTGGCTCAGCCCCATGACCATCACCTGGGAACTTGAAAACAATGTAAAATCTCAAGCTTCACCCAAGACCTACCGAATTCGAGCCTTTCTCTTAAGATCTCCTTAACAAGACCCTCATATGGGCTATATGTATGTTCAAGTTTGACAAGTGCTCTTTAGGACATTTAACCTGGCAATGCTGAGGAGGATGGTGAGGAGACACATTGGGGAGCGTTAGCAACAGTCCAGGGGAGTGATACTGGAGGCCTGAATAGCATAGTGACAGTGTGAAAAAGGACTGGTGAGAGTTACAAGTTTCTGGGGAGATGCAAAAAATAATTCTCATGTCTAGGGGCTACTTTCAAATATGCTTTTACAGTAGATCTGAGGTGAAGCCTAGGTATGAGCATTTTTTAAAAGCTCCCCTGATGATTCTAAAGTGCAGCCAAGGTTGAGAACCACTATTCTATAAATTGCAAGCTTTAAAATAAGCTATATGAGGCCTGACAACTAAGTTTGCAAACTTATTTCAACGATGTTGCTAACCTTTTTTGATATCAGAGGGATTATTTATTATGAATTTGTACCAACTGGACAAACAGTTAACCAAGTTTACTATTTGGAAGTGCTGAAAAGGCTGCGTGAAAAAGTTACACGACCTGAACTTTTCACCAACAATTCATGGCTCTCGCATCACGACAACGCACCAGCTCACATGGCACTGTCTGTGAGGGAGTTTTTAGCCAGTAAACAAGTAACTGTATTGGAACACCCTCCCTACTCACTTGATCTGGCCTCCAATGACTTCTTTCTTTGCCTGAAGATAAAGAAAATATTGAAAGGAAGACATTTTGATGACATTCAGGACAATAAGGTTAATAAGATGACAGCTCTAATAGCCATTCCAGAAAGAGTTCCAAAATTACTTTGAAGGGTGGACTAGGCACTGATGTCAGAGCATAGCTTCCCAAGGGGAGTACTTCAAAGGTGACCATGGTGATATTTAACAATAAGGTATCTAGCACTTTTTCTAGATGAGTTCACAAACTTAATTATCAGACCTCGTGTATCTAATATTTGTAAAGCAGAGTAAAAGTAAGGATGTGACATAGTAGTAACACAAAAGTGAATTAGCTTCTTACTTATATAAAACCCACTATTTATTTACAAACTTTGACTTAGATTTTATTATTTTAAAACAATTTGTTTTTACTCACTTAGATCTTAAAATATCAAATACAGTTTGTCTTTAGATTTTCATTGTATGGAATTTTTGTTCATGCTTTCAACCTGTCATGCCTGAAATCAACGTTCTTAAATATATTGCCTGATTAAAAAAAATCTAATCACAGATAATAAATTGTTGCCTTTTGGGAATCATAAGGCACGAATATTATGTATCTAATTTTGCAATTCAAACTTCTTGTTAAGAGACAAACATTTCATTAAAAAGTGAATAGAATGTAAGAAATATACTCAGGCAACTGATTAATGTAGTGTCAAATAATTTCAATACAAAAGTATTTTCTTGCTCTTTTTGTCATAAATTTATTATGAATTATCAATGTTTCTCGATATTAATATTGGGGCTTAGTATTATTATCTTCTTTAAATATTCTGCTGCACATTTCTCAAACCCAATTAGTGTATACCAGCAAGCATTTTGGCTGGCATTACTCGGGATTTGTTTGTTGGCTACACATTCAGAATTTGTTGGCTATTATTTTCACAGGGCATAATTGTTCACAAAGGATATTAACGATATCAAGTAGTTTTCAAGCTCCAGAGCTTCAACCAATTCATTTCATTTTTCTGTTCTCTTGTTCTCAAACTCATGCTTCTTATTTATTTTGTTGTTCACAGAATAAAAAAGAGCCATTTTTTTTCCTTTGAGCACATACCATTTGTAATACACAGTGCCAGAAGCTTTACGTACAAACTATTTCTTATAATAAATTTACCAGGTTGCATTAAACTCAGGTCTGTCTGATTTCAAGCCCATGCATTTTTGACTAAATGTGTTATCTTTCCTTGTTAAATGTCACAGAGCTCAAGACAGTTGATATTTAACAATATTTAGCAGAAAAATCCCTTTGCTCTTACAAAGCATCTTTTTTGCAGTTGCCAAAGTAGTAGTATTGTAAAATCCCTTGTATTACTTTATACTTTGGGTTAAAATCCTCTAGTCTCTCATTTCCTTCTTGGTGTAAAGTCAGGAGCCTTACTGTCAGATTCCTGCCCACATTTGCACATTCTTCTTCTGTACACCCACACCTACTTTGGGCCCTGTCAAACAAATCTACTTTAGTTCTCTGAATCTGCCTGACTTCTCTTGTTCCCCTGTACATGTTGCACCATACTGTAACAGATGTTCTTAATGTCCCTTCCCATATTGCTACATGTCCAGCTTTGAGCTACTTGCACCTGAGGTAGGGAGTTTCTGGAACACTGACTACTCTGCATCGTAAGCATCTGCATCTCTCTGTTCACTGTCTGAGGGATTTCTCTGGCACCACCGAAGTTTGCCATGCACAGTGGCAACCCGGATGGGTGGGGAGAGAGCTTTGGCCAATAAGGGACAGAAATTAGTGGACAAAATGCTTCTGCTTTTCCATCTTCTACTGGGATGATTGTGAAGCATGTTTCACATGGTTCTCAGAGCGCCCACAGGGGGTTTCAGCCTCAGTGCCCATAGTGGTAACCTGTTCTTTAACACATCTATTATATTGGCCTTTCTCCTTTCTCTGTCTTACATATGCTTCCTGGAATCACCTTGAAATAAACAGCACCCAAGGTCTTGTGTCTGGGTCACCTGTTGTGGAAACCCAAACAAAGACACACTTCTAATATAGCTCATTTCATATTGCTTTAAATCTTTGTCCTTGTCTATGTCTTATACCCGATAATAAGAACCTGAGACAGTACTGGTAGGCAGAATTCTAAGATGGCTCCCAAGATTCCTGCCTCCTGGTGTACATGCTTTGAATAATCCCCCTCATCCTGAGTGTGGGCAGGACCTATGAATACAAGGAGATAGTCACTCCTTTAATTATGTTATATTATATGGCAAGATGATGATTATGTTACATTGTACACAACTCTTCCTTAGTGGACTGAAGTCAGAGATACCCCTGCTGCATCTTGAAGAAGCAAGCCACCATGAATTCTACAGATACAAGGAAATGCATTTTGCCAACAGTCAAGTGACTTTGGAAGGGGACCCTGAACCTCAGATGAGACTCCATACATGGCTATCACCTTGATTGCAACCTTGTGAGATCTGATTTCCCAGTTAAGCCATACCTTGACTCCTGACTCATGGAAATCGTGAGATAATAAATGTATGTTGTTTTAAGCCATCAAGTTTGTGATAACTTGTTGCATAGCGTAGAAAACCATTATAGACATGTATATATTCTTTTTAAATTATTATGAAATATTTCATCGTACAAAAAATATTGGAGACTAATGTAACTAGTATCCTACGTGCAGTATAAAGCTTGAACAAATATCAACATTTCCCAATATTTCAAGTATTTTTTTCCAAGAGTAAAATACTACAAATAATGTTGAAGTCTCCTTTGTAGACTTTCCTAATTCTGATTCTATCGCTTTCTCCTGAGAAGCAACACAGTATTCTGAAAATAATGTTCAGCATTCCCGTGCTTTTTTAAAACTTTATTTCACTACCTGTAAAAATAACATGTACTTTGTTTGATCTCTCCTTCTCTAAAAGAAGTGAATTAAAACTCATTAGATTTTTACTGTTGGTTTTCCTTTGTAATATTGTCTAATTTTACTTCATGGATAAGCTAACAAATATTTCGTTCGTTGCTATGAGAGAAATATTTGAACAAGGATGTGCTCCATCACACTTTGTAGTTGGGTTATGCCGTGTGGCAAATACTGCCAACTGCCTGTTAGTGGAAGTCAAGTGTGTTAATACTGTGCTGAAGTACTGAAGAAACCCTGCAGAACACTAAGCTCATCTGTTTCTTGCCTTGGCAACCAAGGGAGCTGCTTGTCATGATGATTGAGGCACAGGATGGAAACAGCCTAGATTTCTGAGTCACCACATGGATAACTGCTGATCTGCAGTCTTACGAAATTTGCATAGGACTTTGTGTGAGTGAGAAATAAGCCTTTACAGTATAAAACCAGTAGAAGTTATTATTGTAGTATAGCCTAAACTACTCTGCCTGATACAGAAGCATACGAGTTCCCATTGTTTTATACTCATGTTATTGTGTTCCTTTTGTAATGTAACCTTATTAAACCCTTTGTTTTATATTCTACTTTACATGATATTGATATTGCTATACCAGTTTACTTTTAATTAGTATGTTCCTCTGTACTTTTGATCATCCCACTATCTTCAAACCTTTGTTTTATTTAAGGCATATCTCTGGTAAGTAGGCAATAGCTGGGCATATTTTAAAAATCAGATCTAATAGTTCTCTTTTTTTAGGTGATTTAATTCATTTACATTACTGGGATTACAAATAGGTTTAGACTTATTTCTATGATTTTATTTTGTGAAATCTTTTAGTTTCAATTTTTTAAAAAAGAACTACAATTAGTTATTTGATATTGTAATCAGTAGCTCATACAATTAGTTAGCCTATTTTTTTTAAATCGTTTTCTGTATTCAGTGCTGTTTTTATTCAAGACCCTTATTCAAGAAGCTTTTCCCTCTGGGTTCACCATTCATCTTTAGGATATATATATCCTAAACTATATATATATATATATATATATATATATATATATATATATATGTATGAAACATATATATATGTTACATATATATATGTTACATATATATGTAACATATATATATGTAACATATATATGTAACATATATACATGTAGCACATATATATATGTAACTCATAAAGATGAATGGTGAACCCAGAGGGAAAAGCTCCTTGAATGTGTGTATATATATCTATATGCACATTACATATATATATATATATATATATATATATATACACACACACACACACACATATATATATATATAATTTGGTCTGTAGATAGTAAGCTCCATTAGACCCTTTTATGTCTGAAAATTTCTTTATTTTGTTTTACCTTTGAATGATAACTAGCTAGGTATAGATTCAGTTATTTTTACTCAGCAGTTTGCTGATATTATATCACTAATTTCTGATGTCTATTATTGCTGATGACAAGTTTGCTTTTAGTTGAATAGCCATTCTTTTATAGATAATTTGTCTTTTCTTTATGGCTTCTTCCAAGAGTTTTCTTTATCAAACGTTCCAAAATTATGCTGCAATATGTCTAGGAATTTTTTTTAAACTAATGTTTGAATTTAGCTTTTGGTCTGGTTTTTAATTCTTGAAAATTCTTTTCTCCCCTCAGCTTTATTGTGGAATAATTGACAAATAAAATTATAAGATATTTAAAGTGTACATTGTGATGATTTGTTATATGTATATCTTGTGAAAGGATTTCCCCTAGAGTTAAGTAACACATTCATCACCTCCTGTATTTACTGTTTTGTGTTGTTGTTTTTTTTGTGAGAACATTTAAGTTCTACTCTTAGGAAACTTCAATTACACAACACAGTGTTATCAACTATAGTTACCATGTTATACATTAGATCCTCAGAACTTATTCAAGTTGTAACTGAAAGTCCGTACCCTTCTACCAACCTCTCCTTATTTCCTCTACCCATCCCTGGAATCACTTTTCTATTCTCTGTTTCTGTGAGTTCAAAAAATACCTAACACTTGAAAATAAACAATCCACACAATCCACTACATTTAGTACATTCACAACAGTGTGTGATCACTACTTCTATCTAGTTACAAAATTCCAAAATAGAATCCTGTACCCATTAACCATTTTCTCCTCTTTCACTTCTCCCTTCAATCCCTGGCAATCATTGGTCTGTCTCTGTGGATTTAGCTATTCTGGAGATTTCATATAAATGGAATCACACCATGTGTGTCTGGCTTCTTTTACTTAGCATTATGTTTTTAAGGTTCATCCATGTTGTAGCATTTATCAGTATTCCATTCCTTTTATGTCTGAGTAGTATTCCATCGTATGTATGTATGGGCTGTTTCCACCTTTTGGCCATTGTGAATAGTGCTGCTGTGAACAAGCATGTACATGCTTTTGAGTACCTATTTTCAATTCTCTTAAATATGTACCTAGTTTATACCTAGGAAAGGAATTTTGGGGTCTGATGGTTTTTCCCCCCCAATAAACTGTTATTTTAGAATAGTTTTAGATGTACAGAAAATATGTGAGGGTTGTACAGAGGTTTCTATATACACACATTCAATTTCTATTATTAGGTTGATGCAAAACTAATTGCAGTTTTTGCAATTATTTTTAACCTTTTAAACCACAATTACGTTTGCACCAACCTAATACAAACATCCTACATTAATATGGCACATTTGTTATAATTAATAATCTAATATCAATACATTAATATAAACTACAGTTCATACTTTATTCATATTTCCTTAGGTTTTACCTAATGCTCTTATTCTGTTTCAGAATCCTACCTAGAATGACACATTAAATTTAGTCATTATGTCTCCTTAGGCTACCTTTGGCTGTGACAATTTTTTAAACTTTCCTTGATTTTGATAACCTTGGCAATCTTGTGGGGTATTGTTCAGATACTTTGTATAATGTCTCTCAATTGGCATTTGTTTGATGTTTTTCCCATGATTGGACCGGGCTTACATGTTTTGGGGAAGAAGACCACAGGGATAAAGTGCCATTTTCATCACATATCAAGAGGATATACTGTCAACATGATTATCACCTTAGCTGTTGACCTTGATGACTTGGCTGAGGCAGTGTTTGTCGGGTTTCTGAAGTTACTCTTCCCTCCCACCCCCATTCTGTACTGTATTCTTTGAAAAGAAGTCACTGGGGGTAGCCAACATTTAGAGTGAGGAGTTTTGCTCTGTCTCCTTGATGGTAGAGTATCTACATAAATTATTTGGAATAAGTCTTTATGAGTGGTTAGTGTCTTTTTATTTATTTATTCATTCATTCATTCATTCATTCATTCATTCATTAAATAGATGAATGGACTCGTAATATTCATTTTAGACTTTGGGTGATAATCCAATATTACTTCATTTATTTTATTACTCCAGTTGTTCCCATGCCCTGCACTCATTTTTATCTCAGAAATGATGAATTGAGGCATGAGTTAGGTCTCCTTCCTTGCCTTGGCTTCCAGAAATCTTAGAGCTATCTGTGACCTTGCCAAAATTGCTTAGAAATTGATGCATCTACACGCTCTACATCTTTTCTTTTAAAGATTTTGTTGGGGAAGGGGAACAGGAATTTACTGGGAACAGAGTGTACTTCTAGGACTTTTTTTCCAAGTCAAGTTGTTGTCCTTTCAGTCTTAGTTGTGGAGGGCGCAGCTCAGCTCCAGGTCCAGTTGCCGTTGCTAGTTGCAGGGGGCGCAGCCCACCATCCCTTCTGGGAGTCGAACCGGCAACCTTGTGATTGAGAGGATGCGCTCCAACAAACTGAGCCATCCGGGAGCTCAGTGGCAGCTCAGCTCAAGATGCCGTGTTCAATCTTAGTTGCAGGGGGCGGAGCCCACCATCCCTTGTGGGACTCGAGGAATTGAACTGGCAACCTTGTGGTTGAGAGCCCACTGGCCCATGTGGGAATCCAATCGGCAGCCTTCGGAATTAGGAGTATGGAGCTCTATCTAACTGGCTGAGCCACCGGGCCGGCCCTCTCTTTCTTTCTTTCTTTCTTTCTTTCTTTCTTTCTTTCTTTCTTTCTTTCTTTCTTTCTTTCTTTCTTTCTTTCTTTCTTTCTTTCTTTCTTTCAAACCACTTTATTGAGGTATTTTTTGACGTACAAAAAGCTATACATATTTAATGTATACAACTTGGATTTCGAGATAAGCATATACCTGTTAAACCACCACCACAATAAACTTATCCATCTTCCAAATGTTTCCTCCCATCCCCTTTATCTTATTTTAAAAAAATATTTATTTTCTTTTGTGGTAAGAGCACTTAACATAAGATATACTCTCAGCAAAATTTTAAGTATACAGTTTAATATTGTTAAGGGTAGGTCCTTTGTTGCATGGTAGATTTCCAGAATTTATTCATTTTGCATAACTGAAACTTTATATCCTTTGACTGACACTTCCCCATTTCTCCCCTCGCTCAGCCCCTGGTAACCACTATTCTGCTCTCTGCTTCTATGAGTTTGATAATTTTGGATTCCTCAGACATATGGATGGGATCATGCAGTATTTGTTATTCTGTGTCTGGCTTATTTTACTTACACAGGGTATGTCCTCCAGGTTCATCCATGTTGTTGCAGATGGCAGGATTTCCTTCTCTTAATGGCTGAATAAAATTACATTGTATGTATATATACTACATTTTATTTATTCACCTGTTGATGGACACTTAGATTGTTTCCATGGCTTGACTATTGTAAATAATGCTTCAATGAACATAGATATGCAGATATCTCTTTAATGTCATCTCCTTCAGATATATACTCAAAAGTGGGATTGCTAGATTATATGGTGATTCTATTTTTAATTTTTGAGGAATCTTATAGATCTCCATTTCTTTAGGGTCAGTTATTGGGGCTTTGTTTTCTTTAGTGCTGTCATGTTTACCTGATTCTTTGTGATCCTGGTATTTGTGCATTTGAGTAAGCAGTCTCTTCTTCCTGACTTTGTAGGTTCGGTTTGGCCAGAAAAGACCTTTACCAGTCAGCTCAGTTTGGTGTACTGGACAAGTCAGCTGGTACTATCTGGGGCAGGTGGGGCTGCTACCTGGATCTTTTGATGGGTGAGGACTGTTGTCTGAGGTGGGGGACAGTGGCAACCACTGGCTGGGCTCTGAGGCTGGGTGGGTCTGCTGGCTGGGCTCTGCATTTATGTGGAGCTGCTGGGTGGGCTCCCTGGTCAGGTGGGGCTGCTGGCTGTGCTAGGTTGTAAATTGAGGCTACTAGTTAGGCTCTGAAATTACCTCTGGTCGGGGCGGGGTCACAGGCTAGGCTCCTTAGCAAGGCGGTACCACTGGTTGGATCTCACAATAGGGCAGGGCAGTGAGCTGTGCTCCATCCTCACTACTGGTTGGATGGGGGCCTCAGGCTCTACTCCCTGATTGGATGGTGGCCATGCCCCACTCCCTGATTGGATGGTGGCCATAACCGGGTTCAGGTGGAACCACTGGCCTAGTTTCGCAGTTTAATGGGACTCAGGCTGTGCGCGGAGATCAGATGGGGATTCTGACTGTGTGCGGGAGTTGTGCAGCGCCACAGGCTGGGCTTCTCAGGTAGGTAAGCCATTGGCTGTGCTCCACTGATGGGCGAGGTCTCTGCCCAGGCTCGCCGGTCAAGTGGGGCCTCCAGCTGTATCCTGCAGTTGGATGGGGCTAGAGACTGTATTCTGTGGCCAGTCACGGTGGCTGTCCTAGCTTTATTGTGGGGTGTGGCACCCGCCATATTCTGCAATTGTGTGGAGTCCTTGTCTGGGCAAAGCCACAGGCTGCGTTCAGCAAGCAGGCAAGGCCCAGTGCTGGGCACTGCTGTTGGGTGCAGTTGTAGGCTGGACTCTGAGGATGCTCAGGGTCACTGTTCTGGTCCCTCGGTTAAGTGTGCTCATCAGATGGGCATGACTTAGGCTTGGCTCCCCGCCATAGTGGAATTTCTTAGGGTCAGCAATACTTGAACAGCTTAGGGGGGTGATTCTTGCTAAGGGTCTTTTCAGGAGGCTGCACTCAAGATGGCAGCAGGGGCCGCAGTCCCTGAAGGTTTGGCTGGGGTTGTGGATCTGCGGTAAAGAAGGCTCGCTCATATGGTTGTTATCAGAAGGCCTTAGTTCCTCACCGCATGCGTGGCCTTTCCACAGGGCTTCTCAGAACATGGTAGCAGACGTCCCCTAGAGCAAATGACAGAGAAGTGATGAAAGATTTTAAAAGACATTTTTTCTGTGTTTTTTTTTTTTTCTTACGTGTTTTCTCTCTTTATGCAGAGTGGTTTGCAAGTGCTCCTCCCTGGCTCCTCCATCCCAAAGGAAGGACCAGGTTTATATTAATTAGCAGGTTGGAATTCTTTTTGTTGTTGTTTTGTTATATTGAGGATATTGCAGATGAGTTACCCAGCCTCTGTCTGGCTTGACTTACTGGTAGTCAACAGGCTATCCTCATCCTCTTCCTCCTACCGTATTATCAGTGTCACATAAGCGATATGTTCAGCCCGTGGTTGGAAGCAGCTTTCTTCAGCTTCATTTTATGAATAAGAGCCTCATCTATGTCTCTGTTTTCGATCAGCAATTTTAGCTATATTATTCCACTTATGAATTAGTCATTTTCTTTGTTTGGAAAACACCTTTTCAGAATTTCTCATGACTTTTTGCTTCACCTCTTTTGAGAAGGCTTTCTTGACCCACCCATTTAAGGTAAAACACTACTCCTGTTCTCTGTCTCCCACCAAACTGTGAATTCCATGGGACAGGGACTTTGCTAAGCTTTGTATACAGCTCTATTGCCCAATGCAATGCAAGAAACTGATATGTTATGTGTACTCAATAAACACTTTTTAAAATAAATGGATGAATTAATGAAACTATGGCATTATATGTAGTAAGGTTGTATGTGCTTGGAAAGGCAGAAAGGAAGAAGGAAGGAAGTTAATATTGGTTGACAAACTGTTATGTGCCATGCAGTATACTGGGTAACTTGAATACATTATCCTATTTAATCTTCATATACCTATGAGGACAAGATCAAAGTCATACTGCTAATTAGTGACAGAGACAGATTTCAAGGTTTGAGTACAGTGAATTTATTATCAAATAACTTTAAGTACACAAGGATCAGTGATTAAGTAAGGAAACAATAAATTCTTTTGTGTTGTAAATAATATGGACTATAATTACAAGCTGTAAACATCTATTTTTCAGTTTTCAGTGTTCAACTACCAATAGATAGAATCTTGGAAATGTAGATGGCATGTGGAGCCCTTGCTGGGACAACTTTTTGCCCTCAGTTTATTTTTTTCCCCCCAGAGAACTGATCCTAGGAACCGCAAATAGCCATTCAGGGCTGAAAATTTCTTTTGATTAAATGAATTCCTGCTGCCTTGAATTTACCTTCTTTGTAATAAACAAAGAAATGGATTAGCTATCCCACCTTCTAAAAAGCCATCAAAAGTCCCAGTAGGATTCCCATTATTCTCTGAACGTTAAGACTTTAAAAGTGTAAATGTTTAAGTGTTTAGGGTTGTTAGTAATATACTTTCTTGGAAGATATATCAAAATGAAGTTGTCAGAGGTCTCTAAAAATCACTGGTGAGAAAATAATCCTCCAAAGCTGTCAGGGCCTAAGGGGACTTTTATTCAGCCTAGGGAGTTATCTTGTTGACAGGAGCTTACTAAACATTGAATAGAAGAAAACCCGTTTATAAGAAATGGGCCAGGTGGTGTATCAAATCAGTGGTTAATCTAAGCCTGGTGGAGAAGCACATTCATTGTGTTAGCTCAGTAGAATGCTCATGGGCCATATATTTTCTTTCTCATTTGTTCCAATCACAGACCAATTCAGTTCTGTGGACTGTGTATTGAAGAGTCTGTCCATGAATGTATTAAGAGAAATTGAGAAATAGTGTGCAGAAAATTTAGATTATATAATCAATTTAGGAAAATACTTAAATATAGCAAATTGTAATCAAGCCTTCTGTACTGCTCTAGGAATGTGAATATAGATTAGTTTTCTTTATGAAAATTGTGAAAACCTCAACTATATTATTTTCAGCAATCTGAGAGAGTAATTATTGAATTTGAAATTTAAAAAAATGTATAAGAAACTGAGAATATGGTAATTATTTAAATCTAAAATAATAATTGGATCTTTTGGAAAGGCAATACAAATCTTATTCGAGCATTATTCCACTAAAGAACAGCTCTATGTGGAGAAACTGTGGCCTGGAGTGAGAAGAGCACAAGTACAAGACTGAGGAGCCCTGGGTTCCAGCCCTGGTTTTCTCAAACTGTCATGATTTGATCTGAGTTAAGTAATTTTATTTTTCAGGATTCAATCTCCTTGTCTGTGAATGGGGATTTACACCAGATTTAGAGTTCAAAATTTTTTTTTGGCGGGGGGAGGGGAACAGGACTTTATTGCGGAACAGTGTGTACTCCCAGGCCTTTTTTTTTTTTTTTCCAAGTCAAGTTGTTGTCCTTTCAATCTTAGCTGTGGAGGGTGCTGTTCAGCTTCAAGTTGTTGTCCTTTCAGTCTTAGCTGTGGAGGGTGCAGCTCAGCTCCAGGTCCAGTGGCCGTTTTCTAGTTGCAGGGGGCGCTGCCCACCATCCCTTGCGGGGCTCAAGTAGTTGAACTGGCAACCTTGTGGTTGAAAGCCCACTGGCCCATGTGGGAATCGAACCAGCAGCCTTCGGAGTTAGGAGCATGGGGCTCTCACCGCCTGAGCCACTGGGCCGGCCCCGAGTTCAAGTTTTTTTAAGTTTCAGATCTTTCTTCAAAATATTTATTAAAGCATTATGTCTAAGCCTAAAATAGAAAACAAATTTAAAAAAATGGGCTGCTTTGGTTGCGGTTGGGGCAGAGTGCTAACTGAGCACTTACATTTTCCCAGTCCTAACTCACACTCCCACGTCTATGAGGGGTTTGCACCTAAGACAATGGAAATGTTTTATTTTTGGTAGATAGTTTGTAAAGTTCTTTCCCGCTCTAATGCTTTTGAGATTATGTCCTTTTAAATAATACCAAACTCTCTTTGGACCATATTTCCATTTTGAATTATGTAAAATGAGTCCTTCATTCAACAGGTATTTATTGAGCTGCTACTTTATACCATGTGTTGTTTAGGTGTTAGACATAGAGAAGTGAATGAACAAACAAGCAAACAAACAATTTTTTTTTTCAATCATGGAGCTTACACTTAGGAATGACACAATAGAAAAATAAACAAGTAAGTACATCATATACCAGATAATAAGTACCATAAAGAAAGATAAACACATGATGGGGCTAGGGCTTCTGGGATGGGTGGCTGTATTATTATTTCATATAGGGTGGTCAGGAAAGTCCTCACTGAAGACAGAACACAGAATTCAGACACTCTGAGATAGAGGCCTGCTTGGCATGTCCATAAACAAGCAAAAAGGCCAATGTGGTTTGGTTTGACTGGGCACAGGGAAGGATGATAAGAGATAAAGTGATGGAGGTCTTTGGGAGGGGGAGAATTGAGAGATGATACAGATCAGGTAAGACTTCTAGGCCATTGTAAGGGCTTTAGGTTTTATTCTAAATGAAGTGGGAAGTCATGGGAGAGTTTTGAGCAGAGAAGTAATATTATATAACTTGCGTTATAAAACAGATTGCCCTGGCTATTGGGTAGAGATAACTTTTAATAGGGCAAGTGTGGAAGAAGAGGGGTCATCAGTTCAGAGGTTAATAGAGCAACCGGGGTGAGACGTATGATGGCTTGGACTAAGGTTGTATGTAGTGCAATGGTGAAAAATTCTTGGTTTCTGGATATATTGAAAAAAAGCCAAGAGGACATATTGATGAATTGGATGTGTGGTATGTGAAAAAGAAAAGAATCAAAGATGATTCCAACTTTTTCAGCTGAGCAATTGGAATAATGGAGTTGCCACTTAGTGAGATGGGAAATCCTGCAGAGGACACATTTGGAAGTAAGAGCTATGCTTTGGGTGTATGCTTATTAGACATTCCAGTGAATGTTGAATAAATAGTTATATCTCTCTTTCTCTCTCTCTCTCTACACACACACACATACACAGTGCCAAAAAAAAAAGTATACATATTTTAAGAAAGGAAAAAACTGTATTAAAATTACACTGATGGTAACCACTTTGAGCACCTCTTGTAATTGCAGAAGTCAAACGTGACTTGTATTCTTCTTTTGTTATTGCTATATATATTGAGTGTTACAATTTTTATAGTTTTTTCCATATATATATATATATATCTTGAGTTCAGTCAAGAGCTCTGGGTTGATTGTTTATTTGAGAGCAATAAGCATATAGATCATATTTGAAGCTGTCACCTGTGGTATGAGTGTAGATTGAGCGGAAGCCAAGTACTGAGCATTCCAATGCTAAGACAGTAGAGAAGTAAGAGACAAAGGAGAATGGAAGGAATGGTTTGTAATACAGAAGTGGAATCAAGAGAAAGCACATGGAAGTCAATGAAAGAAAGGTTTTTGACAAGGAGCAAGTGATGAACTGGTTTGAATGCTGTGGATGTGTTAAGTAAGCTGAGGTCTGAGACAAGACTGAGTGAAATGATGATTAAGACTGATTGGATTGCATTCAGTAGAAAAAGTGTCAGGGAGTATAATAAATTTTTTGATGAATTTTGCTGTAAAGGTGAGCAGAGTATAGGTGATACGTGGTAACAAAAAGTTATTTATAAGATAGAATATATTACTGCATGCTTGTATGCTAATGGGGAATGATCTAGTAGAGATGGGGAAATTTGATGAAGCTGTAAAGAGGGGAGAGTTCCTAGAACAGTGCTCTTGAGTAGGTAGAGATGACATCTAGGGCACAAGTGGAAATGTCATTCTAAGACAGTGCAAGAGAAGGTGAACTATTTTGACACAGACAAGGTTTGTGTATAAGTGTGGTGATAGGAGTTTGTGGCAGTTTTCCTCTAAATGCTTCAAATATCTCAGTGAAATGGAAACCAGGTCATAATCTAGGGGTGGAGATGTTAAAGGTTTGAGGAAAGTGAAAAAGCTGTGAAATACTCACAAGAAAAGTCAAAGAAAAATGTTGGAAAATACACTATAATTGCTTGACAGCATTAAGGGTGTACTTGACGATAATGTTCTTGAATTCAATTACACTAAGAACAGCATGTTGTATTTTAGTTGAACATTCAAAGTACTTATAAATTAGAATAGAAGGACAAATATCTTTATTTTATAGCACACTTTTCACTATAATACTGGTCAAAAGCAATCTGTTATTGAACAATGACATCTCTCAGAGTTGTTCGGGTATTAATATTTCATGTAATATTTGGTGTACATCTCCCCTTATGGCTCCCACATCTTTGTACTTGGCTATCACCTCTCAAACCACAAAAAAGTTACAGAATCCTATTGTGCAAAGAAGTATACAAAGTCTAAAACTTATTTGAGGAACAAGTTCTGCTAACAAATCATTTGTCATTCCAAATAGATATATTTCAGGTTTATTTGATTTCTCTTGTAAACTAAGTTAGTCATACCAGTGAAAACAAACATTTATTTTTAGAATTTGTGTAATCTGAACAATGATGTATATGTGTGTGTGTGTGTATATATATATATATATATATATATATATATATATATATATATATATCATTGAGATATCTATATCTATCTGTCTATCTATCTATCTATCTATCTATCTATCTATCTATCTACCTACCTACCTATTCACTATGCATTTCTTGTGTTTAATTTTCCAAACAGAGTTGTAATTGGACCCCACAAATAGAGGATGGATGTCTGTGGTGGTCTGTTTGGCTTAGTCCTTGTGATAACAGTAGAGACACTTAAACTTTGATCTTCTGTTTTCAGCACATTTGAGGGAAAAAAGAAAGATCATTTTGATTTTGGCACAGAGAAAAAACTGAAAGATATCACTGGGGAAACTCATTGTCCCAAGAAATTACCTGCTATGCAACTTGGACAAATTGCCATTCAGCATCTGTCTTTGGTAATAAAGATTATACACTAAATTGGCCTCGAATAGAAGCAATAAGCACACCACATCTTGTGGTCCTATCTATTTCTCCTGCAATTAGTGTCATTGTCTCATTTTTAATGTGTCTCAATTAGTGTCATTATTTCACCTTCAAATTGGAGGAGAACATTCTAAGCTGTAGCTTTTTGATTTCCAAGCATTTGCTACCTGGAAGTGATCTTAGAATTCAACTCATATCATCTCACCTTACAAATAAGAAAACTGAAGACCAGGAAAGCACAATGATTTGTTCATGTTCACATTATTAATGGAAGTTTGAAAGTTTAAACTAGATTTCCTATACATATCTACTATATACCACTGCCATTTTAATATTAATTATAAATAAAATTTGGCAAATTAACTTGACACTTGAAAATGTTAATGGTTCTTTACCTTTAAAGAGCTTCCTCAATCAAGACAGATATTCTACTCTATTATCACAGCACTGTGGAAGCATAATTGGAGTCTGGGGGAATCTAAGCATTAACATCTGTAAGAGTGGCATTTCTAAATAAAATCTGGTTATAAGCTTCTAACTATGTTAATAATTACCATACAACATTACTACTAGAAGTATGTAAGGTTCTTTTTCTAAAGCATTTTTTTCTATTCTAGATTATAGAAGCATAAGAAGATTCATTACTGCTTTTAAAAATTGATATATAAGGATTTTGATAATAGTGGTAGTATTTCCAAAGGCGGAGAAGTATATTTCTTTATAAATAGGAAAAAAAAAGGAAAACTATTGTGAATTTCTTGATCAACTTTTATTCTATTTTTTACAGTATCACGGATATTAAAACCTTCTCATTTCAAAGGAATATTTCTTTTAAAAAAGTTTTCAAGTTTAATTTAGGTATAATTGATAAAAATTGTATGTATTTAAGATGTACAGTATGTTTTGATATAGTATACATTGTGAAATTATTACCATAATCAAGCTGATTAACATGTCCATCACCTCGCATGGTTACCTTTTTTGTGTGCGTGTATGGTGAGAACACATGATCTATTCTCTTAGCAAATTTGAAGTATACAGTACAGTGTCCTTGACTATAGTTATGATGCTGTACTTTAGATTCCCTAGAACTTAGTTCATCCTGTATTACTGAGAAGTTTATATCCTTTAACCAACAGCTCCCCGTTTCTACCATTCTACTTTCTGCTTGTATGAGTTCAACTTTTTTAGATTCTACACATAAGTGAAGTCATGCAGTATTTGTCTTTCTGCGTCTGACTTATTTCACTTAGCATAATGTCCTCTAGGTTCATCCATGCTGTTGCATGTGGCAGGTTTCCTTCTTATTTAAGGATTAATAATAATATTAATACATTGTGTGTGTGTGTAAAGAAAATATATGCCTGATTTTCTTTTTTCACCTGTCAGTGGACACTTAGGTTTTTCCATATATATTGGCTATTGTGAATAATGCTGCAATGACATGGGAGTACATTTATTTCTTCAAGATATTGATTTCATTTCCTTTGGATGTATCCCAGAGGTGAGATTGCTAGATTGTAGGATAACTTTTTTTTAAATTTATTGGGGTGACAATTGTTAGTAAAGTTACATAGATTTCAGGTGTACAATTCTGTATTACATCATCTATAAATCCCATTGTGTGTTCACCACCCAGAGTCAGTTCTCCTTCTATCACCATATATTTGATCCCTCATAAGGTAATTTTATTTTTTAATATTTTTTAGGAACATCTATACTGTTTTCTATTGTGGCTATACCAATTTACATTCCCACCAACAGACTACAAATGTTCCCTTTTCTCTATATGCATGTTAATACTTGCTATTTTTCTGTCTTTTTGACAGTAGCCATTCTAACAGGTGTGAGTGATATCTCATTGTGGTTTTGGTTTGCCTTTCTCTGATGATCAGTGATTTGAGCACCGTTTCATGAACTTGTTGGGTTAAGTTTTGTGAATGACACAATTTCTTTTTTTTGTTTAAACTGAAGTTTATTGGGGTGACAATTGTTAGTCAAGTTACATAGGTTTCAGGTGTACAATTCTGTAATGCGTCATCTGTATCTCATATTATGTGTTTACCACCCAGAGTCAGTTCTCTTTCCATCACCATGTATTGGATCCCCTTTACCCTTCTCTACCACCCCCTTCCACCTTTCCCTCTGGTAACCACTAAACTATTGTCTTTGTCTATGAGTTCTTGTTTTCATCTGTTTGTCTTGTTCTTTTGTTGTGATACAATTTCTAATAGCCTCAGATGCTATCCAGGGCCTGGTTAACTTCATTGTCCTGAATGACTTGGTAATTTTGTCACATGCAGAATGTTAGTATATCCAAGGGAAAAAAAATGACTCTTCCATTAATAACATATAGTCAATGTGCTTTGACAGTATAGTAATGGTAATTGAGGTAGGGATAGCTTTTCAATTCTCTGTACTCGTCCCTCTACTTATTAAAAGGGATTCATCCATATACACTCATTAATGATGTTTTGCTACATGGCAAAGCAATAAGCAACAACAAAAATATTTTCCTTTTCTCCAGAGATCCATTCTCACCATCTACACCAACTGCAATATCTGTTTATTGAATAAATTCAACCCTTTATGTCCCTGTCCTCTAGTCTTAAAGTCATTTACTTTCTTGGGGCAGCCTTTTTCCCCAATGGTCTTCTAAATCATACACCGCACCTGCCCAATTTCCAGGTCGTTTCTACCTTATTTGTTCATTACCTTCATTAGCACATAAATGCTTCCTTGCTTTGGTATTATCTGCTTATCATCCTAACAGTTTTCTCTTTATCCTTCACACTCTAGATATTACTAGCAGTAAGGACTGTGGAGTTCTTTTCCAGTTTACTCTCTACACTATTTGCTGATCTTATAGTAACCACCCCAAAGAATATATTATCCTGGCTGAAATGGTTAATCTCAGTGCATTGATGACTCTTCTATATAAGTTGTTTGTGCCATCACTAGAGCGACTCTTATTCTATTAGGTTGGTACAAAAATAATTGCAGTTTTTGTAATTATTTTTAGCCTTTTAAACTGCAATTACTTTTGCACCAACCTAATACCTACAGAACCATCCAACCAAAGGAAAAAAAGAGAAAACAAAAACATTACAAGAAACATAAACAAAACAGCCACAAAATAGCGTAGACTATTAGCATTGATCCATGAAGGATAATTAATATGTCCCTTCAGTTGCTGTTGAGGAATTCTTTTCCCCAGGCGTTCAAACTACATCATCCAGTGGCTACAAGATCACTTGAATTATTTTCTATCTTGTGATTATTAGGTATTGGCAACATAGTATTAAAATTAAGTAAAATTACTCTATGGAAAGAGGAGAAGTCTGGGACATAGTAGGAAGTCAATAACTGTCGAGGTTAAATATTAAATTTTTCATTTTCTAGCAGATGTGAACAAATAATTTTTACGATTTATAACTATAGCAGTTATTTTGGGATATAGTAATAATAATAGTAAAATTACCACTTATATAGTCCTCATGTCCTGGACAGAATGCTAAACAGTTTAATGTATATTATCTCTTTGGAACTTCAGACAGCTTCATGATATAGTTTTTGGTATGTCTTGTATTTGAAACCTAAGATGAATTTCATGCAGAGATCTCAAGTAAAGATACTCATTAATGTTGTAAAGAATGCTCTCAAAGCATTTCTGTTATGTGTTGGACTCTGCTTAGCCGACCTGTTATCTTCACCTGATCCTGAGAAAAAAAGAAGAGGATAAGTTAAACTTTATTTCTTGTATTCTTTACAGTTTTGTTGGTAAGAATTGAGATGATCAGGGAGAATCCTCAGGGTTTTTCCTATTCTATTAACATTTTCCTTATTTTTCCGCAAATCTGGGAGGGTTAGCCAGGAGATAACCCCACTTTGTAGTAAGGGTTGCCATGTTTATGATAAAGGGGAGAATTTTGGAGAAGGTGCTTCTGCTATGCTTTTGTCCAGTGTCAAGTATCAGAACATGCCTATAGACCTCAGTATCTTGAAGTGCACCTGTACAAATCAAATAATCAGTGTGTAGTGTCTGACCAGAGAAAGGGGCTTTTCTGTAGCTCTTCCAATAACAGTTACAATTAAACCCTCTTATATTTATTGAGCACAGAGTATTCAGTTCAACAAATATATATTGTACAAAAACTATGGAAAAAAACAGTATACAATTAAATAATTCAGATTATAAGGAGGTGATTAAATGCTATGCCTTCAGAAAAGCTTAGCATTTTATATTGGCAATGACAAATGTACAGATATCTTCAGATAGCTATTTTTGTATTATGTTTGGATTTTATGGTTTCTTTTCCTCTGTCTGAATTGATTTGGTAGGATATTACTCTGTCAGTGCTGACAGAAGTCCAGTTGATTTTATTTTATGCTTGATAAGTATCAAATTCATTGGAAGGCCAATGTCTGGCTCACCATCTTTGTGGAACATCCAGCTCTCCAAAGACATATAAAATGTATTAACTCAATTTTTTCTTTAGAAATAAATTCCTAAGTACAAAATAACTAAAGGTATACATTTGAGTACATATTTTTTTCTGAAGCTTTGTATTTGGTTGTATGTGCATACATATGTGAAGGTGTGTGTTTACGGAGTATTGTGGGATCCTGTACCAGTGGGATCAGGGTTAGATCAAGGCAAAATTGCTTTGTTGAAGAAAGGGAAAGAAATCACTTGCAGTCCTCAACCCAGGATGTTTGATTCTCTGAAATTTTCTGAAAGAAAGGATCCAGATAATACATTAATGTAATTCTAGTTTTCATTTGACTATTATCTAGTTAATCTCCTAACAAGATGTTTTGGAGATTGATACTTGAACCATATTATGCTCGAGTATAAGTTGATCTGAGCAGCCTTATTTGCTTGTAACAGAATACATAGTCCTCTGTTGAACAAGTTACTCTCAGTAACTACTAACTGAAATCACTTTGCCTTCTGACATTATGTTCTCTTTTCATGTGTATTTTAAGTAGAAATGCTTTCAATGTGGTTTTAAGGGAATGAGGTCTTGCTGTGCCTGACAACAGAAGGATAGAAAATTGTTCTAGATCTTGCGATTTCATTTGTCTTTTTACTTTAAATTACAGTTTAAACTTTTCTCTTACCTTCAGTAGCCTTTTATTAAAAGGTAGGAAAATTAAGGGTGGGAATGGATGGTTTTCTAGAGTTAATAAATGTATTCATTTGAATTTATTTCTGAGCAACTTACAAATTACTTTTAACTGCCTTTGCAGGCTTTTTTCTCTTTTTCCTCTGTGACATTTTTGTCTTTCTTCATATTGAAAAAATGCTGGAGGGAAGTTTGCTCTTGGATTTACCAGAGAATGTAGAATAGGCAGAAGTCTGTGGGTAAGTGTGAATGTGAATGTGTGTGTATGTGTTTGTGTGCATGGGAAAGGGCAACTATTTAAAATTATATAGGAATGTATATAACATCCTGAAATTGCTATCCAAGGTATATTGGTTTTCTTCTTTTAATCTGTTTTTTTTAATTTTATTTTATTAGTTTCAGGTGTACAAAGCAATGTAAAAGTACAGTTACACCTCTCACAAAGTGATAACTTCTTTTAATCTTTGAGAAAAGATTACTTTTTCTGTATCCATAGCTTGTAATATGTTAGACTTGTGGCCTTCTGCCATTTCCAAAAATCTTGAGATTCGTACCAGATTCAGAAAACATATCATAGACTACCCAGACATCCATATGCTGACCAGTAAGTCAGTCTTCAGTGACTGACAGGTGTTAATGTGTGATGTTGGACACTTTAGCAAGAAAATGATGAAGAAGGAAGAAATCTGGGAAAGGAAGATAGAAAAATGCCACATATAATGTTGCAATGGTCTGTAATTTTAGAGTGTCTAATATCATAGCTGAAGTCAAAGGCTAAGAATTCAGGACTTTTGAATGGAATCCCTGAATTTCTTTTGCTGCTGAAAGTTTGATATACTTAATTTCAGTCTAGTTATAGAATTTTTACATTAGAAAAGATAATGTATTAAAAATGACAGTTTTCAAAATAAGGAAATTGAGACCCTGAATTGCTAATTTTCTCAAGATAACTTAGCTATTTAGTAACAAACTCTTGGTTAAAAAACAGTTTTCCAGACTCCCAGTGCATAAACTTACCATTAAAATAGGTACTGAAAGTTGGATTTTTTTTCCAGATTTTTACCTGACTATAATTAATAGGGATAATAATCATGTATAATATTTGAGGTAAACTAATTTATAGTTTCTCTAATTTACAGTTTTCCTGATGAAATGTCTTCTGGCTGTTAACTTCCTCCCAGTGTTTACTCCAATTCTGAGCCAGTTCTCAATATCATTGTGACTTCTGTGTCCTATCCTTATCCTCTTTTATTGACTGCCCCCAACCCCCACTCCCCTTTTCTTTATCTAGGCAATCTCACCTTTTTTTTATAAGGAACATGAGCAAAGTTGGTTGGCTGTCAGGATTGTTACAAAGCCAATTCACCTCCCAAGTACTGCTTAGGGAGTTACCTCCTCCAATTCCTAGTGTAAGAATTCAGAGTTGCCCATAGGCAAAAGCTAATTGGATGAGAAACAGCAGGAATCAGGAAGCACTGAATTGTTTACACTGACTGGTTCCTAGGTCAGTGGCAACACTGACAGGTCTGCAGCCCTGAGATGGTCTAAGTGTACCTGGATTTGCAAACACAAATCAACCTCCCCCCTTCATTGTTCCTTCTTTTCTTTTCATGCCCTTCCCCCTGTTTTTTTACCCTTGGAACAATATGTGTCAATTCCTGGATGGTACTCAAAGTGCTGCTTGTTTTGTGCCATTATTAGGCTCCGACACCTACTTTATTATTTTACTATCATGTCAGTATAATAGGGAAGGGGTTTGGGGTCCTAGGCTACCTTGCTTAGTAACTGTGCAGTCCTTTCTCAGTGATAATTCTAATCCTGTCTGGTTTCCTTACAAATGTGTAGAAATAGTATTATGTTTCTGCTATCTTAATTGTGCAAAACAAACAAACAAAAACATCCCAAGCTATTTATTTAATTTTATCTTGAAGACATCAATTAGCATTAAATCAACTTGTTTTTTTTCCCAGTGTCTTTGTACTTTGGATCTATTTTTGATACAAGGCTGTTTTTATTCCTTAGATAATTAACCCTACTTATTTCTAAAATGTTATCTGACTAAAATATTATCTGAACCTATCTACATGTCAGATTTTTACCCTGATGATATTACTTCCAAGTTTTCTTAATGGTCTTTGCCTTATAATTTATAATTCTGGACTTTTCTAGAATTCAAGGTCATTTCAATTATTTCTGCCCTTTTTGATACATAAGGTGTTGGTGAAATAAGCCCACATATTATGCTGAATTGGGCTCCAAGTCACTGGAAATAATGAAAAATGTCAGATTTTACATTAAAAATCCTTATCAGGTTCTCCAGGAGGCTGGGTTTAAGGTGAGATATATATATATTTTTTTCCTTTCAAATTGTAACTTCCTAGAGATTAGGTTTATTTCATCTTTAGTTCCTATCTGGATGATCTGAGTTGTAAAACAGGCATACTTTGTGTATATAGTCAATTATGATCCCTGTATAGATAATTTTTCTTTGAATTATGAGTATTTATCTTCATTTGAGGTAGAAATCTATTTATTTAATGAGGACAAGACATATTTTTAAGTGTAACAGAAGGGTCTAGACCTCCTTAAGCAAGGCATACACCATATCTATCATGTGTTATGAAGTCTAAGAATGGGAAAAATAAATTGCAAAAGGAAAGTTGAAAAAAATAATGGTGAGTAAGGAAAAGTAGTAGAAGAAAAATGTAAAGTACATTTATTTATATAGGTGGTATGTGAAGATAAACAAAAAACAGTTCAGGATAATACGGAAAATACTAACAGGAAAGTTAACTGGGGCCTAAGGTGAGGGGAAGTTCATGCTCCAGTACCATGAAATAGTAATAAACAGAATAGTTTGCTGTTATATATGCTTCATCAGGCTCAAAAGTTAAAATGTCACTGCTTTATTTGAACTTGCTTGTCATGTTTTATCCAGTGATGAATTACACAATATTACCTTCATAAACAGCATATAAACTGTGGAGCTGCTTTTCTCTAGTTATTTGGAAAGATGAACAACTCTGCATGCTCTAAGATAAATGATGCTTCTAATTCCAAGGTTTTAATTGTTGATTTGTAATCACAGGTATAGATGATATAATTGTTTAATTAAGAAAGTCTCATGTTCATGAGGAAATAAGAAACTGTAGCAGTGACATACAAGCGTCAACACCAAGGGCAAAGTTTTTCATGACTGAGTTATCTTTGCGCATACAATTAAACACAGTTCATCTGCTAGGTTTTATTTAAGGGAGATAGTTTAATATACTTTTTATGTTTTTGAAAACATAGTTTTCATAGTTTATGTGATATTCATTTGAACCCCTAGTAAACTTGGCTTTGAAGTAATTTTTGGTTGTATAATTTATCATCAGCTTAATTTTATTTTTTCATTTTCGAATCCATGTTAGTATTTGAATTTAAAATGAATTCAATTATAGGGCAAATAAGCAATGATGAAAATAGGAGAGCTAACTGTTGCCATTTGATAGAAGGGCAAGAGCATTGAAATGAGAGTTAGATCGTATAAATTCTGGTTTCCAGGTTGATTTTCACTCACTGTGTGACCTTTATCTCCCTGGACCCCCAAAGCTTACTGTGTAAATTAAAACACAAAAATTAGAGGACTCCCGGGGTATAAACTGGATAGTTGTTTAACAATTAGATCCCTTTCCCTTCTGGACATGCAGACTCCTTTGCATTTAGAGGTGCCCATATGACTGAATTATGGCCAATGAAATCTCATATAAATGAGGTACATCATTTCCATTCCTGGGCCATAAAAATTCCCACAGGCAAATGTCTCTTTCTTTATCCTTCTGCTGAATGGTGAAGACTAAAAAGCCCCAGACAAGGGAAGTTCGCAAAACAGGATAATCTGGGGCTCTGAATGACTGCCTGGAGCAGAACTCATTTAGCTATCCTGCACTGGGCTATTGTTTGAGTAAGAAATAAGCTTTTATTGTATTAAACCACTGAAAATTTGAGGTTATTACCAAAGCAATTAGTCTATCTCAATAATACAATGGACAATTTACTTGTAAATTCTGTGATTTTCCAAAAATCATTAAGAGTGAGTTAAAAAATATAAAAACACTTTCAAAAGAAAAAACCTTTATAAATGTAAGTAAAATTTTTCTAATAGTTAAGGTATACATCCAGAAGTATTAAAATAATTTAAATTTAATATTATTTCAATAAGGCAGTTCTTATTTTGCACAATTTCACTATGTGTGACCTGTGGTTACCATGGTTTAGTTAAACGACACCAGTTTCCCAACAACACAGTTGGAATTTCAGTTACCACAATATATTAATTGAGCATAAAATACAGACTTCACTACTAACTCTTCAGTTCACAAATTGCTATATAAATAACAGATGCATATTATGATTAGTGACCCATCATGTCACTTCTCTCAAAGTCTGTTGGAGATTTTTCCCAGTGTTCCTATTATTAAGCTGAGGAAGTGTGTCAAGTTGTGTAGCCTTTTGTCACTCATTGATAAACCCATGTGACATTTTACATAAATGAGTACTTGAAAGAGGGAATTGACTAATCAAGATGAAAGTGCAGCAAAGAAACAAAAGGTAATAGTGCTGGAAGTGAAATTCCAATTGAATGTAAAAATAGTTATGGAAGGAAGACCTGACTGTGTCAATGTTATCGCTAGTGACATTGAGAGACTTTAGGTTTGCAGCCTAGTAACTTAGTAAAGATGAACCTATTAACATAAATAAAGTAGTTGTGATAAAAAGTAGGAAGACGTCTCAGAGAAAGTGGCACTGGCAAAAACTTAACACTAAAGGAACATTTGGAAATATTTCATGACATTGAAAATATAAGGATAAAATGGTAAAATCTGATCCAAATGTGAATATGACAATTTTCAAGGCACAGAAAAAATGCTTGCTCTGTATATGACAGAAGGAAGTACTATTCACACTACTCTTGATAAGATTTTTTAAATAATTAAAACACTTTAATTCTCAATGTTTTAAATTACTGTATGTTGAATAAATATCATTTTTATTTTTTTTAATTTCCCTATATATTTATAGCCAACACTAAGGGAGTTTTAAATGTTTTGACAAAAATTATAAATATCACAAAACAATTGCAGTTTTTCCAATTGATTATTATGAGGTCTGACAATTAAGTTTGCAAACCTGTTACAGTGATGTTGCTGACCATTTTTGATATCAGAGGGATTATTCATTATGAATTCGTACCAGCTGGACAAACAGTTAACCAAGTTTACTGTTTGGAAATGCTGAAAAGGCTGCGTGCAAAAGTTAGACGACCTGAACTTTCACCAACAATTCATGGCTCTTGCATTATGACAATGCACCAGCTCACATGGCACTGTCTGTGAGGGAGGTTTTACCCAGTAAACAAATAACTATTGGAGCACCCTCCTTACTCACCTGATCTGGCCCCCAATGACTTTTTTCTTTACCTGAAGATAAAGGAAATATTGAAAGGAAGGCATTTTGGTGACATTCAGGACATCAAGGGTAATGTGATGACAGCTGTGATGACCATTCCAGAAAAAAGAGTTCATATTGCTTTGAAGGGTGGACTAGGTGCTGGTGTGGATGCGTAGTTTCCCAAAGGGAGTTTTTCAAAGGGGATCGTAGTGATATTCAGCAATGAGGTATGTAGCACTTTTTCTAGGATGAGTTTGCGAAATTAATTGTACAACCTCGTATGATCACTTTGTACAATTTTAACTTGCCCAGTCATTTTATATGAGTGAATCTCTTCTGGATTCTCTTTACAGTTCCACTGATCTAAACATCTAAACTGACACTAATACTGTACTGTCTTGATTAATGCAGATTTATAGTAAGTGTTGAAATCATGTAGTGTAAATGCCAACTTTTTTTTTTTAAATGCCTATTCTATGTTCTTTGCATTTCCATACAATTAAAGAAACTTGTCAATTTCTACAAAAAAATATTGAGAAAGTTTTTCTGGAATTTTGATTGGCATATTGTTGAATCTGTAGCTCATCTTTGGAAAAATTGATACCTTAGAATTTTGATGTTTCTGGGACTTGAAAACGGTGTATCTCTTCACATATTTAGGTCTTGTTTATTTTCCCTCAGCTATATCTATAATTTTCATTTTACAGATCTTATATATGTTGTTTCATTATCTCTAAGTATGAGTACATATGAAATCATTTTAAATATTCACACATAATTTTTTGAGTAGACACAGTTATATCTTTAGTTCTTTGGGTGAATACCTAGGAGTGAAATTTTTAGGTCATATGGTAAATATAAGTTTAAACTTGTGAGAAAGTGCCAAACTCTCTTTGGTGGCTATTCTTCAAGTATTTTTTAGTTATGTCTTATGATTTGCTTTGGTTTTATTGTTAAAAAATATTTAAAAATTTTTCCTCTGTGATGTTCTCTTTGAATCAGGGGTCAGAAGTATATTGTTTAATTTCCTCACGCATGGGGATTAATTAGAATTTTTTTCTCTTATTGTTTATGGTTTACTTCCATAAAAAATTTGTATCAAATATCATATTCTGTATAATTGTAATATTTTAAAATTTATTTAGACTTGTTTTATGGCTCAGTATGTGGTCACTTTTGGTTAATATGTTTCAAGTTTCCTATATTTTTGTATTTGATTCTTTTGTCTTTTGTTCTACGAATTGACAGAAGAGCAACACTGAAATCTCCAACTGTATTTGTGGGTTTATTTTTTATTTTAGTTCTAAGACCTGGTATAATATTATATTATATTATTTTACATTACATTACATTGTATACAATATTATATAATATAATATATATAATATTTTACCATATTATATATATTTTATTTAATATAATATATAATATATTATTGCATTATATATTATATATAAAATATTATATACAATATAATATATTGTATATAATATATTATATTATACATAATGTAATATATATTATATGTAATATAATATATAATATATTACATACTATTATATAATATATAATATATTATATTACATATAATATTATATATAATATAATATAATATTATATATTGTATAATATTATATTATAAGATCTGGTCTTATATTATAGTAAAATAAGACCTGGTCTTATATTAATTTTTCCTCCAAAAGATGCATTAGAGCTGATGGTCTGACTAGGTCTTATTTTCAAGAAAATATGGTATCTTTACTTTTTAAAGGGCACCTTCATGTAATATTGCAACACTACAAATATAATGAAAGAAGTTTACAATGCAACATTTCTATTTCCCTTGACCTTTGTGGTATTATTGTCACATATTTTACTTTACACGTGTTATAAATATCATAATGCACTGTTTTATTTTTGTTTGAACAATGAATTATTTTTACAAGATTAGGAAATAAAAACGACTATTATATTCATCCACAGATTTACCACTTCCATCTGGTATCATTTTATTTTCGCCTGAAGAACTTTCTTTAACATTTATTCTATTCCAGGTTGGTGGCATCATAATGAAACCTTCTAGCTTTTGTTTGTTTCAAAAACTTGCTACTTCATCTTCATTTTGAAAGATATTTTTGGGCCTAGAATTTTATTAAAGTGAAATATATAGATAAACATGTACATATCTATCTATCATCTATCTATCTATATCTATCTATATCTATCTATCTAAATCGGGATAACATTCAAAATGCTATAACAACCAGTATGGCATGGACAAAACAGAAGCTGAAGATAAAAGATAAATCAGACCGTACTCTTAAGGAACCAAGAAAAAGTAAAAATAATGATCGTTCCTTACTATATGTGGTCCTGCTTTCTCATTTGATACCATGCTTCTCAAACTTGAATGTATGTATGAATCAACAAGGGTTAAACGAAGATTCTGATACAGGAAGTATAAAGAAGGCTATAAAACTTTGCTATTTGAAGTGTGATCCTCAAGCCATCAAAATGGCATTATCTGAGAGTTTGTTAGAAATGCAAAGTCTCTGGTTAAGTATTTTGAATACTACTGATTATATATATATATATTTATATATATATATATATATATATATATATATATATATATATATATATATAAATATATATATATATTTGTATAATATATATATTTGTATGATATATATGTTTATATATATATATATGATGTCAATGGCAATAACAAAATATTAAGAATTAAACAATGCAAGCACTACTTGTGTGTATACATATACACATATATATGTATATGTATATATATACATATATATACATATATACATACATACATATGTGTATATATATCTGTATCTTTCTCCCCAAGGGGGACTGTTTTTTCATGCTGATTTCTAATTACATTTTGTGACCATAGAGCATTGTGTATGTGATGCAATTGTCTGACATCTTTGACTCTTCCTTCGTTACCCATTATGAAGTCATTTTTGTAAATGTTCCATGTATATCTGAAAAAAGTTCAGTATATGTATGAGATCATATTTGTTAATTTTATTTTATACAACTTGATGTACTCAATAAATTTGTCTCGATTTATCAATATCTGACATGTATGAGTTAAAATTTTCTCCAGATAACTGAGCACTTTTCAAATTCTCCTCGTATTTGAACCCATTTTTACTTTACATATATCAGAAGTAGATAATTCTATACATAATCATGAGTGTTTCATCTCCTTGAACTGTTCTTTTTGTTGTCATTATATAAGGCCTAGGGATTTTATTCCTGTTACTGTTTTCATTTTCACCTTGAGTTCTACATAGACTGATATTGATACTATCTCAGCCAATTTTGGTTTGTATTGTTTGCATATCTTTTTTTCTTCCTTCCTTTCCCTTCTCTTCCCTACCCTTCCCTTCCCTTCCCTTTTCTTTTTTTGTGATCCTGCCCTGTGAAGGTAGTCAGGCTAACAGATCCACTCATGGAGTTAGTGTGCACCTTGGTACATTCTCAGTTACAAGGCCTGTGTCTGTGATCTCCACCTACTTAGGATGGCAACTGGCTAGAAGGAAGCAATTTGAAAGTCTGGTCTCTGAATCAGCTGAATCTTTCTGTTGGAACCTCTACTTTAGACAGACAATATTTGATATTAATTTTCTTTTCTTTAAAGAAATGTTTTCTGTACTCCTAGATTTTTAGAATTTCCTTAGACTCTCTTCTACTTCCTTCTCTAGCCCCACTATTTTAGGGTGATGCTTCACAACCTGTATATTGAATTCACCTGTGGAGTTTTAAAAAAATAGTAAAGTCTATTTCTTCCTCCCCCCAAGATTATGATTTCATAAACTAGGGGTAAGGCCTAGGCATTGGGATTTTTAGATGATTCTAATGTGCACCCAATAATGAGAACTACTATCTACCCCTGAGTACCCTCCCTAGCTGAATTTGTCTTTCTGCTAAAGCCATTGTTGATTCTGGCTTACCAAGGAGAAAGAAGAGAATAAAGAGATTTTGGTTTGGCTATAAAGTTATGAAGTCCTTTATTTCCTTCAAGGCCGCTTACTGCTCTTTACCTATACTGTTTTTGAGATGTATCTAAAATTGCTCTTTGTATTTTATCCTGCATTCATTTGGCTGTGAATTGTCTTAATTTATCTTCCTGGAATGCCCCAAATATTTGATCTGTTGATACCACACTATTTATTGTTTTTTTTAGTACTATAATAGGGGAGTGCCATAAAAATGTATACATATGACTTGTATTCATCTTTTGTTATCAGTATATACTGAGTATTACAATTTTAATACAGTTTTTTTTTCTTTCTTAAAATGTGTATACATTTTTTGGCACACTCTGTATATTAATAATATACTATATTTCTAGTACTAATATAATATAGTACTATACTATGTTATAGATACATATCTATATATATTCTGTTGTTCCAGGGGACTCTGAAAGGGATGGTAGATGAATTTGCTCAGACTCTTTCTTTGCCTCTCCATTAAATTATCTCTTAAATTATTATATAAACGAATTGAGTCACTTTGTGTTCCTCATAGGCCATGTTCCACTCTTCAGAAAGCCAGAAAGCCGTGTACTGGAAACTTGCCTCCTTTCTTAGATAACCCCACAGATTAGTTTTAGTTTCCCTGGACATTCCTCCCTGTGATTTTGGACCAGAGTAGGTCCTAAGAAATTTGGGACAAAAGGGAGCAGATAATTTCCATGGCTTCTGAGTTTACATTCTTCCCACATTGAATTGTATACTCGGAAAGGCATCCGATAAATACTTTACATAAAGGGGAAAGGTCTAAAACGGCTTAATTTTTAACAACCAGTTTAATATTTCAGTTCAAAAGAGAAATCTTGAATTATGAAATTTTAGACATTAGGTAAGATGTCAATTAAGGAAGGTGAAATTATCCAAGTAAACTTATTCCTTAGCCAGGCTTAGGTATCTAGTTGATATGACATTATTAAATTGGGGAAAAATATACTTATAAGGTAATATGTTTTACCTAAGTATATGACTAGGGCTAATATATTTTATTATATTTTATAATTTGTATTTCTTGCCTGCTCTTCTATTTTTCATTTTCTGTTGTGTTAAAACCTTAATTTACTATTTATTGTGCTTATAGAATATATCTAATCCTAGGTCCCAGGGAATGCATTTTGATCAGTGTGAGGAGCCACATGATGACAGGTTTATGGATTAATATTGGGAAATAATAAATATTTACTAGATGAAATACACAAAACAGTTGAATAGATTTTGCTCAATATTCTTTATAGTAGTCACCACGAGACCAGTTGAAAAATATCAGCACTGAAGTATTATTTTTTGAGAAAATTTATAACAATTGAAAGCAGAACTTTAAGATGAAGTTGCCGGCACAATCATACAGCATCATCCCTAGGTACTGTCAGTAAGATTGAAATTTTTGATCTCTATCATTATTCTCTACCTAGTACATTCACAGACAGATCACAGGTAAATAATGTTCTTCCACGAATTCAGTTGATTGTGCCAGTATCTTGAAAGGCACTTTACATCAGTGCTTCCTGTCATGTATCAACAGGGGATTACTAGTCTCAGCTCTTCTGATTGTTTTCTGCAAACTCTGGTATTTATCTTAATCCTCTCTCTTTTCCCTTACCAAAATACCCTTTCTATATCATTCAGGTAATTTTTCCTTGGCATTTTCTTTGGGGATTACAATTTATTTTATATCCCCTGGGGTCTCTTATACTAACTAGTGGAAAGGAATTAGGGACTCTAACATTGTTGATTTGTGTGTTTACTAGACTAATCTTGCAGTTCTTTTATACTCCTAAAAATCACATCAAGAAATTCAGCTTTCCCAGTTGTGTGGTCACCTCTCAGATAATTGAATTCTACCAATGAACATTGGTAAATGACTTTACTAAGAAAAAAAAACAAAACAAAACATGTTTACTTTCTTTTGGTAGGAGGGAGCAATAAAAACAATCCGACTATTAGAAATTTTTCTAAATAAAACATTATGGCAGAAAATCGTACCAACTATTAAAAGGAGCAAAGTGGAATTCAAATTTGACTAATAAAGATGTAATTACCTTTTATACTAGCATGAGTGTCATAGTAAATTTGTTTATTTTTATGCTTCAATAATAAAAAGTTTAATTATAAAATGAAATATTTATTTCTCTGTAAAATTATCTATTTTTAAAATAAATTTTATTGTAACAATTTAGTAAGGATACTTTGGTTACTTTATTTGTTCTACCATGGAAACCAAACACAATTTTCCCCTCACTTAATTCAGTCTACCCTTAGGCAAAACTATAGTTAGTTTCTCTCAATATGTTGTTTATCTCTTTTCTCCTCTTGTTCTCACTTGATGGAATTGATTCCTGTCAGGAATTTAAAGTTCTTATGTTCTCTGTTCTTTTGTCTTCTCTTTAAAACTCCATCTCAAGAAAGCATCTCATTGATTCATTCCAATTAATAGACAACTTATTAAATTTTATAAATTTGTATTTTAACACAAGACAGAGTCCAAATTTTGCTCACACCCATAAATTAAATTCAAACTAGGCGTAGGTTGGAATGGAGGCACTTGAGGGAAATTTAAGCTTACCATTGTACTTGAAAATCATTCAATAAATGGCAGCTTCTTACAACTTGTGCTGGATTGTCAGCAGCATCACCACTTCCTTGTGAGGCTGGGAACTACATTTTCAAGAAAGCTCTGCCTTGAATGAGTCCAGGTTTGAGTTTTCCAAATTCCACCAGGCCTCCTTTGCCAATAGAAGCAGTTCTTCCTCCATTCTCTAAGGAGATTAGCCTCCCATTGCATGAAGAACCTCTGATGGGCTCTCCTGAAGTAATCATCTTTCTGAAAGATGCTGATCATCCTGAAAATCCAGTTCCACTTTCTTTCATTTCTTCTAGGCCTATAATTAGACTCAAAGCACTGTTGGATACAGGAAGATGAATGTAAAATGTGACCTAGGTGGAGATACCAAACATGCCCAAAATGTTAAGATTTTTCCAATTTATATTGAAGAAGCCTGAGGATGATATGAGAATATGTCATTGTACGTACATCACTAACTGTATGGACTCTGGACTCAGGGTGCTGTCTTGAGCACCTGGGAGAGGCTCTATGAGTTTGCTCAGTTGGTTGACTAAAACCTGAACCCAACAATGGCTATTGTCAGGATCTGGGATTTGATTTTACTTTCCTTACAAACTAATAAGTTAGCCTGTTACAGTTTTAGGGAATCCGTAAGACTCCTGGGGTCAGATATAAAGGACTTTATTACTGCATAGCAAGCAGTATTGGCATGTTTGCATCATTTCCCCTTGTCCCCTAAGTCTCAGAAGGATAATTCACAGGGCCCAGGAGGATGATGTTCATGCCGTGGGTTTGTGTTATAGGTGAGGAACAATGAGTTTGAGGAATCTACCAATTTTATAGCAAGCATATACTTTGATTGATGGAGATATTACCTCATACCTGAAGGCTGATCACTAAAAACACAACAATGAGCAAGGGTTTGGGTAAAAAGCAACGAGGGCCTTGTATTCATAGACTGCCTGGCAGCAACACACAGTTTTGCTCGGAGTCCATGGTGGAATGCCTTTCCAATAAATCTGCTCCTCGGCTCTAAATGTTCTTGGCAAATGCGAATGTTCATATGTGTGTGCACTTGACTGATCATTCTGATTAATTTGAAGGATTGAGGCTGAGACCAAATACGTTCAGTTTGTTTCATGCAGAATTTAACTAAGGGTACATCAACAAGACTCTGAGCATCAGGGTGAGGCCAGCTTGCAATACTGACCTCATCTGTGCCGCCCAAGGTCCTGGACACAGTCAACTGGTAATAAGTCCTGGGAGGATCAGTAGGTCTCATTTCAGATAAATAGGACATAACCTAAAGTCCACTCTGTTAGCCATTATGACCTTTTCAAAGGAGTTTAGACTGACCTACTGATCTTTGGTTTCCAATTTATTGCCAGTAAATTTCATTCCCAATAGATGGTACAAAAAAGCAATCCTCATTCCCTATGGAGACATATTTTGTGGCCCTCTCTCCTCTACCAACAAACATCAAACTTGAAGATCTCAGGGAACCCCGCTTTGGGATTTGTTGGTAAACCCGATTTAGATGACTATTACATTGGTTTTGTTTAGCCACATGGGCAGTCTAATCAAGTAGTTGAAGGCTTGATTACTGTACATAGCATAACTCAAGGCTGTTTAGGTTTCAGAAGAGGTATATGAATTTGTCTCAGTCAGACTGAAACATGGTTCCATCAGTTATTATGTTTGTACACATACGCGGGGGGAATCCATGTACTGAAGCTGATGTTGCTAGCATTGGGCACACAACAGAATATTTCAGATTAGTTATGTCCAAATGGGGTTTTCTGTTTTCATAGCACATGGATAGGGATGACACACCTGCAGCATGTTAGATTTCCAGGTACCGCTACTGCTTGACCCAGAGCACAGCAGTTTTTAGAATGGACATACTCAGCAGTTAGTGAGTGTACTCATATTGGTTTCCTGACCTATTGAGTGGCAAGTGGAAGGCCCTGACTATGCTTCTTCTTGCTATATTGGTAAACAAATGCAATAAAGCTTTCCTGGAGGGATTTCAGGCACTTGTGGCATCATCAAGCACTTGAAAGCAGTTGGAATGGTGATTTATATTACATCCCTATTAAAGTTGTCTATGTGTCCTGTGCAGGAGACAGACAGCACTTGGCGAAGGACAGAGGAGTATCATAAACTTAATCACATAGTGACTTCATTTACAGATCGTATTCTGGATGGGATTTTTTTACTTGACCAAATTAACTTTGTCTGTGGTTCCTGGTATACAGCTACCAATCAGGCAATTTTTTTCCCCTTTATACCTATTAATAAAAACAAATCAGAAGCAGCTGAATAACAAGAGAAAGTCGACAAGTCAGAGTTCAGAGGAGAGTGCATTCCAAGCAGAGACTAGTTAGCACTCTGGCTATAGACTGAGGCTGGGACTGGAGCAACTTAGGTGACATGAAGAGTGGCATGGGATGAGGTCTAAAAAGTACGCTAAAGCTTTTAAGAAATAATTTAAGTGCAACATTTTAGATTTCATTTTAAATATAGTGGGCAGGGCATTGATGGAATCTAATTTATATTTTAGAAGATTCCTTTAGCTGTTATGTGAATAATTGATTGTAGCATAGCAAGAAGCAATTCGAAGTCTGTTTCGTAGTGCAAGTGAGAGATGATGTTGGCATAGACTGATACAGTATTAGTGGAGATGGGGCGAAATGGATGGATAGGGAAATATTTTCGAAAGTAGAGGTTATAGAATTTGATGATTATTGAAAGTGAGAAATCAAGGATGGCCCTTGTACATAATTTAAAGCATACAATTTGATGAGTTTGGTATTAAGTGTACATTCATGAAACCACCAAAATATATTTTACAAATATATTTATCACCTCCCACCTGTTTGTTTATTTATTTGTAAGAACACGAAACATAAAATCTACCACTTTGTAAATTTTGAAGTATATAATACAGCATTGTTAACTATAGGCACTATAGTTATATGTGCTATACATATCTCTAGGACTTACTCAGCATGTATAACTGAAACTTAGTATCCTTTGATTAGTATCTCCCTGTTTTCCTGTATTCCCAGCCCCTGACAAGGACATTCTATTCTGTTTCTATGAGTTTGACTACTTTAGATTCCTTACATAGGTGGTGTCATATATTTGACAAATAATATTTGTCTTTATGTGTCTGGCTTATTTTGTTATCACAATGTCCTTCAGGTTCATCTATGTTGTTGCAAATGGTAGGATTTGCTTTTTTTAAGACTAAATAATATTTCATTATATATACAGAAAGTGCCAAAAAATGTATACACATCTTAAGAAAGGGAAAAACTGTATTAAAATTGTAATACTCAATATATACCGATAACAAAAGATAAATACAAAGCATGTGTACACATTTTTTGGCACCCCAGGTATATACATACATACCACATTTTCTTCATCCATTCATCTGTTGGTGGAAATTTAGGTTGCTTTCATGTCTTGGCTATTGTGAATAATGCTGCAGTGAACATGGGTGTGCACATACTTCTACAGGATCCTGATTTCTATTCCTTTGAATATAAACCTTGAAGTGAGATTGCTGAGTCATATGGTAGTTCTGTTTTTCATTTTTTGAGGTAACTCCATACTCTTTCAATAGTGGCTGCACTAATTGACATTCTCACCTACAAAAGCAGGAGGGTTTGTTATTTTCCACATCCTCACCAACACTTGTTGTTTCTTTTTTTGATGACAGCTGCTCTAACAGGTGAGGTGCTATCTCATTGCTGTTTTGATTTGCATTTCCTCTATGATTAGTGAGTGGTGTTGAGCACTGTTTTATGTACCTATTAGCTATTTGTATGTCTTCTTTGGCGAAATGGCTTTTCAGGTCCTTTGCCCATTTTAAAATCAGGTTGGGGGGCGGCCGGATGGCTCAGTTGGTTATAGCGCGAGCTCTGAGCGACAGGGTTGCCGGTTCGAGTCCCACAATGGCCAGTGAGCTGCGCCCTCCACAACTAGATTAAAGGACAATGACTTGGAGCTGATGGGCCCTGGAGAAACACACTGTTCCCTAATATTCCCCAATAAAAATATTTAAAAAAAAATCAGGTTGGTTATTTATTTATTTATTTGCTTATTTGTTTGTTTGTCTGTTTGCTATTGAGTTGTAAGAGTTTCTTATATGTTTTGAATATTAAAGCTTTATCAGATATATGATTTGGAAATATTTTTTTCCCATTCCATAGGTTGTTTCTTCAT
This sequence comes from Rhinolophus sinicus, assembly GCF_057876585.1. Taxonomy (NCBI): domain Eukaryota; kingdom Metazoa; phylum Chordata; class Mammalia; order Chiroptera; family Rhinolophidae; genus Rhinolophus; species Rhinolophus sinicus. Next base: position 172,020,917 of record NC_142517.1, on the reverse strand, counting down.
TTTGTCAATAGATTTTGAGACAAAAACTGACCCAAGGGACAAAGAAGATCATTACATATTAATAAAAGGGGCAATTCAACAGGAAAAATGTAACAAGTATAAACACACATAGACACCCTAAATACATAACAGAGCACCTAATAGAACATAATTAGAACGCCTAAATACATAAAGCAAACATTGACAGATCTGGAGGGAGCAATAGCAATAAAATAATAGGAGACTTCAATACCCCACTTTCAATAAGGGTTAGATCATCCAGACAGAAAATCAATAAGGAAACAGCAGACTTGAGCAGTATTATAGAACAAATGGATCAAGTGTTTTCAATGCAGCTGAAATTTCAAATACAGTAAAGACAGAGAAGTGATCTCTAACACTTAGTAGCATGGAGCATATAATATCCTTAACAAGAAGAGTCTCAGAGATGTAGGAATGGAACTAGTAGGGACTGACGTGAGTTAAGGAGAAAAAAAGATGAGCTTACAGATGTACATAGAACTTAATCAAAACAAAAAAGAAATATACAACAGCCCAACAACAATAACAAGACCAAATAAAAACAGAGAATTTAGAAAGTAAACAAAAACAACCAAACTCAAAATTTAAAACCTTTGTTCATATTAAATACATCTTTGAGCTATGTTCTTTCTAATTTTCATTTCTACCCCTTCTCTTCCCCGCAAAAGTAATCTATATTCCAACTACTCAGTTTTATCTCCACACCACTCTAGATTCTACCTCTACCACTCCAGTAAACTGTTCTTTCCTTGTCATCAATGACTACGTAATTATAATTCATTCTCTTCTTAAAACTTTCTCCTCTCTTGTCATCCACCACATTCTATTACATTGTTTCTCCTCTCTAATATGTTCTTTTATGTGTTGTCTCTCTTCTTCCCTCCTCCAAATTTTATTTGACAACTTTTTTCCCATCAGTTTTTATATATTCTTCCATACTAATTGTCCCACTCTCTTATGGCTTCAATGACTCCGATGATCCCTTCACTGTGGGTGATTCATACATTTAAATCTTAATCCACTTTCACTTCCAAACTGCACACCCACATCTCTAACTTTCTTATCAGCATCTTCACTTGGATAGCCTGCAACCAGCATGTTGCAAACCTTTTCAAAACTTTCTATGCGGTGAAGACAGCAAGCTTTCACAAAGATAATATTTTGCAGAGTTAGAAATTGTTCCAGGGTCCAAGAAAATTTTATGGGAAAAAGAACTGTTTTGAAAATTTATCTATTTTCGATCTTTAATGTTTAAATATAAAACAGCTATTAGTAGACATATTTTACTCCTGCCAGATGCTGAGAGCTATGTAGAAAGCGTGCTTTTATAGAGTAATTAATCAAATGTTTAGTAAGACAATGGTTCAAGGAGAGATTATCAGTGTGAATTTTAATTAGTGACAGCATGCTTCAGACCAGAGTGGAAACATAGTTTGTAATGGCTGATTAAACTATTGAATACTGAACATTTAGGGTACAGCATTTTCATTGTGTTTTACTGTAAGACCCCGTAATATATACATATGTATACAGCAGGTAAGTCAATGATTATGGTTTTAATGAATTAACTATTTAACTCAAGCATTTAATTGATATTGTATGGAAATGGTCATTCAAAGTATTTTTGTTAAGTAGCAGTTTTGAATTGACAAAAGACATTTTATTCATAATAAATTAAAGATATCCTAGTGCAAGAGAAGCTTATGGGATATAAAATTGATTTGTGTTCTTCATACTATCAAATGAAATATGAACCATGTAATAAAAAAAGTGCTTCTGGATGAATTTATTTAAAAACCAGGAATGTTATTCTAACAGAGGATCCGTTCAACTTCTCTATTACATAAACCTATTGAGTTATGGGCTTCAGAGATCAGGTTTTTTTTTTCATCCCCAAAAGGAACTGTTTTAATTTAGAAAGCTCAAAAATGCAGTGACAGTGAAGCACTGATGTGCCTTAGGCACAGTCCCAAGTTAGTGCAGACTTAGAGCTATAGGTCCTCTCTTTCTAAGAAGGAGAAAGCAGAGAACAAACTTCAATCTACAGTGGGAAGGAACAGAACAAAAAGCAAAGAACCAAAAGGGTGCTTTCCAGAAGCCTAAATTATTCTTTGTTTTTTGGCCATGTCACTGGAAATACTTACTCCTCTTATATGAGTCCTTTCTTCACAACCTTTGCTTTTTAAAAACTAATCTGCTGAACGAGAGATGCCCACATTTCCTCAGGCAGGAGAGCCACTTTGGTGCAGTTTTTGCTTCCTTGGTGTGGGTCTTCCTTCCCTGGAAGTGTACCTGCAGGGACCGTAGCCTCAGGACAGTTTCAGCTCCACTTGTGGAGCAGGGGAAGGATTGGCTGCTTTTGTGCTTTGAAGACACAGACCACTTTGGGTGGTCCTCAGTTCCTGCTCATAAAAAGGAAACTTGATCCTCTCCCTGTGATGGCAGAGTTTGGTGGCAGGGCCCCATTTTAAGTCCATGCACTCCTGAACGGTGGGAATGGTAAGGAGCAGCAGGGCTTGCCCATCGATTTCCTGGTGTAGGAATATTCTTGCTAATGGAATACCGTCGGCGGATTTGATGACCCACACATCTGCCACACTCCACTTCAGGGGCTTACTGTCCAGGTGAAGCCTTTCAGCAACTTGGTGAAGGAGGTTTATTCTTATTATCAGAAAATGAAAAAGTGTGAAGCTTTCTTTTCTTTGTCTGTCTGGAGGCAGCGATGTGGATATCTCACTTTGGGTGGGAAGGGAGGAGTGTGACTTTTTCCCTGCCATTTCTAACTCTTCCTGTAGCTCATTCTGCTGCTCAGCTGTACTGTTTTCACTTGGGGACTGGTCGGCTCCTTCATTTGGGTCATCCTCATCTTCACCCCCACTTCCCTGGGGAAAGCCTGCTGGGGTATTAACAGATGCAGGGGAGCGTTTTTTCTAATGAACAAAAGCATTTTCCCGCCTCTTTCTCCTCTTACTGGCCTTTTTCAGGGCACACACTAAGTTACTATGCCCACCAGGTGGCCTCCCAATTATTTTACTTTTCTTTTTTCCATAGTAGTGTGTATATTTGGTCCCTGTAAGTACAGAGCAATTCTTAGAACACCATCCACGGACCTAATAGATTGAGACAGCACCCCAGTTTGATAGAGGTCTGCCGGCAGAATTCAGTCACCGATCTGCTGCTCACTATCTCAGTCCCATAACTATTTTCTTTGTGTTTGGCCTTCAGGACTCCCCCATATCCATGTGACACAGAGTCTTTGCCCAGCCATAGCTTCTGAAACACGACTGGATGTATAGGCTACATTGATAAGTTAAGGGAGAACTTGAGCTCTCTGAGGACCAGAACACAGCTCCCAGCTCCTCCACGTTGGGACAGCTCAGCAATTCTTCCTTTGTTAAGATATGGCCCTGAGAAGCAATGGTGGTTGAAGTATATCTTTGGACAGCAACATTTTCCGTTAACCATAATCACTGATGGAATTGCTTGCCTTGAGCCCCAGCTGGGGCAACAGCTCCAAATATGCCAGGGATATACGGGGAGGAACTGAGTTGTCTTACTTCAGGGCAAAGGCTGGAGGGGGCAGCTTTCTCCCAGATGGAAGAGCTGGCGGAAGCCATTACTTCTTTGTTGAGCCCTTTCCCCTGCCTGCTTGCAGATGCAGGCAGCTGCCATATATCTTCAGGGATCTTTCTTTGCATGGTATACAAAAATGAATATAAAGCCAATAATTGTTGTTTAAAGGACAGAGAGTTGACATAGAAATGGGGAATTAGGAACAGTTTTCTAGGAGGAAGTGATATTTTAAAAGTCTTTGAAGTACAATAGGACATGGGGAAAAAAGGGAGTTCCAGATAGTGAAAATGGAATGAGGATTGAAATGGAAATTCATTATATCTGCATGGAGCTGAGATAAATTCAGTTTGATTGAATATCTGTGGATGTGATAGAAATTATAAATTTAGGAAAATATTGTGAATAGACTTGAATACCTGGCTCTGATATTTGGATTTATGGAGATAGTAGACAACCATAAAATTCTTTTGAGTTTGGTGGGAACATAAAGGGACCCAAGCTTTAGAAAAACATAATCTGACAGTAGTGTGTAACATGCATTGGTAGCCAGAGAGGGAAGAGGTAGGTGATTGTTTTCCTCAGTTGTAGCCTATTTGTTTGACTAGGGTACCATGGCATTATCGTATGACTCATGATGGAAATGGCTGTACGAATACTTTGCTCAGATCCGAGCCTCTCATTTCCTTTGTGGATCCTATATGAGCTCAACTATGTACCACATTTTCTCTCTGGGGCCATTTATAGACAAATTGTTTTCCTTTGTGCATATTTAACTTCTTGATAGCAAACCGACACTGCCTTCATTGGTTTTAGTCCTCTACTGTCAAAGTGGAGAAGTATACCATCCTCATTTCGCATTTTAGACTAGTGCATGAAAATGTTAATTTTCTGGAAATCTTGTGTGTTTTTTTTCATATGGGTGATCAGTAAATCACAGTTTCTTTCTTTAAACTGTCCTTCCTTCCTTTCTCCCCTCTGCAGCACCTACTTTTTGTGGGTCTTCTCATACTCCCCTTTGACCTCACCATATTCTGCTCTTTCATTAGCTTTAACTTTCTTGCATATTGACCTTTCTTGGAGTCTCACTCTTTGCCCTCATCATTTTATATTATTTCTAGAGGATCTCTGTAATGCCCACAATTTCAACCAATATGTGAAAAATGATGTTCCCAAGTTTTTATGTCCACAGAATCTGTCCTCTTTAGTTTGATATCCATTTTTTTCTACAAGCTGAATGTACACTCCTAGATATTATACAAATATTTGAAACTCAACATGTCCAAAACTTAGTGTGCTATCTTCACCCCTTTCTTGCGGATTTTCTCTTAAATTCCCAGTAAATAGTGTCACTATTAACTGACTTTTTCCAAGCCAGTACCCTAGGAATTTTTCTAGATGCTTCCTTCTGCCTTACCTTCTGTTACTGATCAATTGTCACCTCTGAAATTGTTTCCTATATGCCTTTCTTTTTTTCTGAAAGGGCTGTATTTCAGGCCCTCTTTGCATAGATTATTATAATATCCTCTGACATGTTTACTTACATCCTATCTTTTTCCTCTGCAAGTCCTTCTAGAGTCATTTTTCTGAAGTAAAATTATGATTCCCATATCCATCAGGGTAGAACGCAAACTTCTCATCTTGACTTACAAGGCCACTGGCGGTCAGACTATGCCTACTTCTTTGGTCTCATCTGTGTCCCTAAAGTATTGTATATCTCAGGGTACAATATTAATACTTTTTTGCAGAAATGTTTCCTCTATTTTGCATGTACTTCCCTATCTCGTCTTCAAGACAAATTCAGTTGTCAAGATCTGGATATTTATCTGCCTCTTCTACTGAACCATGTGCTTACAGAGGACAAGAAATTTATCTTATTCATATAGGTGTCATTAGCTCTCGACACAGTCATAGATAATCATTAAATGTTAAACAAATAAGTCAATGGTTACTTTAAGCAAAATGTTATTACACTTCTTAGGGAGATTTGGAAAAACGCAATTTTCCTTGAGCTTAGTAGAACACAAATGCTGTTTCCTGAAATTCTAAACCTACTGCGCTAGAAGATGAGTGTTTTAAAATAAATGGAACACCTCAGCATTCTAGTTAATTGGCGTGAATAATTTCTGACAGAAGGTTGAATATCAAATAGCTCTCTACCTTGCCTCTCTTTTGTGTTTATCATATATATTTTGATAGAAATTAGCAATAAACCAAGAGATGTTTATTCACAGATACCATTGCTTTTCATTTGGGTGTGGATAATGAGCACTAAGAAGGCAGGCAGGGTTTCCAGGGGAGTAATTGGTGTTGATGTTTTGTGCTATCATGTGTTTATTCTCAAAAAAGAAGAGGCACTAAACTATCATTACATGCCTGATAGTTACAAGCAAGGGCTGTGTGGATCAATGATTCTTTAATGAAACGCTGTGTAGCACACACTGTCATTATCTTACTCTTACAAACAAGGAGCAAGGATGAAGTTTCTATTGAATTCATGGGCATGGAGGGCTATTGGGATTGTATAACCCCAGTTCCTCTTTTAATAAATAAAGGATTGAAGGCCAAATATATTATGGTATTAACTTGAGGTGACAAAGCTAGCTAGTGTTAGAGGTAGCATAGAAGTCACACATTCTAACTAAAATTTCTGCTAATTGTTTTAAATTTTGGCAGAAGACCATACTCTGAACCATGTGGGAGTACGATTGGTATTAATTCATTTTAAATTGGCACATTAGTTAGTCATTAATTATGTGCATGTATTTATTGTTCATATGATTAATATTTATGAATCAGGTAGCTCATATTTAATATTAATTTTTTGTCAACCAAGATTTCACAGATTTTATTTTTCCTTTGTTAGCTCTTGAATAAAATCAAGGCAATATTAGCTTTCCCTTCAACTCTGCACAGATAAATGTGATTTATGGTGCCTAATATAGTTACTCACTTCTGGGCCTATGGAATATCAAGTCTAGACTTCAGGCTTTGTATTTCCATTGGATTTCCAATTCTTCCTGGGAAAATTGTTAGGAGGAGTTTATAACAGATGGTCAGGTCCCCAGGAACTCTGGAATAGAACTTGCCAGGAAAATAATGTGATGTGAAGACTGTGTGATGGTCTGGGAATAGACAAAGAGGGGGAGGGAGAAAGAACAAAAGGGAAGTAGTAGAACACAGGGGAGCTAAAGAAAAATGCAAGGATAGTATTTAAGGAAGAAAGGAAAGAACGGAGAATGTAAGGGAGGAAAGTCAGGCCTGGAAAGATTTATTGAATTCCTGCCTGTTAGGGTAAGATATTGTGCTAGAAAATTTCAGTTTTCTCATTTAATCCTCACAACTTCAGAACATATCCCATTTTACAGGAGAGGAAATGAGACACATTGAAGTAAAGTCATGTGCACAAGTAAATGTCCTGTGCCACATATTTAATAAGTGTCAGGACTAGGATTCAAACCCAGACCTGGTATCTTCTCTAGTGGCAGGAGAAGAAGCTCATTAAATGCATTTCAGAATGTTGGTTCGTGGTTGATGAGGATTGCCTTGAAAATTTAATCATTCTCACTAGGTTGGCTCAAATGGCCCTAGAGTGCCTGCCCTTCAGAACTTCAGTGGGTACCTTGGTAGAGAGCCCTGAAAAATTGAGGATAGTTTATAACTGCTTACCAGTTTGATTACTGAAGATTGTCTGAAAGATGGGAGGCAATTCTTCCATTGGTATTAGCAGGAGCATAAGAGTGAGAAAGTTAAAAGAGTAGAAAGAATAATAATGTAGGACCTCCCAGAAATGCGGGTATAATAGCTTTTCTTCTTTGGCTGCAAAAATCACTCATGTAAACAGAATGGAAACTAGTCCCCAAATGGGGAGAAGAGAGAAAAAAAAAAAGTATGTGTGTGTGTGTGTGTGGTGTGTGTGTGTGTGTGTGTGTGTGTGTGTGTGTGTGTGTGTTGGCTGTAGCAGTGGTCCTATGTATAAAAGTAGACAGGAATTTGAAGTCCTATATGATTAAAATTGTAATTACACTTTAGCTCTTGATTGTCCAAAAATATGGTGTAACTTGGGAACAAGGTTACTAGCAGATTAATTGCATTGTACACGGTTAAGCTTATCCAAATACCCAATACCTGCATTAAAATATTTTTAACATCACAACTTGCAGTTTTCTAGAAAAAGAATAATGTATTTATCATTTATATAAGAATGGAACAGTTTTGTTTCATATAAAGAACTAAATATGGAAAATTACAAAGAAGAAAAAATCATATGAAATTTATATGACAGAACAATCATTTTAAATATTTGTTGAATAGCATTTAAGATACCTGTTTGTGTGCATTTGGCTCTTACATTTCACAGCCTTTTCAGTAACAAAGGAGAATATTTGGTTCCTTGTCTGTTTACTCTTATAAATTAGGGTTCTCAAGAAGATCTGACATTGGATGCTCTATAAATGTTTGTCCAATGAATGACCTTGTTGGCAGCTGATCCCAAAGGACCCATTTTTTCACATGTGAAGGGAACAACCCCTAAATTTTTGGCACAGTAAGATTCATTCAGGGGTGAGAAACCTTTCCCAATGAATTGCCACTCATGCTTGAAAAAGAGAGATTATTCATGCTTGAAAAAGAGAGATTAAAAGAGTGAAGGTTTCATGAGAAGTTGGGAGGTGACAGTGGCAGCAGGAATAGATCAGTGGAGTACTGTGTGCAGACAGAAGCCCAGTTGCCCAGCCTGGTTGATTCTGCACAGGCAGAATCAGAAGAGGACTCAAGGGCCTCACTTCCAACAGTAAAGATGTCTGTCACCCCAATAAATTAAAAAAAAAAAAAGTCTGCAGCAGGAAAAGACAGCGATGAACGATGGAGGCAATGAGCTTGGAGTCAGGAAACATGGGTTCTAGCCTTGCCCTGTCAGTAATTAACAAATCATTTAATCTCACTAAACCTCAGACTCCTTATCTGATTTGAGGAGGTTGGACCTGGGTGTTCTCCATAGTTGGTTTCAGTTAAAACATTTGAAATGATGTGACAATCTTCAGTTATATAAAAATTTTAAAGTTCTAGGTCATCAAAGATAGCATCAGCCAAATTAGAGAACAAGTGAAGATCAAAAAACTGGAAATAATGAATATATCCATCAAAAAAGGGAAATGCTTAAATAAATTGATGGTATAGCCATCCACTGGAATATCATACAGTGATAAAAAGAAGGCAGAAACTCTTTATGTACCGATATGGAACAATCTTTATTATATATGTAAATAAGACAAGAAAGTACAGAACAGTAAGTAAACTGTAAAAAGAAAGAAAGAAAGAAAAAGAAAGAAAGAAAGAAAGAAAGAAAGGAAAGAAAGGAAAGAAAGAAAGAAAGAAAGAAAGAAAGAAAGAAAGAAAGAAAGAAAGAAAGAAAGAAAGAAAGAAAGAAAGAAAGAAAGAAAGAAAGAAAGAAAGAAAATGTGCTTATATAAGCATAAAACACCCCTGGATGTATAAACAAGAATTTGTAATATTGGTTGCCTTCCAGGGAGGGGAACTGGGTGGCTACAGAGCAGAAGGTGGAGGAAGACTTCGTACTGGATACTGTTTTGTACCTTTTCAATTTCAAACCATATGAATCTATTACCTATTAAATCAATGATAGAAAAATTAAATGATTAAAAAGATATCTCTGTGTATATACAGATAGAGAGAGCTAGGTAAAAATAATATTGGAGCAGATGAGATTAATATTCTACATGCAATTATTAATTAAAGTATAACATCTAACATGGATTAACAAAAAGCCTATAACTGATGGGATTTCTTAACTTCAGATTAATTATTTGTTTTTAATCACAAGGACATATTAGGCCTTGGAATATCCTTCTAGAATTTAAAAATTCTAAAAATTTAAGAGATTGAGTCATACATTTTTAAACTAAATTTTTTTTCAATGTTAGAGAGAAGCTACAAATTTTCAGCTACAATGAATAAAAACATTAACACACTTAGACTCTTTCTTATTTCCCTTATATTGGTTTATTCAGACATTCCTGAGCTAATTTTACTTTTGCCTCATTTTTCTTAAAAACTTTAAAGTTCTGCTATCTTGCTATATTTTATGTACTTTTGCAAGCCACCATTAGTTTACAAAGGAACAGGGCAGAATATAGATAAGTCACAGATAAACGTAAAATATTGGAACTTATTCAAAATGATGATAATCCTGACTCATGATTTACCAGTAATTTTTCTGTGCAATAGTATGTGTAAAGATTACTTCTAAATTGTGCATTAATTTTTGAAGACAATTTAGAACAATACAATTTTAAAAGAGTCTCTCTTTTAAAATCAGTATTCACCTATTCACTAATATGTCTTTCCATAAATTGTCGTGTCTTCAATTTTCCATTTAAGCAATAGAAAATAATTTGCTTTGCTTTGGTACTGGAATTGTGTGTTCTAGTATAGTGAGGCCATGAGGTGAGTGACTCCTAGCTTACTATTTTTTAAATTATAGGTTGTTAAGTAAGATCTGCTAGGATCAGGTCTAAAAGTGAATTATTTTCACATATCAAAATCCAAGTTGAAAAACTGTTTTACTTGTTAAGATCTATTAACTAGAGGTAATACTTGCACATTGGCTCATTAACAGAAGAAAAATTGGCCCACTCTAATCACAGAATGTTCACAGAAAAGTTAATGATGAATGTAAGCAAATCTCTTATAAATATAACCATTTCGCTATTCGGAAAAAAAGAAAACGTGGTATTTTTCTCCCTCCAATTCTCCTGCTGCTGTTTTCTCTTCTTCATATAGCCACTTGTTCTTTTCTAGTGTTAAAAATCACAAACCTAACCATTTCTGATCTTGTGTAGTCGACCCGTAATGGATGTTAAAACAATAGTGAAATTAGAAACAGTGGCTCTGTCATAAGTAGTCTTGAACTTTGACATGTTTCTTAGCCATATGAGCTTCAATTTCACCTGAAAAAATTGTGGAGGTAAACTAGTAGATCTCTAAGTACCTTCTATTTGTAAAATTTTCATTCCTCAATGAGCTGTTTTGAAAATTTAAGATGCTCCCTGGTTTTCTGTGGTGTTAAGTTGTATTGCAATAATTTCAAAACATTTAAAAAATACTTTATTTAAAAATTTTTTTTCAAAGAAAGCTCTTTTTTTTAATGTATGGTATACAGTATTTCTGAATATTTGGAGAAGGTGATACACCAATTTTGGTGAATGAAGCAATCTAGTCATCTCATAAAACAGTAACCACATGCCTGCCTACTTTATAGTCAGTACATATTCTAGGACTTGCAGCCAAGGTTCTAAATGAACAAGTCCATTTTCTACCAACTTTTAGTACAATGTGTTGCTGCTGCTGACTTTGTTAGCAGTAATAAAGCATTTGTCAAGTTTTGATTATGGTTATTAAATGCCGTGTATCTTGTAGTTTATGAAATTTCTTTATAGGTTGAAATTGTCAGTAGGTTGAATCTACGTGTAAGCTTTACAGTGTTGCATTTTCATATATATTCTGTGTCTTCATAAATATTTAAGTAAGAATGTTGTGTTAAACTTTTCTAGTTAGATGTTTTTTGTGTAGAAAACTGTGCTAAGAGTTTTCTAGTTAAATTTTATCTTAATCAGAAAATTGAATCCATGGGTCTTAATTTCTCCTACTAGGTAGAAAATGTCAGTCCAGATCATCTTTAATGTCCATTAACTCCAAACTACCGTATTTCTTTAACTTATGCTCAGAGTTGTTGAGCTGTTCTTATTTTTCTCAGTTAGCAACAATGCCACTCATTCTGAGTTTATCCATACAGAATATGCACACTACATGCATAAGATTACTTTAGAGATGTTTGCAGATTGATATGAGATGTAAACCATTTAAAATAATTGAAAATTATATGTAGTTAAGTAATCATTAGAAGACTAGACCTTGAAAATTCCGTTCGTCATCTGAGTGTAGCAGCCACAGCTATTATGTCTTAGCTATCAGTTTGGAATTTGAATTCTTTAATTCATTGCTTATCATGGGACTGAATATTGTACCCAACAGGAGTCATGTGTTTGTTTCTTCACCGCAAAGCTGTGACAGTGTCTCCTGGCAATCTTAGTACAAAGTGGTTTCAAAATAATGTTTAGTCTGGAAACTGTTGTTTCTCCTTGCCTGGGGAGTGATGAAATTTGGGCATGTTGCTTCCTGCTGTTGCATTGCTTCCGAAGAGCATTGTAATTGTAAATAAAAGGAGGATTAATGAAACCAGTGAAATCTGCATCTCATTTTAGAGATTAGTTTTTCAAACCCAACCTTTGTTCCAGAAGCTTAATTTTTTTTTTCCTGATTCTATCTTTCTGTTGTCAAAGAACAGAAGCAGCTTTGAGTCCACCATAAAATGCCTATTAATTTTTGGAAAATTATTTAAAAACTCTGGGACTCATTTTCTCCTTTTGTAAACTTTTGTAATATTCGTAATATTTTTGAAAGATGGCATAGTACTTAGGAAAGAGGGCTTTTAGGTTATTACCTGCTGATTTTGAATTTTGGCTTCAACCTTTAAGAGCTGTGTAATTTCACTCTTGTCTATTTACTCTAAGACTCAGCTATTTCAATGGCACTAATGGAGCTAACACCCTGTTTCCCCGAAAATAAGACCTAGCGGGACCATCTCTCTAATGCGTCTTTTGGATCAGAAATTAATATAAGACCCGGTATTGTATTGTATTATATTATATTATATTATATTATATTACATTGCATTATATTATATTATAAAGACTTGGTCTTATATTATAGTAAAATAAGACTGGGTCTTATATTAAGTTTTGCTCCAAAAGATGCATTAGAGCTGATGGTCCAGCTGGGTCTTATTTTCGGGGAAACACGATAGTACTTTGTGGGCTTGTTCTGAGCATTAAATCAGATAATCCATGTAAAACATTTAGCACAGTGCCTGGCACAAATATATACTTATTAGCTGTTGGATATTATTGTTAACTCTTACTAAAAATAATGCAGAGCCATGTAGAAAGCACTCAAACTATTATTATTGAGCATGTAGGAGACTCAGTAGGTGTACTCTTAAGCAATAATTACAGGTAGTCTCTTTTCTTTGTGTATCATTTATCTAATATTATGTTCTGAGAAGATATTGTTGATAGGACATCTGTTCAGGCATTAAATTATGGTGGAGATGACTCATGTTTGTCCTGTTCTAGTTTTCCACTTCACTGGATCCTACATGATTTTTCTCAAATTGAATTGTCCTTTTTATTTCCAACTGCACATCAGGTTGCCAGTATTTCTTCACTGAGAAGTATCCAATTAGTCTTTATTCTGATGATGAAATACACTAAAATTCTATATTAGGTCTTTCATCTGGGATATTTAACAAGTTCTATACTTTTTTCTAATTGCAAAGGATATATGATATATAATTTCATTACTAGCATAGATGTAAGAATAGCTGTAATATAGTATTGCATTTTCATATGTTTTTTTTCCTTAGAAAACAAATGCAGTTTAAGGGAAAACTTTTCCCTGAGTAAGAGTGATTTCAGTTACTTAAAGCAAATCTTTTTCCATAGAATATGCACATCAATAACCAGTAACAGGTAAACAGCACAGAATTTTGCTTATATATTTCATGGACTAACAGATTTTTTTAAAGGAAAATGTGTTATAATATGTTTCGAAAGAGATATTTGTCAGGACAGTTCCTCTTTTTGTCATATCAATGTGGTAATTGAACTAATTTTTTTTTTTTTTGCTAAGGAGAGATGATTTGATTTTGCACAGTATACATGTATATATATACACAATACATTATAAAACATGAGGATTTGACTTTAAAATGTGTCATTATCTATTTTCTGAATTCTCACAATCACAGAATGTTGTATGTACTGTCATTGCAATATACCATAGCACAGATTGATAGAGTTTTTGAATAATTGTTTGATTAGAGATACAAATAATCAAATTTCTTGATCTATACACGCACACAAAGATACACACACTTACATATTTATATGTATAAAAATATTTTTCACTGAAAATATTTTTGGCAAAAGTCCCTATCAGCTAATCCAGTGAGAGGGACAAACCTTTTAAGAGAGTTTGCTTCCATGTTTCCCCGAAAATACAACCTAGCCAGACAATCAGCTCTAAAGCATCTTTTGGAGCAAAACTTCATATAAGACCTGGTCTTATTTTACTATAAGACCTGGTATAATATAATATAATATAATATAATATAATATAATATAATACAATATAATACCAGGTTGTATATTAATTTTTGCTCCAAAAGACGTATTAGAGCTGGTTGTCTGGCTAGGTCTTATTTTCAGGGAAGCAGGGCTGAACTCAGAACAGGCAATCCCACTATCTTATTCTTAAAGATTACCTCCCTATCTTCTGCCTGCCAACTCATCTTTTTCTCTGAGAAAATGTATAGGTTTATGAGGTATGGGGCAGGTAGAAGAGCACTTCATCACTGTGGTAGGATTCATCCCAAATGCTGATTCAGTCGCTTAGTGAGCTAAGTGGGACCTTTTTGAGGGTTCTTTATACCTAAGGGAGATAGAGCTCATCCTGGAATCAAAATGGTCTTGTATGTTATGTTTACCCTAAGCACAATTCCTGGTCTCTCTAATTCACCCTTACATGGTGCGAAGAGTCCAGGATCACCAGTAGTATGATGACAGGGTAGGGGAAATAGAGCTGCTGGGTGACCTCTAAGACTTGGAGCCAAATTGGCTTAGCTGCTTCACTCGATACCTCTTTAGGGTGCTGTAGCTCCCAAGTGGATTCTTCTCTTACAGCTTCATGGGAATAGATACTCAGAGGCTCCAAAAGGGATCTGGAAAGAGAATACACAAACAGGCCCAGACCTGTAACTTCTGAACTCATGACTATGAATATCACAACCTGTAGTACTGAGATCCATCAAAATGTGCTTGCTTATCACAATGATCTTTCCTGGAGGGAAGACTAAGGAAAGGAAGGGGGAAGGAGAGAATCATAAGATCCTTTCTGAGATCAGTAAGTTTCTGACAACCTTTTATGTATTCTTTTTTGTTTGTTTTGTTAACTCTAGAGATTTCCTATCCAAATGCTCTTTTAAAAGTCTAATGATATATTTGATGTCATACATTTATCATTATGGCTTTGATATATAAAAGTGAGCTTTTAGAGACTTTATTAAGATAAACCATTTTATTAAAAAGGGAAAGAGAGAGTAGTTGTTTATTCTCTTTTGAATACTATAGATCTGTTCACTTACTCTCTTCTTGGTATTTTTTATCAAAATAAGAAAGAAGATCCTGAATTGTTCCCTCTAGTCTCTTGTGATTTCTCTTGTGCCCTAGATTCTAGAACAACATTTATCTTCTGGTTTAGATACATACAGAGATATCTCTCTGGTCTTGGAATGTATTGTTATTTCATAGGGCAGTAAATCAAGGAGACTGACTGAAAGCTCTAAGATAACTAAATAACCAAGTTGTTGAACCACTAACAAGCATATGCAATTCATCATTGAAATGATACATGCCACAACAGGTAAGAGTTTGTGATTGATGTGCTATTGCCCTCTTATTATTTATTTTTAGTTTTATCAGGGTAAGTCACAAGGACTGAGAATATAAAGAGGAGGATATAGAGAGGAAAGAAATAAGGAAGGAAAGCTTTATATTTTATTGATTTCAGATGATAACAGCTTGTTATTTATAGAGCTAGAAGGGGATATTCAGGCTTTAGCTCTTTATATTACAGCATCATTACTATGCTAAGGATGTTGTTTAAACCAAGGATCAAGAAGAAAACCTTTATCTGCTATTATATTAATAAAACATGTGTAAGGTCTGTTTTAGCACATTAAAAAAAGTTCACCTAGGCTAATTGTTCTCAAACTTTAATTTGCATATACATCAATCCAAGGCTATTTAAAATTCAGATTCTCAGGTTCCCTCTTAAGATTCTGATTTATTTCTGGGGTGACTTCTAAAAGCTGCCTTTCAAACTAGCATCCTATAAGATTCAGATGTGAATGGTTGGCAAATTCCTTCTCTGAGTTCTCTCAGAACTTTGGAACATCTGAAAAACAGGACATTTACTCTTAAACAAACATAAGTAATTACTGTAAAACAGTATCAGGTTAGAGCTTAGTATCACCCCTCGACCCCATTCCTATTAAATCCTTGATATTGCGATTGCTTTTGTAACTTTGATGGCATCCTGTTTGAGACGTCTTGTTATTCTTGTTTGAGTTGGTGGGGGTGGGGAGGTGTCTGTCTTTGTTGCTTAGAAACAGAAATCAATTGCAATTGTGATTAACTTAAACAACAAAAAAACTGTATTTGAAACTTTTTTCCAAGCTCACAGAACTGTTGTGGGTCTGAAGGACCAATTGAGGAAAAGGAGCAGGACTCAGAGTATTTGTGGGTGGGGCTGAGGGGGACCTGACAGGAAGAACCGCCTGTAAGGATGCCCTGCTGGAAGAGTTGGGGCCATGTCCTGCTGCTGTTGCCCATGCCACTGAGAAGAGCACTATTGCAAACATCCCTGTCTTGCTTGGTCAAGAATCAAAGTTCTGGGGAGAGTTATTTACTATTTGTTCTGTTTTCAATTCCTGGCCGGTGATAAAGACAGGAGAGAAATCCTGAAAGTAGATTTCTGAAACTGTTTTGAATCCTACATCAGGCACCAGAGAGTTCCTGATCTCTGCAGTTTTATTTCATATAGTCATGCTGGTGAGAAAAAAAAGATATCAACTATATGATTTAGCATTCACTCTGACTAGTACAGAGTCAGTGGAAAAGGCAAAAGGCCATCTGTGTCCAGACACTCAAATTTAATATTCTTCATGATATCATTCAAAACATGAAAACATAATATTTCTCTTGTTTTAATATTATATATATAATATGTACATATTATATATATGGAAGTTTTTTTTCATTCTTTCTATATTACATCCATGTTGTTTTAATATGAATAAAATGATTTACTCTCAAAGAAAAGAAATACATCAGTTATTTCATATACTTCTTTGGATGGTACTGAACATATTTATCTTAATTTAAGAAGCATGATCTTATGGTATATACTAAAAATGTATACCTTTTTTATAATTTTGCTCTTTATTCATTATACATAAAAAACTAAACAACTTATGGAATTGGGCACTTAGATTTTATTCATTTGTTAAACAGAAAAACTTTTTTATAATTTTAAGCTTTGTTGAATTTTTTTTGAAATATTTCTTGATTTAGGCAATATTGGATTCATGAAATAATTGAATATTTTTTGGTTGATTGAAAACTGGAAGTTCCTTAGAATCCATCTTTGACTGTCCTGAAGGGACTTTAAGAGTTACTGTATAAGCAAATGAGGGAAATGAATCCCATCCAGTTGCTTTAACTCCTTTCTCTCCAATTGATTAAATCTAATACCTAAAATTTAAGTATTGGATTTATATTATTAACGTAAATGCCCAGGGAGGACAAATTTATAAGACAGAAAGTAAATGAGGTGTTTCCTGGGGATGGGTGTGGGAGCAGAGATTAACTGTACAAAAGATCTTATTGGGGTAATGAAATGCACTAAAAATAATTTAGGATGATGATTGCATCACTTGGTAAAGTTACGAAAAACGTTGAATTATAAACTTGAAATGGTTACGTTTTACTTTATGTAAAAAAATACCTCCATGAAGTTGTTAAAAAAGTGAATGCTGAAAGTAAAATCCTGTTACAAAGGCAGATAAAAATCTGTCAGATAGGGAAGAAAAGCATATCTGAAAAACATGTTTAGTTAGTACTGTTCAATATATCAATCTTGTAAATCACAAACTTTCTTAGTAAACAATTTTATCTTAAGGTAATTTAGTGTATATTATATACTCGGTAATTTTATACTATAAATAATTTTAATTTATGGAAACTATATTAAATTAAAACTGCCCTTCCCACTCCAAATAAACAATGATAAAGATATAGTAATTTGCTAATTGTGAAAGTAGGTCATTTTGAGCTAATCTATAATAATTAGGTATAAATAGTATCCAAAATTCAAATTTCACAAATGAGAGCCTTTTGGTATGCCATGATATACAACGGATTGAAGAAATGGTCTGGGAGTGTTCCAAATGCAGTACGAATGGCATATATTTGAATCCTACACTGAAAGGCTGTTCTGCATTGTTGATCATAAATTGGATTGGTTAAGTAATTAAACTGTGAGTTTTCGAAGGTCAAAGACATAGTTTTCTTGGCATGCTTTACTAGTACTGTTCTGTACATATTTAATAATAGTACATTACTTAAAGTACTTCTTAAAGCCAAATTACTTACTTTAAGCCAAATTCTTAAAGTAATTCAATTATAGTAAATTATAATACTTAACTAAGAGAGTCATTAATCACTTTTAATCTATCTTTTGCAGGCATAGACTTTGTAATGATTTAGTTTTAGGCAATAATGTACAAATATATTTAGTCTTAATAATTCATGAAGTACTAAAATATTGAATAATTTTAATCAGACCCACAATAAATTTACTGGATGGAAAAATATCATAGAGTCACATATTTTAATTCGAGACTGTAAAGTTTATGATATGTTACATTTTTGAAATGAATAATTTTTTGTTCACTGTTAGAATTGTACATCTCCAGGGAAGACTGTTACAGATGTCCTGTTCTCTATTAATCTCTGGTAGCAAAAAAACCCAAAAAACCCAAAAAACAACTTTTTATAGATCTGGGGATTCCCCCCCCCCCCCATTCACCTACTTGCTATGTCATCATCATCATTGTCATTATTTATTGTTACTATTATTTTGTTTATGCCATTACAGAACATTTATCTCAGGCTTCCCTGTTCTTCCTCTTTCTCAGGAAGGTATGAAACAGGCATCAAACACCTCATTTCCGAGATCTTCCGTGGTCCTTCCTCACTGTCTTTAGGGTCAAGGAAGAAGTGGTGGCAGGGTAACTTGCATTAATTATCTTTACTGTCTGCAATCTGCTTGGACTAATTTATTTTGCCTTTCAGTGCTGAATGTTTGAGAGAAACTAGAGTTTGAGATATAATAAATTACATGCCTACATACGAGGTTGGACAATTAAGTTCACAAACTCATCCTAGAAGAAGTGCTACATACCTCGTTGCTGAATATCACTACAGTCACCTTTGAAGTACACCCCTTGGGAAGCTATGCACCAATGCCAGCACCCAATCCACTTTTCAAAGCAATTTTGGAACTCTTTCTGGAATGGCCATCAGAGCTGTCATTGTATTACCCTTGATGTCCTGAATGTCATCAAAATGTCTTCCTTTCAGTATTTCCTTTATCTTTGGGTAAAGAAAGAAGTCATTGGGAGCTAGATCAGGTGAGTAGGGAGGGTGTTCCAATACAGTTATTTGTTTACTGGCTAAAAACTCCCTCACAGACAGTGCCGTGTGAGCTGGTGCATAACTGTGATGCAAGAGCCATGAATTGTTGGTAAAAGTTCAGGTCATTTTCGTCTTTTTCGTGCAGCCTTTTCAGCACTTTCAAATAGTAAACTTGGTTAACTGTCCAGTTGGTACAAATTCATAATGAATAATCCCTCTGATATCAAAAAAAGGTTGGCAACATCATTGCAACAAGTTTGGGAACTTAATTGTCCAACCGTTGTCCAACCGTATATACACACATGAAGTTGTCAATTCATTATTACTGGCATGGTTTGATTGCTGGGTATCTATGGGCTCTCCTGTTTTTTGTTGTTGTTTTTTTTTTTTTTTTTTTTTTAATTCTTTGCTTAGGGATCTTTAGACCTCCAGTGGAATTTAAATAAATTTTTATCATGGACATAGTTATCTCCAGCCAAGTGTGTTAGAGGGTAAAATCCTTCAATAAAAAATTAAGAGATCCTTTGTTAGATGGACAGTTAAAGAAAACAACTTAGCTTGAGATATAGGAAAATTTACAGGATAAGGAAGGAATATTTAAAGTCTTTGCTGGAAACATTCTGGTTCTGAAAGCCATATTTGCTCAGGCATAATAGGAAAACTTTGGTTATATGGGACGTCTTCAGAATTTAGTGTGTTTAAAGAAAATTCTTACAACATGGAAGGCAAAATTTAAAACTAAAGGTCCAAATGAACATTTTTAAAACCCAGTTTTAAAAATCTTGTCTTTAAGAAAGAAACTGTGGAAAATGGAAATAGAATTAGTAATAGCATAGTGAGGCCAAATTTGGGGTTTGATAATTTATAAAGCCAACTGAACTCATATAAAGTGTAGGCAACATGGCAAAACTTGAAGAAAGGAGATCTAGGTCTTACGTGATGGTTGCAGAAGATATTTGGGGAACCGTCAAAGTAGAAGGGATACCATAGGGTAGAGAAAAGCAAGAGTGGAAAGAGACTTTAGACAATGGAAAGGGAGGTGAAGACTTTTAAGGTGGATCTTAGGAAGCATTTTAATTCAATAATCCAGGAACCAATGTGGTGTGCAAGCATGAGAACCAGGAAGGAGTCTTATGTAGGAATGCGGAGCAAGAGGCTGAAGGAATTCCGGAGCAGGCAGTAATGACAGGAGTCGGGGTGACAGAAATGTGAACTAACAAAAAAATAATTGTGTGGCACACAGAAGGAGGAGGCAATGGGAAGTGTAAGGAGGGAGATTCTGTGACTGTTTTTAGATAGTTTTTTTTTATCATTATTGTGAAGTATCTTTCTCAGAAAGAGAGCAGAAGCTGTGTCTTTTGACTGAGTCCATGTAATTCAGAATTGAGGTACAAAATTGTAGGAGTAAAGGTGGAACTGGAGAGAGTCTCAGCTGTATTGGAATGTGGAGTTATGATGAGATTTGGTCTAGTAGTAACTGTGGGGGCTCAAAAAGTATGCTTTTCCTCTACCTTCTAAGTTCGTCTAGCTGGGATAATAATCAAATTAATAGAGGCAGATTAACAGGAGAACATGTGCAGTTTATTATATGGATGTACATTTGGGGGTGACATGTCAAAATGAGACCTGAAAAGCATTTGGCAGTTGCCATTATTGACAAAGGAGAAAGGGGTGGCAGGAGCCTGAGATTTTAAAGGAAACAGGCAATTTACAGATAATTGAAGAAGAGGGGAACACACATTGCATGCAGATTCTTGCGAGGCAACCCGAAAACAATGGGACTCAGGGGGGTGAGCTAGTTAATAGGCTCCTGTTTGGATGTTTGAAGCCTTTCTATCTACCATACTAAGGTGAACATGCTAAGATTCCCCAGCCCCCTTGCAACAGCTGCCTCTATCCAAATCTCCCAGACAGGAAAGGGGGAGAGTTAAAGGTTCTTTCTGAGACTTGTTTCTTAATAACCAGCTTAAAATCAGTATCCCAAAGGCAGTTTTAGGGTGGTAAAATTTTGGTTCCCCTTATAACCATCATTACAAAAAATCTAAACATTTTCAACGTACAAGTCTTTCCAATGGCAGCATCTTGAAGTTTTAAGTTGGGGAGCCTCAAGCAATGGAAAGGATTGTTTCAAGACCCAGAAAAACCTGAAACCATGATGCTTTCTTTTTTTCTTAGATTTTGCCAATTAGACTAAGTCTGTCAGTCAATGAAGCAAAATCTGTTATTGTATTAGAGAATTGGTGTATGATTTATAAAATACTGTAATGTTCATTTGTTTTTTGGATTTGATTCTATTTTTATCATTAGTAATACACTAAATAAGTATGAATCTGTTATTGCCATTTGTGTCTTGATAACAACTTTCGACGTATTCTAAAAATTTAAAAGTTAGGCAATTTAGGTGACGAAAGGTAAGTAGGAGTTCTTCTCAACATTTGATTTAGGCCCAGGATCCAAGTTAAAGTGAAAGATTGGTGCTCACTTTGTTTGAATGGAGTGCTGATGCTTTCACTGGAAACCTCCCCAGGACAAAACTGCCCAATAAGAAGCTTAAGCTGTGATCAGATTTTGGAATGAAAGGCCTTTGGTTTTGACTAACTAAGCTATGAAATAAGAAAGGTGAGGCCTTTCATTTATCTGAATTAATCTATGCGAACAAAGGATTTAGAGTATTGTTTTATTCACAAAGAAAAAAAGATTTAATGTCCCAAATATCAAAGAAGAGTACTAAAAAGATACATTCACACATCTTGGCAAGCTTTCTCTATTGCCCGTGGATCTTTTTCGTAAGAGTGAGGATATTATAAAATGTCTCTCTCTCTCTCTCTTTTTTTTTTGCTTATTTTTGCTTTCTTGAAGTACTAAAATATTAAGTATTACATAATAAATCATTTTTTTCCATCAAATATAACATCTCAATTTTTTCTTATAAAATACAGCAGTGGTCAGTGGCCAACACAAAAACAAGCAAATAAAAGTTTACACGTCAAACCTTTAGAAAATAGGAAACACTGTTCCCCATCTCTTCATTACATGGGTTAAATGATGAATTTAGAATCACATTATTGGTTTGTATCTTCTCTCAGAAGAACATTAGATCTTAGTAAAATTCCTTCATTTGTAGCATAGTCTGCTCAACAGACTCACTCTTTGTTTAGAGCAAGAGAGCAGAGCTAACTCAAAATTCCCCTCTGTCTAAATATGCTCTCTCTATGCCTTTGCTCTGTCACTAACATTTATTATGTACTACATAATTAGCTAAATAATTTTAACAACATAAAAATCGTGCTCTTACATTGAGATTTAAATTAAGAGTTTAAAATTAAATTCACTTAAGAGTTGCCCTCCTTGGAACAAGAGAGGGAGACACCTTTACAAATGGAAATTTCCTTTATAAATGTAAATTCTCTTTTGAAAGGGAAATTAATCTTTGTTTTTAGAGTTTTTCCTCAATTGCCTTTAACTCAAATAATCCTTATACCAAAGAGGCATATTTTGAGGTAGCATATTATGGTCCAATTCAATATATGTAATCTGAATATGTATCTATGCTGTCTATCTACAACCAAACTTATTTTTGAAACATAAAGTAAATGATTAAATACTTCTATCCTCTTCAAGCGTTATTTTATTTGTTTATTTTTGGTAGCGATTTTAAGAAATCTCAGGATTTGTCAAAGCACAAATTGCCCTGAACAAAGAAAACCAGGCAAAGAAGACATTAGATAAGATTATTACAGTAGGATAGTGAGAGCAGAACTAAGTCTGAACTCAACTCCACTGAAGAAATGGCAGGAGAACTTTGAAGACTGAGGTTAGCTAGTGAAAAAATCCTGGAGGATGTTAGTGGGGGAGATTGATCAATGGGGTATGTTGAGCACATTCAGTTATTTTCTGAGTTTGCAAATATTTTTTTTCTCTGTGATTAGGGCATCTGTGCTATAGGTGTCTATTCAAGAAGTAGGTTCCTACCCTCCTAGAGACTTGGAGATAGGGGCGCTATCTTTCTTGATGATTGTATTTCAAAAGGATGACTCCCAGGTCCCTGAGAAAGGTATTTCTGGGTTATAAAACTGTCAAGAGACCTCTAAAAACATTTATGTTTCAAAGGGACAGGGAAAGAATTTACAAGTTTTCTAAAGAAAATGCTCTAGGAGAGGCCATTGCCTAGCCTCAGGAAGAGTACTGTCTAAAATATAGTCAGGCTGAGGGAATTGTTAAGGCTCTCTTGGTGAGTTTATTTGATTAGCATTCTTTGCTTATAAATCTGCAGTTCCTAATTATATAGACAATACTGTCATATTGAAGAAGTGTATGGCTGGCGTTTTGATCTTTAGTAAGTTTCCTTCTTGTGCGAGCTCGATGATGTGAAATATAATCAAGTGATAATTAGTGATAATACAGATAATAGAGGATCACTTTATGTGAGCTTCTTTTTGTAATGAAAAAAATTTTAGACCACTCCTGCAGTGAATTCTTGTTATATTAATTGATGTGAGGTTATTTCCTTTGCCTTTCTAATTTTTTGAGAATTTTCTTTTTAATTTTCATCAATTAAATATTTTTATTAGCATGTAGTTTAATTCCTTTGTAGTCATTATTGAAGTAAGTAGGTTGCTTTGATGTGGGAACTATTGAATTTCCTTTTATTAACCTACACAGATGGATTTAGCTAAGACCAAAAGCTCTGAGTTCGCTGAGCTTTTCAAACTCTGCTTCCCAACGTTCAGCTAGTAGAACGTTAGTTTTATAATCTTTGTCCTTGGACGAAGAACATGGTATTTACTCCATTTTTAATATAAGAAACATTTTCAATATCTTAGTCTGATTGTTTTATTCAGTCATCTTCTTTTCACATAGCGTATTCTTTCACAACTCCGACTTTTAACAAAAATTAATTATTAAAAAATTAATATATCTGAATTTTGGAGGCGAAATATAATTAAAAGTGAAATCTCTTGCCAACTCAGTGGATCCTCCACAAAATGTAGAAAAGTTTGAAACAGTTTTATTGTTGTAAAAACCATTAAATCAGACTGTGATGTGCAAAATGCTAAAGAGATTGCAAGTGCCAAAAGAAATCCTCATCTTTTTGTATAGCCAGGAAGATATAGTCTATTACTCACATGGTAATTGTCTTTATCCAAGGAAAAAGAAAACTTTGTTTATCTTCTTGACAAGTAGGAAGTTACCACTTGGAGTCAGGCACCTCACCTAAACTCCCACAGAGACAGGAAGACAAGGCATCAACCTCCCCTATGTTCACATTTCAAAGGGATGGCTCTGAGGCCCTAAAGAAAGACCTTCCTGGGATGCAAAACTGGCAAGAGTCTCATTAAGCTTTTTAAAAGATTTACATACATCTCAAAGAGAAAAAGCATCGATAATTTCAGATCTTCTAAAGGAAACGGGTGGCCAGTTAGCTCAGTTGGTTAGAGCATGGTGCTGATTAACACCAAGGTTGCCGGTTCCATCCCCGCATGGGTTTTTTAAGCTGCACCCTCCTTAAAAAAAAAAAAAAAAAAAGGCAAATACTAAAGACAAGGCGGGGTGGGGGGGGGGGGTGGGGGGAGGTGGGGTGAAGGAGTTTTCTTTTCCTTTTCACACTACCAAAAATTTAAAACTTGAGATTTGTGTTCATCCTTATAATCTATACAATATTCTTTTAGACGCCCCACTAACTTTTAAACTATCTGAAATAGAATTAAAGGTGGTATACTTAACCATATTTTAACAGGTGCAGCAGATAAAACTCCCAAACAAGTGCTTTTTAAACTAAAGACATCCTCTGTGGATTAGTGAGAACACCTTTACATTTCACGAGAAATTATTTTTAAAATCTCACAAAATGTCTCTTTTAAACACAGTAAAAGAATTTAGATGCATGTCTGGAATCTTGTAGTGATTTCAAATGAATGAGATTTAATAAGTAAACAATAGTGAGGACTTTTATTTGTCATAGGATTCTCTATTCTTGCTGCACCCAAAATTACAGTGATTGATTTTCAAAGCCTCACTTTTATTTATGAAATAGGAAAATTCTAATGGGCATATTTTTTCTAACAGAATCATGTTTAGAGTCCTTAAATTTATTCTTTCTTTCATTCGAATATTTATTGGAGGTCTACTGTATGTAAATCACTATTTTGGGACTGGAGAAAGATTTAGTGGACAAAAAGACTAGATTTTTAAAAGTACTAATGTTTATCATGATCTTAGAAAGTTCAAGGAGCCAGGAAGAAAATAATATTTGCATTTATATAATGTATTGGAAAGAAATCTACATTCCTTAAGCAAAATATTAATAGACACTCATGTATTTCCATATTTTAAGGTACTCCTGTTTGCAGCTTTTCCACATATATCTCCCTGAGGTGATTGTTTGCAGTGTTGCTGAGGCATAGATTTGAATTTAAGGTGCTGCAAAACAGGAGAGCCAGAATAAGTAAATTATCTTTTAAGTGACATTAGCTAGCACCATGAAGTACGTCACAATTTGACTCTGTAATTCTCTACTTATTTTTAAGTATGTATGTAATAATTCTTGTGAAGTTATTTAGTTTTTGAATTTGGGGATAAATATATATCCATTGTTTACACATTGAAGAGTTTTAGGATATATCATTTTGTAAGCGGAGATTTTTAAAAATGTTTTTATGATTCATTGCTTCCTTTTTGTTTTCAGTTCGCATTTTGTAAAGCCTTTTTGGAAAATTAAATACTGGGAGTGCAGGGATAAATTGCCCATTGAAAGGTTTTTGAGTTTGTTGATGGGTCAAAGCTGTAACAGTGGGGAGTAACAATGGTATTGGTGGTACTTACTAGTATAAAGGGATTCAAAGGAAAAGCTCTAACAGAAGGAACAGGAATAATTTTGCCTTTTGTCAACTGTCTTGCTCAAAGACAGATTATCCACCTGGAAATAAAATAATTGGAACTTCTTTTTCTTTTTGTTGTTAATGCAAGAGATCATTTCTCATATATTACGTTGGTGCAGAAGTAATTGCGATTCATGCAATTATTTTTAAACATTTGAAACTGCAATTACTTTTGCACCAACCTAATAGATAAAATATGCAGAATCTTAATCATTCTGAAAAAAAAGCAATAAAACTTTATTTAAAATGGTTTCATTCTCTTATTAAAGTTTACACAAGAAAGAGGAACGTTAGTAGCTTAGTAAGATATTGGTAGTGAAGGGGTTCAGAACAGCCTCTCCCCCCACCCCCCTCCAACATGTGACACTTTCGCATGAAGATTATTTTGAGCTAAAGGCAATTGAGACCGTGTGGGTTCAAGAGAAAGTTTTAAAGAATTTCCCTTAAATAATTTAAATTGGCTACCTTGCCAATAATAAGAGTTATTACCAGAAATAAACTTTTATGACCTGTCTGTATGGTAGGGCAACCATCTAATTACTGAACATCTGCTTTTCGTATCCTGTGAATTACCCTCTTCTCCTCTGAAGCCCCAGGCTCCTATCTTGTTCTTTGGCTTTAGCTGCATGCTTACCTCATTTTTCCTTTCTTTCTTGAAATCTCTCACATATTGGGGTTCCTGTATGTACAAAATTAAATTTGTTTTTTTCTCTTATTAATCTGTCTCGAGGCAGTTTGATTATTAGAACAGCCAAAAAGACCTTTGTAGGATAGAGGAAAATTCTTTGTTTCTAACAGTTGTTACCCTTTGGTTTTAGACTCTTCAATTATTTTTCACTGCTTTAATAATAAAGTCTAATGCTCTCAATGTGGAATGAAAGGCCGTCCATGGGACAGCCCTTAACAATTTTTCTAGATCTATGTTTCCCAATTTTCTTTCCTCACTTTTCACCTGACCTGCATGCTAAACTTCCTGCAGCTTTCCATGTCATAATTTCAGGCCACTGTGACTTGGCTTCTTTTCCTATCCTGCCCTCCTGGGAGTGAACCAGACAGGAAGAGTTTCCTGAGTGATATGACACCTTAGCAGAAAAGTAGTTCAAACAAATGTTTCTCAAACTTTAGTGTACTTCCGATTCTTCTAGCAAGCTCGTTTGCTAAACTACAGATTCCTAGGCTTCCAGGGAATTTCAGATTTAGCAGGTCTGGGGGTTGAACCCCATGAACCCACATTTTAAGAAACACTCCAGGGGTTTGATGCAGGTGTTTCACGGTCACAGTTGATAAACCCTGCCATAAAGGAAGAGTAGGCCTTGGTTAGGCAGGAAGGAGGCTGGAGAATTGAAGAAGATTGAATTTACTTGAGCAAAGGCATAAAGGCAGTGGTGTACTAGAGCCAACTCGTAATGGCTTGTAAGAGTTGGTTGTTAAATTTTCAGGAATTTGGTGAGCTGCTTGTTAAACAGAGCCATTACTAAAATTAGATTATATGAACTTGCAATTAAATAAGTTATATTAAAAGCAACAGTAATGAACACTGAAACTTATCACTTCTTAATTATTTCACTACATTTTACCATTACCTATGCTCTTAAACATATCTATGCTCTGAAGTCTATGTCTATTGTATCTGTGTGGTGGAATAGCTATGTAATTATGTTGCTAGTGTGCATCTCTTCCCAAATTCATGTTCAGTGATGCCGTGTTACTAGCCTGAAATGGCCATGGTGGGAGTATTTGGAACATAGAAATTTTTTCAAATGTTAAAACGTAGGTTTCACCTATATCACCTTACAGCCCCAAGCCAATATCCACCACATCACCGCATAAGGATGAAAAAGTTTGGTGTAACTAGTAGAATACAAGCGGTGTGATACTTCTGGAAGTAGCTAAATATGAGACCAAAAAAGCAGATATTGGCCATGACACGGAGTGCTTTCTGACCCATTTTTGAGAAGCATGGATTTTATTTTAGTGATGACGGGAAACCATTGTGGCAGTTAAGGCTATAAAGTACCATGGTCAGATTTATTTTTAGAAAGGTGACTCTGTGGAGAATAATTTTAAAGCTGACGAAACTAAAGACCAGAGACCATTTAGGAAGTCATATTCCATATGACAGATGATGATGAAATAGACTATGGTAGTGGAGGTGTAGATGGAAAGAGTGAACTAATTGGGAAAATATTTAGAAGTTAAATTTGGCAGTGATAAGAAAGTGATAATTAAAAAAAAAGTGATGAGAGAGGAGAGGTTCATGTGTGACTCATTTCTAACCCGGGTGACTGAGTGGGTGGTAATGCAAACCAATGAGATAGAGAATACAAGAGTAAGAGCAAGTTTAGGTGAGAAAAATGGCGTATATACTGGAGCTTTGTTGTTGTACATATGAATCCTCATTATAGTGCTCAAGTCTTTTCATTTTATGACACACATCGAGAATAATAATGTGCCATATAAGATAAAACAAAGAGGCTGCTCAAGCTTAGAGGCAACAAACTTCTGGGGTTCTAGTCATCCCAGCTCATGCTCTGCTTGCATCAAAGTCTGGGGGAAATCAATATTATGGCCCAGATATTACCTGTTGGAGGCACACCATTTGGGAAACTTCTATATCATACTATC
Organism: Rhinolophus sinicus; assembly: GCF_057876585.1. NCBI lineage: Eukaryota > Metazoa > Chordata > Mammalia > Chiroptera > Rhinolophidae > Rhinolophus > Rhinolophus sinicus. Next base: position 171,992,428 of record NC_142517.1, on the reverse strand, counting down.
TATTTCTATCTCTAGACTCATAGTATATGTTGGGGAAGAGGAGTGGGAATGAGTATAATGAATACGTGTGTGTGTGTTTGTGTGTGTATATATATATATATATATATATATATATATATATATATATATACATACACACACACACAACAAGTGTGTGTTTTTTGTGTGTATATATATAATATAATGCATGCAGAGCTCAGTTAAGTAACACATTTAACATTGATGAGACTTACTGGAAGGTGGGAAAGTTGAGAATAAGACAAATACAAATTTAGAACTTAGGATTTTCTCTCAAAGTTAGAGAAATAGCAGTCGGTCTGATTGTGGGCTGTGCCACCACCACTGTGGTCTAGTGTTTCTCTGTTACCACTGAAAAGAAGAAGTAGGAAACTGTGGAATTGAGAATTGAGTTCCTTCAAGCTAACTAGGAGTGCAAAAGAAGCAAGTTAGTATCTCTCCCCCGCCCCCCCCAGATAATCGTAATTGGCAATAATGTAATACTTCTTTTTACTTGGTAGTAAAAAGAAAATTGAATATTTTTAGTATAAAGTGAGAGAGAAGACTGCCTCTCTAAGTTCTGGCCTCTAGCCAGAAGACTACTAACAATAAGAAAAAGCCAAATTTCTATGTTTGTTTAAAGCTTGAAAAAGTTGTTTTTATTTACCATGAAGTACTACAACATACGATGTTATTTTCTTCCTCAGACTAAACTGTGTTTATCATCATATTTTCTATACTAAAAATGAGGAAGTAGCTTCCCTAAAAAATATTGTACTTATGACAATGAGATAAATTATATGATTAATCAGGACTGTCCTAAAAAATCCAGATTGTATAGAAACAGTATCCATGTGGCTATATATTGAACATATTATGTAGAAATTAAAGCCCATTTTGTCCTTTAGGAGCTCACAGTCAGAAAGCAGAGTCTAGAGGAGAAGACAAGCACACAGCAGTGTGGTGGTTTGCACAACTGTGGTACACACGGTCTAAAGGAGACATATTTCACTGAGCCTGGAAGGAAAGGGAGATAGGAGGGCCCAGGAGGAAGTGCGAGTTGGAACTGACTATTCCAGGCACATGAGGACATCAGAGAACTTTGCTCCTGTGGAATTTCAAGTGGTGCTATATTATTAGGCTTTATGAAATGATGGGATATGAGTTTGGATAGGCAAGCTAGGACCACAGTATGAAAGCCATGAAAAATTGTTAAAACATTTCGATTTTATTCTAAAAGCAATTGAGAGCCATTGGTGGATTTTGTAAGGGGACCAACATTTATAATTTTAAATTTTTGAAAGATTACTCTGTCCAGAGAGTGGAGAATAAAGAGGAGGGGGATGACAGAGGAAGCAGGGAGGGAGACCAGTTAAGAGACTTAATCCAAGTGAAAAGAACTATAAATCTGAATTCAAGCAGTGGCCATGTAGATATTGAAGAAGGGACAGACTCAGACCTGTTTAGGAAGGGAATTTCAGAACTGATTGTGGTGAGGGAATGAGAGAAAAGGGGAGATTGAGATTCATTTGGTCTAATTTATTGGGTGCATAATGGTACTTTTCACTGGCAGAGGAAATAGAGAAGGTTGAGCAGATTACAGTGCATGATATTGATTTTTATCACGATCAATGCCTCTATTTCTAAAATATTGCCAATATACAATATTATGAGAAGTTAATTATTGATTTCACATGACAGGAACAGTAAGAAGAGAAGACATTTTCCATTTTTTTTACAAGAACTAAACATTTATTTGAGGAAAAGTATATAAATACTTATAGTAGCAAAATTGTACTTCTGAATATTATTTTTATTGTTACAACTAAAAATGATCAAATAAAAATAAGTGGTATAATGAGGTGCTCAGTAAATTAGACCAGTTTAGTTATATGAAGAATACATATTCAAATAAATCAATGCGCCAGAATGGGTAGCTTTTAGTTAACAATGCAATTGGGGGAGATAAAACTGTTTTTACTTGTAATTTTGAAATTTATATGCATTTCAATATTTTAGAATTTGTGACGCATTGGACAGATTTTGACCATTGATAGTGATTGCTAAGGAGTGAATAAATTAAATAAATCTCAACATTACTGTGAAAGGTATGGCTATTTAGCTTAAAAATTGGGAAAATATGTTTATGATTGTAGATGCACTGTGGCTATAATGCATAACCTAACACGTTAGGCCTGTGGACCATTTCTTCAATTTTGGATCTCATTTAAAGTATGTACATGGCAGTTCTCGGAGTAAAGCCATTGTTCATACTGGGAACCAATCAATGAGGAATAAAAGCAACTTTTTTGTTGCTAATCATTGCATATCCTACTTAATGGATATTTTAATGTATTATGAGTGTAGAAGAGTTAATATTCTTTTGCTAAAATTGGTCATATTTACTTTTAATTTTGGACCCAGAACATTTTTTTCTTATAAATGTGTTGAGTTAGAAACTAGAATATTCTTTACTAATTTTGAGAAAATGTCAGAAATTTTGTATTTAAAATCATCAGTCTGGAGTTATGATTACCTAGGTCAATACAAAAACATAAGGAAGATTAACAAGAAAAATCACACTAAAAACTTTCACAGGAGCCGTGAAAATCTGAAGCCTAATGATATGTCAGCGTGCTCTTATAACAAACCAGCACAGAATGCCTTTAAAGCAATGGGATGTTGGTATGAAGTAATTACTGAGAAGCAAGTTGAGGTGTTAAGTTTGATGTATTGTGGTCTTTTCTATGTGTTTCAATTTGCCTCCATGGTAACCGTTGCTACTTCTCCAGCCTGACTACCATCTAGCTCTCAGCATTTTCTTTTAATGAGAGATATTCTTTGGTTGGATGCAATTTTATTTTCCACCATTTAGCTGGGTTTTTAAAAACAATAATTCAACACTTAATTATATAAATTGTTGATCTTCAGAATATTGATCTACAGAGAAGTTCATGTTTAGACTTGAAATTCTGCCCCCTTTCACTTTTTACTTTACTGGAATATTAATTCAGTGAAAAAAATTCACTGAAGACTTTAGAGAAACAACGACATAATGGTCATGCCATTGGCATTATGAGTCACTGTTTATGAATTTTGCCTTCAGAAAGCGGAGAGGAAAAAGAGCCATTGTTACCATAGACAGAAAGAACAGCCATGGGAGGAAGGGGGAGAGGAAGGGAAGGAGGAAGTAAGGAAAAACAAGGGAGGAGATGCGATCATTCTTATGAAAAGGTGGAGCTACCAGACCAGCCAGAACTTGATTTCAGTGGCTCAAGTAGATCCAGGATGCCATCTTGCCCCTGAAGATGAACTTTAGCTAATTGTAATGGATTATAATATTATTAGCATTACAGGGAGGGAAAATCTTCACCCCCTGTGTCACCATGACAGTTCCCACCAGGGCCAAATAAGGACCACAAAATCTCTCCTGTCAATGGGAAGGACTGGTCAGCAAAGACCCAACTGGGTACACCTATAATGCAACCCCCATTTGTTTACTTAAGCCAGAAATCTTTAAAATATCCTTAATCCCTTTCTCTCACCTCTCACACCTTATCACGCAAGTTGTTGATTCTACTAAGATTTTCCAGCCCTATCCACTTCTCTCCATTTCCATTGGCACTGCCTTAATTTTATTCCACATTTTTGCTATTATGAATGATGCTATTATGAACATTCGTGCACACATTTTTGCATGGCCATATGTTTTATTTCTTTTTGTTACGTACCTAAGAGTAGAATTGCTTTGTCATATGGTAACTCTGTGGTGAGCATTTTAAGGAACTGTTGAACTGTTTTATAAAGAGTTTTTATATTTCTACCAGCAATGAATGAGGATTCCAACTTCTCTACATCCTCGCCAACACTTGTTATTGCCTGTCATTTTGATTATAGCTTTCCTTGCAGGTGTAGTAGTATCTCTGTGCTTTTGATTTTTGTTTCTCTAATGATTAATGATGTTGAGCATCTTTTCATGTGCTTATTGGATACCTGTTTATCTTTGGAGAAATGTCTACCTGGGGCTTTATTCTTAAAAATACAAATATTCTTAAAAAATATAAATATAGGTATAGAGAAAAAGCTAATCCACAGGAATTATGATAAACATATTGAAAAAATGACCATAGGAAAGTACTAATAATTCAGAAGAAAGAATTAAACAAAGAAAACTCACTCTGATAAGCAACCTCAGAGACACGAAAGATCTCCTGCTCTAGAAAAGAAAGCTTGAACAACAAAGACTGTCTAGGTATGGAGCCCTAAAACCTCTCAGATATACCATATGTTCTTTAACCATTCATCTGTTGATGGGCACTTAAGTTGTTTCCATATCTCGGCTATCGTAAGTGATGCTGCAGTGAAGGGGCTGCAGGTCTCTTTTTGAGTTAGTGATATTTTTTTCCTTTGGACATACACCCAGAAGTGAAATTGTTGGATCATATGGTGACAAAAAAGTGTATACACATTTTAAGAAAGGAAAAAACTGTATTAAAATTGTAATACTCAATATATACTGATAGCAAGAGATGAAAACAAGTCACATATGACTTCTGCAATTACAAGAGGTGCTCAAAGTGATTACCATCGGTGCACAGACACTTCTGGTTACAGTGAACATTATTTGGTAGACTTCTGTGGTGAGCATGTAAACTCTTCCAACACCATAGCAGAAGAAGCAGGACTTATTGTGCGAGCCCTCTGGATCTTCCCTTGTGCACATCACACACAGTACCATGTGTCTCAAACTTACCATGAATGCGTGCAATTGTTAGGTGTGTTGGAGGCTCTGTTGCATATTCATGTCTTTATCGTCATACTTCCACAACGTTCTCAAACTTCAAATATCACTTGAAAATGGTCTTGTGCTCCTTGAACGATAACCGTGCTTCCATCATTTTCTTTGACTGTTCTGCCTGTCACATGGTGATGCTAGCATTCATTTGATTAATGCCATCTTTTGAGCGAGCATCATACTACACATTTCTACTGAAATTCAATTTAACTTTGAAAAGTAATACATAGATAACATCTCTTAAAATGTGTATACATATTTTTGGCACCCCCATTGTGTGTGTGTATATACACACACACACACACACACAGACACATATACATATGCATATATATATATATATATATATATATATATATATATATATATAAATAAATTGAGCTATGATTGACATAACATTGTGTAAATTTAAGGGGTATAATGTGTTGATTTGATATACCTATTCATTGTAGTATGATTACTATTGTATTGTTAGCAAGCACCTCCATTATGTCACATAATTATTATTTGTTTTTTGTGAGTAACACGTCTAAGATCTACTCTCAGCAATTTTCAAGTATGTAATACAATATTGTTAGCAATAATCAGAATGCTATGCATTAGAATCTCAGAAATTACATATCTTCTAACTGTAAGTTTGAAGATTTTTCTAAGATTTTTGTTATGAATATATATATATATACATATATATACATATATGTAGAATTATATATTCTTTTCAGAGAGTAGATACAAAGCAAAAGCTATCCAAATCATTTTTTATACATTGAAAATAATTATTAATAGTGATGAGGTCTGACAATTAAATTCACGAACTCATCCAAAAAAATTGCTACATACCTCATTGCTGAATATCACTACAGTCACCTTCTAAATACTCTCCTCGGAAAGCTCTGCACTGATGCCCGTGCCTAGTCCACCCTTCAAAGCAATTTTGGAACTCTTTCTCTGTAATGGCCATCAGAGCTGTCATTGTATTACCCTTGATGTCCTAAATGTAATCAAAATGTCTTCCTTTCAATAGTTCCTTTATCTTCGGGTAAAGAAGGAAATCATTGGGGGCTACATAAGGTGAGTAGGGAGGGTGTTCCAATGCAATTATTTGTTTACTGGCTAAAAAATTCCTCACAGATAGTGCCGTGTGAGCTGGTGTATTGTCATGATGCAAGAGCCATGAATTGTTCGCAAAAAGTTCAGGTCATTTTCATCTAACTTTATCACATAGTGTTTTTAGCACTTCCAAATAGTAAACTTGGTTAACTCTTTGTCCATTTGGTACAAATTAATAATGAATAATCCCTCTGGTATCAAAAAAAGGTTATCAACATTGTTTTGACTCTTGCTTTGGACTGATGGAACTTTTTTGGTCATGGAGAATTGGCTGACTTCCATTGTGAGATTTGATGCTCTATTTCAGGGTTGTATTGGTATACCCATGTTTCATCACCAGTGATAATACAGCCCAAAGAATGATCTTGCCTCTCCAAAGGTCTTGGCAAACTTCAACTCTCCTTTGCTTTTGTTCATCGGTGAGCTCCTTTGGGACCATTTTTGCACACACCTTTCTCATGCCAAGATTTTCAGTTAAGATTTTCCTAATTGTTTCTCTATTGATGTTAACTTGGTCTGCTATGCTTCTCACAGTCAGCCAAGGATTTTGATGCACAATTCAACACATTTTTGCAATGTTTTTGTCGGTTCTGCTCGTTACTGGCTGCCCTGACCTCTCTTCATCAGTGATGTGTTCTCTCCCCTCAGAAAAATGTTTAATCCATGTGTGCACTGCCGTTTTCTTCATGGCATTATCCCCATAAACTTGGAATAACATGTCCCTGATTTCACTTCCACTCTTCCCAAGTTTAACAGAAATTTGATGTTTGTTTGTTGCTCTAATTTAAGCTCAGGCATTCTCGTGATGGCACAGAAGAACACGCAGCAACAATAATGAATGCCATTCAACAAGACACCGCCAACGTTGACATGAACACTTCTGAGACACTGATATACCAAGGTTATGAAACCTTACCAAATTGTTGATGCAGTGCTGCCAATGTAAGCGCACGTTGGCAAGTTCGCAAACTTAATTGTCAGCCCTCGTATGTAGCTATTGTCTTTTATTATTCATAATTTTATACACACACACACACACACACACACACACACACACACACACACACATATATATATATATATATATATATTTATTTATTTATTTATTTTTCCCCCCATCTTGAAGAAGTCCTTCTTAGATTCGTTGTAATACTGGTTTGGTGGTGATGAACTCCTTTAGCTTTTTCTTGTTTGGGAAGCTCTTTTTCTGTTCTTAGATTTTAAATGATAGCCTTGCTGGATAGAGTAGTTGTTGTGGTTGTAGGTCTTTGCTTTTCATCATGTTGAATATTTTGTGCTAGTCCCTTCGGGCCTGCAAAGTTTCTATTGAGAAGTCAGCTGACAGTCTTATGGGAGCTCCCTTATAAGTGACTAGTTGCCTCTGTCTTGCTACTTTTAGGATTCTCTTTGTCTTTAATTATTGCCATTTTAATTATAATGTATCTTGGTGAGGGCCTGTTTGGGTTCATCCTGTTTGGGAGTCTCTGTGCTTTCTGGATTTGTATGTCTATTTCCTCCACCAGGTTAGGAAAGTTTTCAGTCATTATTTCTTCAGAGAGGTTCTCAATCCTTTGCATTCTCCCTTCACATTTTGATACCCTTGTAACGTGAAGGTTGTTATGCTTGAAGTTGTCCCGGAGTTCTCTTAAACTCTCTTTGTTTTTTTGGATTCTTTTTTCCTTTTACTGTTCTGATTGGGCATTTTCTGCTCCCTTGTTCTTCCAAATCACTGATTTGATCCTCTGCTTCATCTAGTCTACAGGTGATTCCTTCTAGTGCATTATTCATTTCAGTTACTGTATTCTTCACGTGTGACTTGTTCTTTTTTATGGTTATGTCCTTTTTAATGTTTACTTTCTCTTTGTTGAAATTCTCACTAAGTTCCTTGACCATCCATATAACCAGTGTTTTGAAGCCTGTCTTGGGTAGGTTGCTTGCCTCCATTTTGTTTAGTTCTTTTTCTGGATTTTTCTCCTGTTCTGTCATTTAGGATATATTTCTTTGTTTCCTCATTTTGCCTGCCTCTCTGTTTGTTTCCATCTATTAGGTAAATATTCTAAGTCTCCCAGTCTTGGCCAAGTGGCCTTATGTAGTAGGTGTCCTGTGTGGCTGAGTGGAACAGTGTCCCTGGTCACCTGCTCCAGATGCTCCAGGAATGTCTCTTGTGTAGGTTGTGTGTGTCCTCCTTTTATAGTTAAGCCTTGGTTGCTATTGACATATCAGTAGGTGTGATTGACCCTGAGCCTGACTGGCTGTGGTGTTTGGCCATGTCCACAGCTTACAGGCTTCTGTGTGAGGGGCTACCCCACTAAGCGGAATTTGTCCTAGCAGGCTCTGGTGCCTGTTGAGACCACCCTTTGTGTGTGCCACCTGTGAAGCTAATTGGGCAGTGTTCTGCTGTGGTCTGAAACCAACCTTCAAATATGTTGGTTCTGAGGCTTTTTGTGAGGGGCTGTGGTGCAGACCAATGTCACTCACTGCTTGTGACTGTTTATGGACTTCCTGGAAGGATCTACAAAGCAATCTGTGGTTGTTCACTGCCTGTGCTAAATCTGGAGGTGTGTTGGAGAAGCCACACTACCAACCGAGGATATCTGCCACCTTTAACTGGCTTGGGGTAACTCCACAAAAAGCCAGGATACCCCGAAGCCTGCTGCATCCTGCCGGCTCCCTTAAAGTTCAGCCACTGATAAAGCTTTGTGCGGTATACAAGTTGGTGAGGCAGGGTCTCAGGGAGTCACTGGATTGGGAAGAGTTGTGGTCATCAGGTTAATGTAAATTCTGGTTTGGTTCCAATGCTGAGCCTGGAGCTATTCAGCAAAAGTCTCAGAGCATACCAAGGCCGGTCATGCCCTGCTGGGGGCCTGCTAGACTCAGATAGTTTTTCAAGAAAGAGTACAATTTGGGTGGGGCTGGCTGTTCATGGAGAAAGTACCTCTGAAGTTGGGGGAGTTGGGTGGGGTGGCAGAGTGGGTCAGCGGAGCTCACCTGGCCAATCAGATTCATATTTGGCCATGGTGGGGGCAGGTTCAACACAGGAAAGATGGCACCCACCTGCCATCTGCATGAGAGGAGGACCTTACACAGGGAAAACAATGTGTTCTGTAGTCCTTTTCTGGAAGCCACACACCTCTATCTGCCTCCTTGTATGTCTTTGACACCTCTCCAGTCACCATCCCTCCCACGGAGCCCAAAGTGAGTGCCTGTGAGTGAGGACATCTGTGTGCAGGCCCCTTAATAGGATGTCTGGGTTTCCTGCAGCCTTCCATCCCATCCGGATGGTCAGAATCCCCACTGTTTTTCACAACCAGATGTTGTGGGGGCTCCTCTTCCCAGCACCAGTACTCCTGGCTGGGGAGCCTGGTATGGGGGGCTGGGGTCCCTCGCTCTTCCAGGAGGAACCTCCTAGATTGAGATATCCCTCCTGATTTTTAACCACCACATGGTCGTTTGGGGCCAATATCACATCTCTGCCCCTCCTACCAGTCTCAATGTGGCTTCTTCTCTATATGTTTAGCCATAGGATTTCTGTTCAGCTAGACTTCAGATGTTCCTCCAGGTTGATTGTTCTATAATTTATTTGTTATTTTAATGTGTTCATGGAAGGACACAGGCACAGTGTTTATCTACTCCACCCTCTTGGATTTCTGATTTAAGTCGTTTTATGAGGTTACTATTATTTTGATACAAAAACAAATAACTATAGTGCTAGAAAATAAAATTATAGACCAATCTCATTAATGAACCGAAATGGTCAGATTCTAAGTCATGTACTCACAAACCAAATTCAACATTATATAAAAAATCAATAATATTACTGAACCCAATAATACATAGAAGAAATGCAAGAAATTTTCAACATCAATAGATTGAAGAAAGTAAGGGATCACTTCTGTAGTTGCAGAAAAGGAATTGATAAGTTTGCCATTTATCAGAAAAACTATTAGCAAATTAAAAGAAGGCAGGAATTTTATTAACCCGGAAAAATATATCTAAAATTTTTTGGTATCAAGCATACCAATTGTGAAACTGTACACACATTCTCAGTAAAGTCAAGAGCAAGACAAAATACTCTCTATCATTTCTTTCTATTCTTCATAACGAATGCAATAAGGAGGCAAGTGAGGTATAATATTGGAACAGAAATGTGTCTACTTCTGTTATTCAGATGCTGTAATTCTCTATACAGAAAATCCTAAAGATCTATTAGAACTATGAGTTTGGCAATTTCCTGAAGACAAAATCAACATGGAAAAAAAAAAAAAAAAAAAAAAGAATAACAACATCCCTATACACCAATTGCTGACCAGAATATATAATGTGCAAAAAAAAATCTATTTAAAAGAATACAAAATTTATAAGATATCTAGAACTAATCAAACCACATGCAAGACTTATATGGAGAAACATAAAATCATACTGAAAGTTTTAAAAGAAGAATAAGCCATGTTAAACCAATATTTTAAATAACTTATTTCTTCTCAATTTATAATGAAGTGCAATTACAATACAAAGTTTCTCCATGAAAGGTGGCAAGCTCTTCCTAATTAACATGGAAGAGAAAAGGGTCAAGAATAGACAGATGATTCTGGAGATGACTGAAGTCAGGAATCTTTCCCTAGTAATTACCAAGACAATTAAAACCATAGAAGTTGAAATTGTATGTTGTTATAGTTGCAAGAACAGTTATAGAAACCCAATATGAGAAAAGAATCATACATAAATATGTATAAGTAGATATAGAAAGAGACATGGATATGGAGCATAAGTGGAAAAATTCACTTAATCATTATTTGATGCCTGAATAATTGATCACCCATGTTTTTTTTAAAAAACTGATAATACAATTACCTCAAGCTATAACAAAGGATTTTTCCAGGTGAATTAAAGATCTCAATGTGAATTTTCTTTTTCTTCAAACATTTTAAAGAAAATATACGTGAATATCTTTTTGACATCAGATTCTGGAGAATGGTTATTTCTGGGCTAGATGCATGCAAATGTTTATGTGAAGAAGCATACAGATAATTTCATCTACATCGATACCTTTATTCTTTAAACACATTTCAAGCTGATGTAATTTCTAGAATCAAATTATAGATCAAACTATGATAACTTTTCAATTATTTACATTTTTTTGTGTATGTTTGAAACATTTAAAATAAGAGTGGACTAATCTGAGATTGCTTCTTGGATATGGAGAATAATTTTACACTTTCTACAATTGGATAATTCTTTTTAATCAGTGAGGTATAATTAAGACTAAAGGTGAACAAGTGGGTGGAAACTGTAGCTTTAAAATAGTCAACCTGTATTTTTTTTTTCAGAACAAATATATACATGTTGTATAATAAGTTTAAGAAAATTACAGCCTTGCCACATTATCTGTCTTTTATTTAAAATATAACCTTTTTATCGCATATAGAATAGGCACAAGAAATATTGAAAATCAGGAAAAAGGTAACTGTAAACTGTAGCAGATAAAATTGAAATATGAGAAATACTTTACAATTCTTAGCTTATAAATTATGTACGCTGTTAGCCTATGAATTGTAACTTCATGAATACATTAATGTTCTGTCTTTTCACTCAGAAATTTAAGGTGAAATAATATTTTGTTCACTGTAAATTATATGTGTATGATAGGGATGTTAATTTTCTTTCCAACGATTTCCTCTGAAGTGCATCATAAAATGTACCTCATGAATTTTCTCTTTAAAATGTATTTCTCTGGATCAAAAGAATTTGATCCAAAAATGTAGACATTAGATATCTCAGATAAACACTATTCAAATAACAGTTTATCATGCATTATTTTCTAATGCGATCATATTTTTTGGATATTTATAAATAAAATATGTGTATTGGTAAGGGTAGACAACAAATCAAATTTAGAGTAATAATTACACATTCCAAGATTGATGGTAGTCATTCTATCACTGTTATATCTTCAAATTGAAAGTGCCAGACAAGAATCTTTATACATAAGTATATACATTTCAGAAGGACTTTATAGGTACAGCAAAAAAACTGTGAGGACTCTAGGTTTTCTTTCCATTGGCTAGATGCCGAGTGCACTTTAAGTTGTCAGTTTATTTTTTTCCCTTTTGTGTAAACAACTTTATCTGACTGGTCACCTACAAAATACAGGATGGTTTGTGTTCATTTTCTCTTGCTGTGTAACAAATTACCACATATTTACTGCCTTAAAACAACTCAAATTTACATAGTATCTCACAATTTCTGTGGGTCAAGAATCTGGCATGGTTTCACGGGGTCCTCTCTGTGTCTCACAAGGCTGAAATCAAAGTGTCAGCTGGGACTGAGCTCTCATCTGGAACTCAAGGTCATCTTCCAAGCTCATTCAGATTATTAACAGAATTAAGTTCATTGCAGTTGTAGGATTGGTGGCAACTTGCTTCTTCAAGGCCAGTAGGAGAATTCTGACTTGTCTTCTACGATGTAGCCTTATGTAACCTAATTAAGGGAGTGACTATATTCTTCCCAAGGTCTTCCCACACTCAAGGAAAAGCGTACTATAGGGTGTGTACACCAGGGGCAGGAATCTTAGGGACAATCTTAGAATTCTATCTACTGTTTGGTGTTTCATGTTCTGATACTTACTTTAATGTAAAAACAAAAAACAAAAGCCATAATTAATCTTGTTTCTCCTCTCTTTGGGTTAGTATTTTTCCTGAGCAAATCAAAGGACTATTTTCTGATCATAACTTGTATGGCTAGTGGTATGTATGTTTCTGATCTTCTGAATTAAATTTGGAGGAGCAGATAGTTGTAGTTTAGCTCAGTGTTGCTTAAGGACTGTGAAAGAGTTTCTGTTGCTAGAGGAGCAGGAAATGCTGTGAACCTCATCTGTCAACAAAAATAGACCACTTGATAGGAACTCGTATTTATTAAAGTAAGTAATATTTGAAATATTTTTAATGATTATATTTAGAACAAAATTAGTAGAATAAAATAGTGTGTAGTCTTGGCGTTATATAAAAATATCCTCTAAAATTTTATGGAATATTATAGTGAAAAGCTTGGGGAAATTTCATATTGTTAGGCTAGATGCCACAACATTTTATGTTCTTCTTTCCTTCTTCTTAAGTGATATCAACCTTTGTTTTTTTTGTTTTTTTTTAAATAATGATTGTGAAGTGGATTAGTCATGGAAACATATCTGTCATTTTTTTGCTTGCTTTTTTGAAGAGCAGGGAGTCAAGTTAAATTTTCTAAAGTCGAGTTATTTTAACTAATGGTAAAGTTGGTTGAGATCACAAAATAGAACTAGATAAATAAAAGTTCTACATTTTGTGTTGTTAGCCAGTTTCAGTACCTGGTCAAGTAATGGGAAGAGACTTCAAAGAAACGATAATAAAAAAAATTCAAGTCCATATGAAGCACATGTGAATCTTTCTGACATAATCCTGTAATAGAATAGAAGTATTCTCAGAAAAAATGGATTAAAGAAAGGAAAAATAATAGTTTAGACTTAACTTTTGAGGGCTAGAGAACCCAGGTACCAACTGTTTTCAGTCTAGGCAGATTATTAAATTATTTCACATTATCGGACCCTTACAATGCAATGAGTATGAAGTCTTCATGACTCACGTCCATGCTTTCCTTCTCTCATTCCTAGGAGGAATTAAAAGAGAAGTTAAAATAACAAATTCTAGCTATAGTTTGACTGTCTGTTTCAACTAGTAAATTTTGTAGTTCGCCCTGGCAGGTTTTCTTCAAGTGTGAGACTGATGAATAACAATTCCCATGTGCTGTTAAAAACAATGTAAAGAAATGTAGGAATAACTGCAGAGCTGATTTTCTGGAATTTTCCAAATTATATTTCTGTATGAGAAAATTTAAGCACATGAAAATTATGTGGACTATCACAATTTGAGACAGTTATAGTTGATTATATTAACCATTAATTCCATAATGCAGACCCTATTACATTTAATGGCCTCTTGTGTAATGAAAATTATAATTTTCATCTGAATGCTTCATGTTTCACTTTGAACTAGCATTTATGCTTGAGCTGACATGATTTTACAAAGGTTTTAGATTTACCTAACTTCCAAATTTTATAATTTAATTTTTGTAATCAATAGAAGAAATATCCTTTATCAATCATGACACGAAAAAGGGATAGTACATGAAGGGACAATGGATAATTCCACCCAAATAAATACTTGAGAGTTTGAGAAATGCTTCCATTCTAATAAGAATGGAAAATGTTGAGATTCTTACATTTAACACTTTTTATCATGAATGTTATATATTTATACTGTGGTCTACTTTTTTTCACAGAAATTTAGACATTGGATTATATATGATGGCTGTGTATTTTTTCGCTTTTCATTGTATAGAACCCAAATCAGAACTTTACTTATCTGCATTATTATAGTTCTTTTTGATACATTATTAAAGTTAAATATTTTAGTTAATAGGTAATATAGAACCAGCTATAAACATTTAAAATCATCTTAGTGAAAATAAAGATAAGTCAGTGATTATAAGACAAATCATATCACTCACTCTTGCATTATGTTCAAATGACATTTACCAGAAATGCAGTAGGTATTATTTATAGACTCAGTCAGTTATAAGCAATTGGGTTTAATTTTTCTAACAAGGACATTTAGTTAGTGTGTCATGTATTTCCAGAAATTAGAAAAAAATGTCTTAAACAAAATTCTTTTGAGATATACCATGCTAACAAAAAACAAAACAAAACAGGGAATTAATGTTTGAAATAAAAGGAATATGTTAAAATGTGCAAAGATGAGTTTCAATAAAAACTGAAAAAAGGAAAAGGTTATAACAAAGCAACAACTTTCCTACATATTGAATAATATATCTTCAGCAACCAAAACTAATTGATCTAAGTAACAAATGAGCTAATAAGTAGTTTAAAGATAGAATATAGAAATGCAGATAATTGCTTGTGTTCCTTTGCAGTAGTGAGTGGTATTCTACTTAATCTTTTTCATTTCCAAAAGGAAATATGCAAGCTATTTATGTATGATGAATTAATCTAAACTCACAATTAAGCCTTTTTTTTTACTTCTTAGCATATTCAATTGTTAAGTATAAATGACAGTAGTCAATTTTTAAAACCCCTGGAATTAAAAAGGGGGAAGTGGAGGAGTACCAATGATCATTCAGAAACGTATGGACTCAAGCAAAGTATCTATAAGATATAGTCGACTTTTAAAATAGCAATATGGGTTATTTCTAATGTCTTCATTCTCCATTCCACTTCCAGCTCTGTTGTATTTGACATTGCTTAATCCACTAAAGAAATCCAGTCTCCAATTTTTATCTTTATTTTGTATTTATGGTGGTACATTGACAAAGAAGATACATTCCACTACATTTTGTTGTAAGAAATTTTATTACGAAGATTAGGTATATTTCTGATTCTGCCACTTATCTGCTATGAGATATTCAGGGAAGGTCTCTGGTGAGATGACATTTGAGCTGAGACCTGATGATGAAATGGAGCCAGTTCTACAAATATCAGGAGAGAGCAGTTAAAGGCAGAGTGAGAGCAAATGCCAAGTTGAGCATGAACTCAGAGTGTTAGAGGAACAGAAAGTTGTGTGAGTAGAGTGTAGAGAACTTGGGAGAGTCCAGGATGAGATAAAGGTGAAGGAGGAGGTAGGGGCCGGATCACGTGTGCTTTTGTGCATCAAAATTAGGATTCTGAATTTTATTCTTGGGGTAATGAGACAGGCAACCACTGAAAAGTTAATATATACATAGTTTTCATTGTGAAATGCATCATACATACCAACGACTGTGTGTCTACTCCTTAGCTTAAGAAATAGAGTGTTGCCTACCTTACCAAATAACACTGAAGCCTGCTTATTTCTTTCCCAATAGCAGCCCCTTCTGTCGCTCCCCAGCAGCCTGAATTTTAGGTTTCTCATTCTCTAGATTTTCTTTCTAGTTATTTCTTATGCTACAAATCCATGGTTTCGTTTTCCCTCTTTGCATATTTGATTCATATTGTATATATTCTTCAGTGACTGTTTTTTTGGCTTAGTATTATATACTTGTGTTTCATTCATTTTTCCTGCTGGATAATATTTTATATTACTATACTACAATTTATTTATCCGTTAATTTATTGATTGATATTTGATTAATTCCCTTCCTTTTCTTTTATCTTGCTTTGAAGAAAAATGAATAAACTATAAACTATGCTATGAAGAAACTTGCTCTTGTATCTTGTACATATATAAGAGTTTCTCTAGAGAATTGTTGGGTGTAGGACATGTGCATCTCCAGCTTTAGGAATAAATACCAAATCCTTTTCCCAAGTGACCATAGTAATTTACCTATGCACCAGCAGAGGGTGGGAGTCCCAGTTTTCCATGTCCTCTCCAACCGTTGGTATTGTCAAATTTTAATTTTTATAAATCAAACCATTGAAGGGGTTAAATCCATATAGTTGTATTCAGGATTTTTTGAATGTCAGTAAGATCAAACATATTTTTATGCATTCTTTTTAGTTGTCTTTTTTTATGAAATTCATTTTCTTTTCCTTATTAATTTGTAGATATGTATGATTTAAGACATATTCTAAATATAAGCCTTTTGTTTATTGCAGATATCTTAATTCTGAGGTGTGTTTTTTTTTTAACTCTCTCAATAATGTCTTTTGGTGAACATAAATTCTCAATTTAAAAAATATAATAATTTATTTTCCAGTTACAGTTGACATACAATATTATTAGTTTCAGGTATACAACATAATGATTAGACATTTATATACCTTATGAAATGATCACCCCAATAAGTCAACTACCAGTCTGACACCATACATAATTATCATATTATTGACTGTATTCCCTATGCTGTACTTTATATCCCCATGACTAAATAAATTCTTAATTTTAGTTTAGCCTAATTATGAACCATTTCTTTTACAGTTAATGCTTTGGTAGTCTTGTTACAAAGGACTTTCAATACCCCAGGTTAGGAAATTTATTCTATGTTACCTTCTAAAATTATTTTGCCTTTTATACATATTTATAATTACTATGAATCCACTTTAGTTTTGGTATGAGATTAACTTTATTTTTTTCTCACATCGATTTACAATTATGTGGCTTTAATTAACTATTACTCATAATAGATTATTTCCTTGTGTGTTTAATGATATAGATGTCCCTCAACTTACTGACTTTTAAGATGGAGGGAACCATAAGAAAGGAATGCCAGTAGCCTCTAGAAGCTGAGAATGGACATCAGCTAACAGCAGCAAGGAATTGCGTCCTTATTTCTAAAAGGATAACGCTATCCTGACTTTGTGTTTATATTTACATTGGTTTCTAAGAGCTATGTTTATCATATTAATACATTTTATTAACAGTAAGTTGGTTTTAGTTCTCTTTTGTTTTTAATTTTTAAGAAAAGGATATCAGACTTACAGTTTCTGCTAGGACATGTAAAGAACTTGGAAGACATCACTTCCATCCTCACAACAATAAAAACACTGAACAGACTAAAAGTCAACAACTCTTCTTACTTAGATCCATTAAAGAATTGAGGTTAAGTGGCAGATTTCTGCCCTGTAAACTGGACAGACAGGAGAATACACAGAATCATAAAATCCATAATCACCCATTATTGGTAGGAATACATAAAGAGTAATTAACAAATTACTGGTGACTAAACATGGACTAGCTTCATTATAAAACTTCTGGCCCAGTCTTAGGGTGATCTTCACAGTGCTGTAAGTTTTATTTCCAGGAGCCGCATCAAGTGCTCATGATGACTACGATTTGAGAAAAATTCCCCCTGCTTCTGGCAGATGGAGGTAAAAAGTAACCATTTTGAAATGTGCCCAGAAAGTTTTTTTTTTTTTTTTTTCTGTAATAAAGACCTGACTCAATTGAAAACCTTTTACAAAAATCTAATTGACATGGGGAGAGGGATTTACCCAACTCTAGCTCCATCTAGCCTTCCTGACTCAACCAAGGGAAAATAACTGAGAAGCACCTGTTAGGTCACAATCTCAGGGGCACAGGCCTACTGAAAAGATGAGACCTAATCACACAACTAGGGAACACATCCCCCTCCCCTCTCCCTCCCACGCTTTACCACCACATCAACAGGGCTTCTGTATATAATAGGAGATTACACCTGAAAGAACTGTAAGGCTCAGACTCCATGTAAGACTAAAACATACATTTTTCATAAGCTCACATTGAACAGTGACCAAGATAAGCCACATTCTGTACCATAAAACACACCTGAAAAATATAAAAGAAGATAAACTATACAAAGTATGTTCTAGACCACAATGGAATTAAAGTAAAATCAATAACAAAAAGAGAGCTGGAAACTGCAAAACTATTTGGAGATTAAACAACATACTTGTAAATAACACATGAGTCAAAGGAGAAGTTTTAAGAGAAATTTAAAAATATTTTGAACTAGACAAAAATGAAAATACAACTTAATAAATTATTGGATGCAGTGAGAGCAGTGCTTATAGAGAAATTTATAGTATTGGATGCATATATTACAAAAAAGAAAGATCTCAAAATCAATAATCTAAGCTTCCATCTTAGAAAACTTGAAAAAGAAGAACAAATTAAATCGAAAGTAAGCAGAAGGAGAATAATAAAAAGTAGAGCAGAAATCATGAAATAGAAACAGGCAATTAACAGAGAAAATCAATGTAAACAAAAGCTGGTTCTATGAAAAAAAAAAAAGAGATAAATCTCAAGCTCAGTTAATCAAGAAAAAAGAGAGAGAGAGAGAGAATACCAGTTACTGATGTCAGAAATGAAAGAGGAGTCATCACTAATCCCATGAACCTTAAAAAGATAATAAAGGAATGTTGTGAACAACTCTCTGTGTCCATATATTTGCTAATCTAGGTGAAATTAACCAATTCCTTGAAAGACACAATTTACCAAAACTCACAGAAGGAGAATTAGATAATCAGAATAGACTATATCTGTTAAATTGAGTGAATAATTAATAACTTTTTTAAAAAAGAAAGCACTAGGTCCAGATGGTTTCACTAGTTAAGTGTACCAAACATTTCAAGAAATGATATTGATTCTCTACAATTCCCTCTGGAAAATAGAAGCAGAGGGAATGCTTCCTTATTAATTTCATGAGGACAGCATTATCCTAATACCAAAACCATATTAAGACATTACAAGAAAGAAAAACTATAGAACAGTGTGTTTTGTGAACATAATGTAAAAATCCTCAACAAAATAGTTGCAAATCACATTCAACAATGTATAAAAAGAATTATACATACTGACCAAGTGGGATTTATGCCAAGTATGCAAATTGACTCAACATTTGAAAATCGATTAGTATAATTCATTACATAGACAGGCTAAAGAAAAAAAATCATCTGATTTTATTAGTAGATACAGGAAAGCATTTGACAAAAATCCAACACTATTCATGATTAAAACCAAGCAGATGAGAAATAGAAAGAACCTCCTCAATTTGATTTTAAAAAAGCTACAGCTAACATCATATTTAATGGCGAGAAACTATATACTTTTCCCCTAAAACCAAGAACCAGGAGAAGGATATGCCCTCCTAATACTCCTGTGCGACATTGTACAGAATTTTCTAGCTAATGAAATAAAATGTAAGTAAAAAGTATACAGATCGTGAAGGAAGAAATAATCTCTTTGTTTACAGATGACATGATTGTCAGGTAGAAAATTCCAAAGAATTAAAAAAACACACAAAACCTCCTGAAACTAAGTGATGATAGCGAGTTTACAGGATACAAACTTGTTAGCATATAAAAGTCAATTGCATTTCTATATACCGTCTATGAACAATTTGAAATAAAAAACACAGTACCACCAAAAATTGAAACATGTAGGTATAAATCTAACAAAATATACACAGGGTCTATATGAGGATAATTTAAAAATCTGATGAAAGAAATCAAAGATCTAAATAAATGGAGAGATATTCATGTCCGTGGATAGGAAGACTCAATATTGTTAAGATGTCAGTTATGTTCAACTTGATTAATAGATTTAATGAAATCCCAAACAAAATCTCAGAAAGTTATTTTGTGAATATCGGAAAACTGATACTAAAATTTGTGTGGAGAGGCAAAAGACCCAGAATAGCCAACATAATAGTGAAGGAGAACAAATTTGAAAGACTTACAAGGTCTGATTTCAAGATTTCCTGTAATGCTACAATAATCAAGACTGTAGCACTGGAGAAAGAATTAGACAAATAGAACAATGGAACAGAGTAGAGAGCCCAGAAATAGACTTAAATTATATTTGTATGACCTCTGATAAAGGAGCAATTCAATGGAGAAAGGATAATCTTTTCAATATAGGGTGCTGAAACAACTGATGTCTGCATGCTCCCCTCCCTACCTCCACCAAAAATCTAGATACAATCTTTCACAAAAATTAACCTGAAATGGGTCATAGACTTCAATGTAAAACACAACACTTGTAAAACTTCTGAAAAATAACATAAGAGAAAATCTATGACATTGGGTTTGGTGATAAATTTTTAGGTACAACGCCCAAAGCAAGATCCATGAAAGAAAAAATTAAAATTAAAAACTCTGCTCTGCAAAACACACTTATAAGAGGATGAAAAGACAGGCCACAAACTTGGGGAAAATATTTACAAAACACTTATCTGATCAAGGACGCGTATCCAAGTTTACAAAGAATTCTTTTTTTTTTTAATTTTATTTTATTAAATTTATTGGGGTGACAATTGTTAGTAAAATTACATAGATTTCAGGTGTACAATTCTGTATTACATCATCTATAAATCCCATTGTGTGTTCATCACCTAGAGTCAGTTCTCCTTCCATCACCATATATTCGAGAATTCTTAAAACTCAACAAGAAAACAAAGAATCCCATTCAAAAATAGTTTGCCACACATAGGAACCTCATCAAAGGAGATATAATGATAGCAAAGAAGCGTATGAAAAGATGCTCAGCATCATCTGTCATTAGGGAATTGCACATGAAAACCACAGTCACATTATACACCTGTTGGGAAGGCAAAAATCCATGCTAACAAGGATGTGAAACAACAGGAACTCGCATTCATTGATAGTGAAAATGCAAAATTGTACAGCTACTTTGCAAGATAGTTTGGCAGTTTTTTACAAAGCTAAACATAATCTTAACATATGATACAGCAATTGCATGCCTATGTATATACCCACAACTTCTCAGTGCACACTTTTGCATATGAATGCTTTTGGAAATTTTATTCACAATTGTTCAAAGTTGAAAGCAACAAGATATCCTGCAGTAGATGAATGGTTAAACAAAACTGGTAATCTATGCAATGGAATATCATACAGCAATAAAAAGAAAAGCGCTATCAATCCATGAAAAGACATGGAGGAACTGTAAATGCATATTGCTAAGTGAAAGAAGCCAGTTTGACAAGGCTACTACTGTATGATTCTAGCCACTGTATGATTCTATGACACTCTGGAAAGGCAAAACTATAGAGACAATAAAAAGGTCAGTAGTTACTAGAGATTCAAGGGGAAGAAGAGAGGAAAGGAGAGAAACAGAAAAGGATGAATAGATGGAGCACAGGGGATTTTTAGGGTGGAGAAGCTATTCTGTATGGTACTGTAATGGTGGATACATGATATGCATTTTTCAAAACCCACAGAACTATACAACACAAAGAGTGAACCGTCATGTAGTCTTGGACTTCGGTCAGTAATTGTGTATCAATATTGATTCATTAATTGTAACAAACATACACTAAAGCATGATGTAAAGCAATAATAAGGGAAACTCGGTGAGTGAGGGAAAACTACACTATCTGCTTAATTTTTTTCTAAATCTAAAACTGTTCTACAAAATAAAATCTATTAATAAAAGAAGGCCAAAAAAATATCTTCTAAAGTTATTTTTACTCCATATTTTTCATATGAAAGCAATTCATGTTAGATTGTTATATAATATTCCACTTGTAATTAGACCATAATTTATTCATTCTTCTGTCTTTTGAATTGTTTCTAGTCTTTTTATGATAAATAATGCTGCTATGGACATTCTTGTACACGTCCTCTGGTCTGTATTGGTAGGAGTTTCTCATTGGTGTATCTAAAAGTTGACTTTCTGGAGTACTATCTTAATTTATACTATGCTAGTAAGAAATACCATTTTCAATACCTGTAGCATCTTAATTTTTTCCAATCAAGTGATAAAAATGGTTTTTCTTTGTTGCACTTTCCTGTTTGCTAGTGAAGATAACAATCTATACATAAATTTATCATGATGTGTTTTTTTCCTCTTCTCTAAAATGCCTGTTCATCTCTTTTCTTAATTTTCAAATAGATTGTCTTTTAAAATATTGTTTTGGTTTTAATATGGCCTTAATACTATTTTTTTTGTATTTGCTGTAAATATATCTTTTTTCAGTTTTGAAGTGTCTCTAAATTAATAGAAATTCTTACTTTTAAATAGTTAAATTTATATATCATTTATTTTATAGTTAGCACTCTTTTCTATTGTGTTTAAGAAATACCTCCCTACCACAAAACCAGATGGATATTTGCTTATATTTTCTGTTAATAATTTAAAATTTTGTTTTTGACATATAAGTAATTGATTCATCTGTAAGATTTTTGTTTATAAGGTAGGGGTAAAATTTCTTTCTTTTTTTTTTTTCTTATTTATTTCCAGCCTCATTTATTCAATAGATCTGGTAGGCCATCTCAGTTATATATCAAAGTTCCATATATATGCATATGTCTGCCTTTGGGTCTTTTATCGCATTGTTCAATTTATCTATGCCTGAGGTAGTACTACAACTTCTCAGTTATTATAGCTTTAAAAGAAAGCCCGTATTCTAGCACAGTTATTCCCCGCTCTATGCTCTTCTTCAAAAATACTTTATTATCCTTGGCTTTTCACTTGTCTTTATAATTTAAGAATCATTTTGTAAGTTCCAATTTAAAAAATGCCCTGTTAGAATTCAGACTGGAGCTTCATTGAGGCTATAGATTAGTCTGGGGATAACTGACAACTTTATAATATTATTTCCATCCATGAAGACTGTATATAGATTTCTTTAATGTTTTTTCAGTTTTATATTATTTTCCCCCACTGAGCTTATAAATATATTTTGTTAGATTTATTCAGCCATATTTGATCTTATTATAAATGCTGTCTTATTTTTATTTGTCTTCTAGATGATTCTTGCTTGTATTTAAAGATGAATTGACTTTTTGTGTTTTGACTGTATGTCTAGCCATTATGCTAAATTATATATGCACTATATTGTGTGTAAGTATGAAGTGAGTCTTGTGAACAGAATGGGAAGCACAGTAGAGGGAACTATCTCAATCACTTTTCTTGAAAAAGATACTTTTGAGTTGAGAATTTTCAATACATTGTAAAATTCTAAAATGAAGACAAGATTATAAAAATTCTAACTATAGAGAAGCACATAAAGTGAAGAGGGTCTCTATTCTCCCATCTCACTGTATGGAAAAAAATGATAATTTGCAGTGTGTCCTTCTAACACTTGTTCTTTTCATTTCTCTTACTACACTCTTTACGTGTAAATAAGTAAATAAATAAATAAATTTATATATAGGTTGTTACTAAACTGGAATAAAAATTTATGTATTTTATTTCACATAGCTATTTGTCAAGTTGATGTACATTTTTATTGAGACTCTAAACTATAATCCGTTCCTTCTCAAAAGCATTTTAGTTTAAAGATCATAAGTTTTATTATGATCCATATGATTCATCATAGGCTTAAATCATCTACTCTAGTTTCTCCTTACCCTGTAAAATGGGAACATGTTTTGGACAACTGCACCAATCTCCTTGTCTGAACTGATGTGTCAGACACAACTCACCACAATATTATGAACCATTTTATTCTAAGCCAAAGCATTTTTTTAATGCAATGTTCAGAGAGTCACCTTACTGAAAATAACGTCAAGTGTTATATTAATTCCAGCTTCGTCCCTTAGTAAACATACCTTTTGGTGATAAAAATTCCCATTGCTTTTATTTTTCATCTGATTTGCATCTATCATAACTAAACTGTTTCATGGCAGCCTAAAAATTTTTCTTTTACATTAATATTTCCCCTTTTCAAAACTAGATTTATCTCACTCTACCATTTCTATTTCCTACTACTTTATATTTCATATCAGAACTTTCCCTTTAAGTCTGGTTGTTTTTGTTTTTTTGACATGTCTTTGCCTATAATCCTTGAATATAATCTGGTCTGAGTTTGCTTGCTTTTATTCAAACTAGATGTGATTTTTAAAGATCTTTAAAAATGAAAAGCACCAAGTTTTATTGATTTAACTATTCCCAAGTTACCATAATTAATTCCCCCAAATTGTTTTTCAAATATAAAATATTAAAAAAATATTAATTGTGGAATGACATTCAAGTTTTCCCTGCATTAGATATGAAGATCTTAATTTCTTCTTTTGCTTAAAAGATGTTTTTAAAAGTTATCTATGTTTGTATTTAGAAATATATGTAAGCTTTTATTTCAAATGACACTAAGTTTCCTTTTTCCTGGCAAATATCAAGAAGTGCATTGAGAAACTTAGAGAAACATGAATTATTTATTCATGTGAGAAATTTATCTTTGTTTTAGTGAGATTTTTCAATTCCTGATTTATGACAGGCTTGGATGATTTTTTTTAATGACTTTTCTGATTAGATAATAACCAACAGAAGTCAAAAGTTCAGGTCAAGTTAAATGCTTTCATGGTCATAATAACACTTCCTCTCATTCTAGAGAGCTCAAATCAATACATTCTCTTATGAATACTACTTTGATATATGTTTACCACCCTAATTTTTTTCTTCTTTAGAAAGAAACATTAATCTACTCTTTGATTAATATATATATACATATATATATATATATATATATATTTATATTTGAGAATTTATTATTCATGACCAGTATTACATTTTCATGACTTTGTTTATAAATGTAGACATAAATCATTTAGAAATTGGTTCTTTTTAACTTTACCTTAATTATATAACATATTTGATAGATGATGCTCCTGTATTTTTATCAAAGTCAAGGTCTAACCATATTAAAATACAATGTGTTTTTATTTCTTGCTATTTATTATAAATTAAATATGGGTTTGTGAAATATTTTAATGTCAGAAAATATTTTATGTGAATCAATATATAACTTTTTCTGCTACCTGTTTCAGATAGGTATTGTCTCATTAACATTGCCACAACTCAGTGGCTTAAAATGATACTGACTTTCTCATGTACAGCTCTGTGTAATTGCTGTGCTTCTGGCTCTGCTTCTGGCTGCAGGTGTGTAATCAGCCAGGGGAGCTCTGTTCCAAATGTTTTTGGTCCCCAAAGTGCAGGAAAGTAGCTACCTGGGACCATTTTTGTTGTTGTTGTTGTTAAGGGCTGTGGTGGAAAGCTCTCAGAGTGAGTGGAACTGTCTTAAAACTTGGGCTTAAAACTGACACTCTGACACTTCTGCCTGTATTCCAGTGGCCAAAGCAAGTCAAATGACCATATCCAATATCGATGAAGTGGGAAAATGTTCTTTATCCATGGAGATTTGGGATAAGGTTCAAATATTTGCTGAACATCATCTAATTTACCATACTGCCATTCTGTTAATAACTATATTACTTATATTAAATATAATTAATATTCTTTTGTGACTGAAAAAAGATTAAATTCAGAAAAGAATCCAATTATATTTTCACAAAGAATACTTTGATTTGCATTTCTTTTTATTGATTCTTGGAACAAATAGTTTGCTTTTCCTGAAATAATGTTCACCAGGATTTTCTCACTAAAATGTATACTACATATTTTTAACCTCAAATAGTCTGAGTTTACAACTTGATCTGTGAGCTTTGTGTTGAGAGTAAAGTTGCCATGAAAATAAGATTAACACTATCAATGCTTTGTAAACACTGTGCAAAGGATATTCATTTTCTAATGTTTTATATATCATAATTTCTGTGTTAGTCTGTGATCTCATACTAATTTGCTTGGGGAAATTATAGACTCAATCACATATATATTACATTTTCAGAAATGCAAGTTCTAAATAGTTTTGTTTTTACAAAATATTTCACCATTTTGCAATTTTACTGTGAATTCAATCACATTTGACAGCATCACCCCTTCTCCCTCTGTCCAAATCTTAAAATTCATATAATATTGTGGGTAAAAAAGAATAATGTTTCTTTCTTTTCTTCATTCCCAATGATAAGATAAATTACTATTTGAAAGAGGAAAATGATAGTGTTTGATAGAATTGTGTGAAAAGTATCTTTCCTTTCTGCTTATCTTTTACTTGTTGGTATTTCTCATGGCTTTTTTTGGCAACTTCTTCTCTTCTTCATAATTTCTCTGGGTAGTATTACCATTTCCTGTGGCTTCAATAAATATATTTCTGTATGCTGATGTCTCTTGTCCATACAGCTCATAGCTCTTTCTGAAGTTCAAAACCAATATTTACAAGGTGTTATTGATTATCCCATATGAATATATTATAAACAACTCAAACTCAACATATTAAAAAATGTTTATTGTATTTCTTGGTCAAACATACTGTTCCTCTTTTAATTCTTTTTGGTGAATGGCATTGCTGCTGACACAGTCTCTTAAGCAGGAACCTTCACTGATCCAGAAATGAGCATCCAAGCCACATCTGAACGTTGAGAACAGAGTTTCTGTCCTCCCTACTATCTCTCTGCTTTCCCTAATCACTCTGCAATTCAGTTAATTCCATCGTACTTCAAATATCCTCAAGGGCGCTCCTCTGTCTTCCCTCACCCTTCTGTTATAGTCAACTACTGATGTCTACTAACTGGCTCACAACTTCATGGCTCAAAATAATAATATTATTATCACTCAGGTTCCCGTGGGTTGGTGGACATAGCTGAGCAGTTCTTCCTTTGATACTCTCATGCAGTTCCAGTCAGATTTTGGATTGGATTGAAGTCATTTAAGAGATTGACTGAGCTGGACATCCAAAATGGCTCAGCCACGTGGTTGGCATCTGATGTTCAGCTGGAGCTATTAAGCAGAGCACCTACATGTGGCCTCTCCAGGTAACTTGGACTTCTCACAGCATGGTACTTGCCATGTTATATTGGTCAAAGGAGTCATAAGATGATGGGAAATAAACTCTGCTCCTCAGTGGGGACAAGGTCACTTTGTAGAACAGAGAAGGTATTATTGAAGCCGTCTTTTGAATATGCAGTCTTCCACAATTTACACATTTTAGGCTCCAGGTGAATTTGTCAAAAGCTTAGTCGTTGAAAGGTCCATTTCACCAAATGATCTGTATTTTATTTTTCCTCATTTACCAATTTACCTAAAGGTAATTATTTAAATTATTTTAAAGTTTACTGTAATACTTATGGAATCATTGGCAGGTTTTGAGGACTTTGGAAATCCAGGATTCTGAAGCATACAGACTCCTCCCCCAACCCTCAATCTTACCTTTTTATGCCCTCCTCAACTATCCTCCGCGGTCTCCCTCTCTACTTCTTTTTCTTCTTCTCCCATCTTTTGTGCTCATTTCTCTTATCTCCCACTTTACAGTCTGTCCTTCCTTGCAGTTATAGCTCAAACCTCTGCTCACTGTTGGTCCTCTTTCCCATCTCTCTCCCAGGAGCTACTCATTAAATTTTGCATGGCACTCCCATAGTACTTATCATGTTGCTTATTTATATTATTTACTTTTATTTATATCCCTTACTAGATAGAGCAACTAAAGGTAAAAAACAGTGTCTTGTTAATCTCTATCACTCCATTACCAGGCTTGACTCAGAGTAGTCCATCAATAAATGGTTAGCTATTGAATTACTTATGATTCAAGAACATCTTGATAGTAGGTCCAGAAACAAGAAGATGAAATTTAGGAGCGGTAAATATAAATTTCACTAGTTAGGCTCAAATGGTTTGCTTTATTATAGTTGAGAATGACTGTGCTTTTTGGCAATTTATGTGAAAATATTCTCATGGGACTTTGGTAAATGCAATTTCAATATTAGTTATGCATTAAAAAAATATACTACAATGCCAAGCCTGATGGACACCCTAGAAATAATTTTATTTAAGGAAATGTAAAAGGGAGTGAAATGTGTGTCTTGAAGAAGACAGTGAGGAAATAAGGTGTTTTTTTTTGTTGTTTTTTTTTTCCCCCCCAAATAATTGATGTTAGCATGTGGGGATTCTGCCAGCTATATGTCTATTTTAATTATGCATTCTGGAACTGGGAAAATAATCACAGGTTAGACTCAGGGACCTACTGAATCTACTGTGACATGGACTTGAGCTGAAACTCTATTGATCACCTGATCTCCAGAAGCCCCTACTCTGGTGCTTATGACCACAGTGACATTTTGGGTCTCCTGGAATTAGTGTTAGTTCAAAGCCAATGTCCAGTAGTCCCTGAAAATTCTGATTATGTCCTTTTCCCCAGTGTACATTTACTCTGGTAAAAGGTTGTAGGTCCCATTTGGGGAAGACTGGGAGAAAGATTAACAGTATAAATTTTTGGCAGTGTATTGGGGTCCTTTCTCAGCGCAACCTGACCTCCATTTTATGCAAGGAATTCTGAGTGCGTAAACTGGCTCAAATCTGGGAATTTATTGAGGGGACATTATTTCCTGTATTTATGATTCAAGTTAGCCTTTTGTTCACTTGGCCTAGAACTTTTCTGCTTATACAGATCAAGTAAGAATTTAGTGGGATTCCTGTCTATTTCAGTTGTCTGAACATAATGATCAATTAGCCAATGCCATTGGTCTGCACAAATCAGACTATTCTGATTGCTGCTTTGGCTCTTCTGTCCATATGGTAACCACATCCACCATACCATTGAGGGTTGAGTGCTGCCACTTGGCTCCTGCTACCTGGGATCCAGTTGCTCCCATTGCATTTGGATTTCTCAATACTGTGACTGTATCTCCTACTGTAAGGTCTGCCTTACACAGAAGAACAATCACAGATCTCTTCAAGGATGCCAGGACTCTCCACACAAATTTATTACTCACAGCATTGGTGAAAGGTATGTCTTCTTGACCCTCCCACTGTGACTGAATAGATCTTCAATGATAAATCCACTCTGCCATTCCAATCTCCCTAAGCCTTTGAATCCCTTCCTCTACATTAAATCAAAGGAAGTCTGTCATTTCTAACTTTCTGACTTTCTGCTCTGTGTTTCAGCCAATCAACCAACCAAACTGTTAGAGTCCTTTCTCATTCCCCAAGCTGCAACATTAAATGCAGAGTGTCTGCTTAGTGAGCCCATATCAGTAAATTCAGCCTGATCCAACTTTATTTCCTTCCCATTATTCCACTCCCTGAATGTCAATTTTTAACCCATGTTTACTGGATTTCTGTCTCTATAAATTAGAAAACTCAAGTGATTCTTTTGGATTATAACACACCTCCTCATTGGTCATACTTTGTACCAGAAGAGCTGATAGTGTAGTTCCAGTCTGAATGTCCGCCGGCTTGAGACTCAGGAAGAGTCAATGATTCAGATAGAATCTGAAGGCAGGAAAAATGCACTGATTCAATGCTAGAAAGAAGTAAAGGGTAGAATTTGAAACGAGGCAAATTTCAGTGTAGAGTTTGGAAAAAACTTCTAGAGAGTTAGAGTTGTTAAAATGCAAAATATATTTCTTTAAGACTCAATTTGTAAGTTCACTTTTATAGAAAGTATTCAGAGGATGAAGACATATGCCTGGGATTTCCATCATGGATGCCCATGTTCAGCTAGTCATTGTTTTCTCTAACAAACATTTATCCAGCAATATGGGCTAGACATACATTATAATAAAAACAATGTGTTTTGCATCATTATTGCTTCTCATAGTTTTGAGAATCACAGCTCAGAGGATCACATAAAAATGTTAATGTGGTAAGTAATGTAAAAGAGTCAGAACAGAGGTGGGACTAATAGGAACATTGCATTAGACGATGAACTAGGTAGGTTATCTCTAAGAGTCTTTCAAATCCTAAGGGACTCTGATTCTTAAAAATGATATGGGAATGCAATCAAGTTTGTTCTTTTTAATGTGCTTGGCTCATTTCTTAATTCTTTATAATAAGTTGATACTTTTAAGAAATACTTACTTTTGCAACAAAACAGTGATTTATTTATGAATGATAACAGAAACATGTTGCATTTATAAAAAGACCCAATTCATCATTTAGGCGTAACTTCTGATGTATCTTAGAGAATTCATGTATTTTCTTTTTCAGATAAAAACTATTTATGCTACTTCTTTCTTTAAGATTTAATAATTTAAAAAATAATAATAACTGAAAAAAACAGGCTTGGGATGTGACTGAACTAAAAAAGAAGTTCTTATTTCTTTACCACACAGGGTTACTCTAGTATGGTTTCATTTTTTAAACATGGAAGGGAAATATTAAAATATTTCTTCATTATTTAGGAGTTAGAGCTGGCCATTCATATAGCAGCAGTCTATTGACTAATATTGGGAATTGAATTCTGTGGTTTCAATGATTGGAAATATTAAACCTCCAAGTTGGAATGGTATCGTAATAAAGAGCTGATTTACCCTTCTTGAAGTTTGGAATGCTAATAAAGACACAGAAAAGTAAAACCGCCATGGAACTGGAAAAAAATAGGGGCAAGAGTTTACTACAAGAAAGACAGGAAATGATAATCCCATGTTCTTTAAAATTGATGTGGATGGCTTAGGAACACAATAAAAAGCTCCATCCTCTGCACTAAAACAGAAATATTTTTTTGTAGAATAGTTGAGAGATTTCTGTAACCATCTCCACAGCTTTAGATAAGGGATAAAGAAAGAATTCAGGTAACAGGTAGAGGATCAAAATGGAAAACTCAAGAATTGGAAATTGTGATCTGAAAGGACTTGGGCTGAGATCTTAAAGTGGAAATATTGTCACAGAATTAAGTGCACATTCCAGATATTAGTATTAAAAAAGATTATATTTTAAAAGGTAATAGTAATAAAAATAATCTAGGTCAATATTTCAAAAAAAAAAAGAAGGGGGTTAGGTGATAAAAGCACAATAAAGCTTCATATTATATTTTATATGTGGTATAGACATGGTTAATTGTTTCATTTTGAGTTTTTACTTAGAGAACATGGGCTAACATGTTTCTAAATATACAGCAAGGTTTAGGTTTTTCTTCTTTCAAGAATTATACCCAAATGGACTATATCATACTGTTGAGTTTTTTATTTTTGCTTCTGATTTTGTCCTTCTTACCTACTTTTTAGTTTTCCTGTGGTAACATACTGTTTCCTATACCCAACATCTCCTATGGAACCCCATTTTACTTGGTACTGGTTACTGAAAACTTCTGAACACAGATATCCTAGCAGTGTGCTACCCTAATTTTTTTTACTATGTTACACATTTATTCTTAACATATTCACAGAGGAGTTTGGGTAATTAAATAATATTACAATGTAGGAGGGGAAAAATTAAATCTGCATGCTAAATGAGTAATCTATGGGAAAATACACAAAACGTAGACTATTTATAGGGGCTTCCCATTGGTCTACTCCACTTTCTTACCTCAGTGTTCTTTGCTCAGATCTGGGCCTCACTAAAAACAAGAAGAGGATCTCAGGTTGGTTGTTCAAAGGTTTCTAAATACAATGACTACAAAATTATAAACAAAGGTTGGAAATAAAATAACCAGGTCAATATGAATCAAGAACATAGGTGTTACAAATTTAATTTCAGACAAAATAGAATTCATGGCCAAAACATCATATAGGATACAAAGATTTAATATAGTTGTGAATATATTTGTAGCCAACAGTATGTCCTTAGCATAAATAAAGCAAAAACTGAGAGAACTACAGCAGAAAGAAAACCAACAACAAGTGTAGGTGGAAATTTTAACATATCCCTCTGAGAATTTGATACTAAGAAAGAAATAAGCAAATCTGTTTGAAAAATACAGGTAGTATGCTTTTGCTTATATGTAAAGTTATGCCCAACAAAGAGAAAGAGAAATATTCTTCCTAAGCACACATGAGATATTTGTAAAAATTGACAATAAACTAGTTCATAAAGAAAAGTTCAATAAATCTTCCACATCAGCTCCATGGAGAGTATATTGTCTCACCAAGATTAATGCTACTAAGCAACCCATACTTTAAAAAGGAGCTGAAAAGAAGCGTTATGAAATTCTTAGAAAAGTGAAACATAGCTAAGTCAGCTATATACTTAAGATCTGTGCACTTTCTATATATGTGTTATACTTTAGTAAATATTTATTTAAACAACTAGAGACCATCCAAATTTAAAAAAAGTAAAATGAAGTCCCCCTGGAGTTTTGGTGGGAATTACATTAAACCTTGCACATAATTTGGAAAGGATGAACATCTTCAAAAATTAGTATTTGATTTTATCTTGAAAAATACAATCTTTTGACAGAAAATAGGTATTCTATTTATATATGGTGTATAGAAGCTATTAGAATGACATTCTTGAAAATCTGCACACATTGTGTCTGAAGACCAACCTTATATTGTATTTTATACATTTCTTACATGGAAGGAAGTAGATTTTATTGTCAATCAAATAATGGCCCATACCTTTCTAATTTACTTATTTTGCTGCAGTATATTTAAAGGACATTTAAAGTTTTCTACATGAAAAATGTATATAATAGGTGTATTTGTTCTGTGAGGCTTGTTTATTCCTTTACAAAAGAACAATTTTAAAAATGAGATTAGAAATCTGAGTAAGAAAGAAGTAACAATACCAGAAACAACTAGCATGTCTTTTATAGATTAGGTAAGGAAATGAAACAATTCTTTATCTCTATCACTTTTGAGAGTATAAATTTTTCATAATTCAGAAATATATTCAGTATATAATCCTGATTATAATAGTAAACTATTAATCATAATGGTTAACTTGTATGCACCACTTAAGGGATAATTACACATTATTTATAGCTCCGTTTTTGGGTCAAGTTTGATTTGTAATTTTAGATAACAAATGTGTCAATTTCTAAATGCAAAGAAGAATGTGACCTATATACTTTAATATATTTTCTATTAAAAATGTTCAGGGTCTGTGCTTTACAAATATCTATTTTGCCTTACAGTAACAAGACTGTGAAGAGCTGTTATTACGAAGAGAGATACTAGCTGATTGAAATGATAGGATAAATATAATTAATATAATTTTAATAATAAGTTTATCTGGTTTATTGTCATTTAAACCACTTTAAATCACCCTGATCTACACATTTTTCCTTCCTAAGGTTAAATGCTCTTTTAAAAATGTGTAACCAGAATTTATAATACTCATTGTTGCATTGCATTCATGACTGAAGGAACAATATTAATTCAATTTCTCTTAATTTTTTACATCTCTACTTTTACAATAGCTTCTAATTTGAATTTAAGTTTGCTTTAGTGTTTGCTTAGAATATTCTGGTGTTGATTATTTAATTGATTTATGATGAGTGTATGTGTTTTTTCATTTTTGCTAAGGAGAAAGGTACAAGAAAATTACCTTGAAATGACTGAAGTCACCCTTACTCTATTTTCTGTGAAAAGCGTCAAAATATAAATATATTAAATAAGGAGTGATCAAACAATATGATGAATATTTAAATAAAATAATATTACAGTAAAAGACACATTGCCATTAATCCCCCTCAAAATATACCCCCTCACTTCAAACACACTTATCCCAGCATTCTTGCCACTTTCTGAGGCAATTCTGGAGGTCCTCTTTTGTGAGTGGCTTTAATTGTGCTGTCGTGGCTGCCTCAATGTCCTGAATCATTTTGATTTCGGGGAAGAATCAGAAGTCACCCAGTGCCAAATCTGGTGAATAAGGTGGATGTGAACACACTGTAATGTTTTTATTTGACAGAAATTGCCATGTACCAGAAGTGTGACATGGAGCTCGTCATGATGGAGGATGATTTACGGCACACTTTAAAACACAGCTTCTCTCAACCATAGCTCACATCCGACTGACTGCATCAGATAAATTGAAACTTGTCACTCTGTTACTAAGGTTGGATGCGCAGCTTCCAGTATTGAAGATCCCTGCCTTTCCATTGGATGGCACTCAGCAATAGCATTCACCATATTTTGTGATCACAACAGAAAGTCATATGTCACACACTGCTTCTGCTATGGCAATTTCTGTCAAATAAAAACATTGCAGTGTGTCCTCTTCCACCTTATTCACCAGATATGACTTCTGGCTCTTCCCCAAAGTCAAAATGACCATGAAAGATAAACATTTTGAATTGATTCAGGACATCAAGGCAGCCATGACAATGCAACTAAGACACTCACAAAAAAGGACTTCCAGAACTGCTTCAGAAAGTGGCAAGAACGAGGGGATAAGTGTGTTTGAAGTGAGGGGGATTAATGGCAATGTGTTTTAGTGTAATACATATGTTTTTAATTCAAACATTCACCATATCTTGTGATCACACCTCGTACATTATGCCAGGCTCAATCTTAATGGGAGGGATTGAGATTCTGGGTCCCTGAGGTAGCTAACACCAGAACCAGTTTAGACCCAGTGTTGCTCTAGGATGGCTGCCTACACTAGGAGAGAGATGCATGGTGAAATTAGAGTTTAACACTGAGGATAGTACACTTAAAGCATGCTCAGGGGACCATGGGACTGTACAGGGACAGGCCCTTATCAAAAATGTCCCAGAGGAAAGGTGGATTATTAACATTAGGTTCTTCCTCCTCTCAGACTCCCCAAATATTTCTCATTGCTCACTAACAATAACCTGAAAATATCATCTTGTTGAATTTTTCTGTTTTTCATAGTTCCTTCAATTGTCGGCGAACTTTCTAGAAAATGAAATTTTCACCGCAGATTTTTAAAACAAGACTTGTTAACTGTATCAAGTAAATTTCTAATGTCAGTTAATTTTGCATTTAATCTGTGTCTTCAATTATGTTTGAAGAAATAAGTATCTGCTCTTCTATGATATTTTGTTCTAAAAAACTTATATTGGAATTTTGATGATATATATTTAAAGATGACATGCTTCCGATTCAGGAATATTTCATATAGTATCTTTATGTAAAAAGAGTATGTTTTGATGAGTGACCAGAAAAGAAACTGGACATTGTTTGAAAGCATTGGTCCAAACATCAATGTTCCAGTCAACCAGAAGATGTCACTATTGTGTATAGAATGTATAAAAGAAGAAAAAAAGAAGCCAATAACTTTTGTATAGTTCCATTGTGCCTCTCCTAATCTTGCAAAATTTCCCCTGGAGCTCTTTGAAAGAAAACACTGGGGTGAAACATTGTCTTCAAGCTGACAGGCACTGAAAAATTACATTTATTGGGCGGGCATGCCAGTCAGTCATACTCCTACATCTTTTCATTTGAAGAAAAGAAATTAAAGTACATTGGCAGAAAAATTCCACCTCAATTAATAATTTTGTATGGTGCTGACTGGGAATTAATAACCACACACTATATCTGTTTTACCTGTAGCAAAAGAGTGTGTCTATCATAAGTAAATTTAGCAGACATTAATTAAGAAAAATCAAACTTTCGCAAATGCCTGTGATTAAAATAATAGTTCACTTAAAGCAGAGAAAATAAGCTGCCAAAATATACATTTCAATTTGAGATTAATGTGTGTCACTAATAGAATACCTTTTAAACAATATGTTAGTCTGGTATAGAGTTCTTTTTATAATAAAAATGATGTTGACATCCCTGTGCATGGTACTATGAAGACATTACAAAAGAAGTTTACTTCAGTCCTTGCAAAGTTATTTTCCTGTTTGTCAAGGAACCAAGATTGATGGGGGAGCTTGTTTGATGGTGAAGACTTTTTCTGAGCCATATTTATTCTAGGAGCAATGAGCGAAGGCAGGTAGACATGAACTGGATCCCAGTTGCCTGAGAGGCTTAGCCCAGTAATGTGGTCTGAACAGCTAGATTTAATTAGGGTCACTGGTGGGTTTGACAGGCAGGATATCAAATGCAGGGTGATTGGGCAACATCAGGAATGTTTCCCATTGAGTTATTTATTTATGTATTTATTTTCATGAACTATTTTATTATTTTACTCTTCTCTTCATTTAGCCCCAAATTGAAGTCTACCTTTAATATATGTAGTGATGCATTGAGAGACAATGACTTGTTTTTTTACATTTAAAAAGTGTTCCCTTTTCTGGATTTAGTTAGGGAAAGTAGATAACTAAAAACAAAAAAAAACAAAACAACTTTTAAAAAATAAAGATATAAAACTTTATTTGTAAGTAATTTATATTTAGCTAAAGCTTACCCATGGCTTAGCCTGTATCAGGTAGTATTCCAAGTACCTTACATTAAGTATCTCCTTCTAACAACTCTGTGAGGTAGGTTCTATTATTATTGAAACACAGAGAGGGTAGTAAATTATCCAGTGTTACTATGCTACGGAGAGGCAGGATTGGCATTCAAATCCAGACAGTCTGGCATTTGAAACCAGTTTTAGCCACACTATCCCATATTGCTTCTCTGAAATGTGTGAAATACACCACTTAGTTGAGATTATCTCTGTTGTCAATTTGTTGTTGCAATTTTCTGCTGAGAGTTCAGAGCAAGTAGAAAGAGATTTTCACAATCCTCCCTAACCTACCAACACAGATGGAAATAATTGATCCTATTAAAATCTAGGCACTGATTTTAGTTTTTTCTATTCATCTTAACCTATTTTTAATAGTTAGAAGAGCCAGGGGACATTTAATCTTTCTTCAGTATATAATTTTTTATTCTTAAAAGATGATTTTTTTTTAGTGAAGGATCATTAGAACCCAAAGCTCTTTGAATTGTGGTCTTAGTATTTAAGAAGGGAAGAAATTTGAGCTGTTTTCTTTTCTACCTTTACGAACAGTGTCCATTTGAAAGACTGGGATTAAGGTAAATATTTCAGCCCTAGAGAATTGCAAAATTTATTAACTCATGTAGGCCTACAGTATATGACTTGGGACCTAACATAACAAGTAAATACTTTATCAGTTTAAAGTTGAACTTAAGACAATGTACATTCTAACATGTACTTCCACAAATATTTTTTATTGTAAAAGGTAAGAGAAGCACCTTAAGATAAATATCTGTGCTATTTTCTTTTTAGTTTATTGACTCTAACAACAATTTGAGAATCTTTTGAGATTTCTTGAGATTAAAGATGGTAAATTATTTATTACCTCAAGACCAAAAGGATGTAATGGAATTTGTACTGACAAATATAATAGAGATTTCCAGATGATAGGATCAGTAGGCAATTCACTGAGCTACTGCTTATTTTTTATTAAGATATAATTGACATATAACATTGTGTAATTTTAAAGTATACAGGTGTTGTTTTGATACATTATATATTACAATATGATTACCACCATAGCATTTGCTAACATCTCTATCATGTCACACAATTATTTTTGTGTGTGTGTGTGAGTAAACATAAGATCTTGCTTAGCAACTTTGAAGTATAGAATACAGTACTGTTGACCCTAATAACTGTGCTGTGCAGTGTATCTTCAGAATTTATTCATCTTCTGGTTGCAAGCTTATGCCCGTAAACAACATCTCCTCAATTCCACTGCTCCCTAGCCCCTGGTAACCACCATTCTACTCTGGGTTTCTATGAGTTTGGTTCTTTTTAGATTCCACATACAAGTGATATCATGCAGTATTTGTGTTTCCCTGTCTGACTTATTTCATTTTGCATAATGCCCTGAAGGTGCATTCATGTGTTGTAAATGGTAGGATTTTCTTTTTTCTCATGGCTGAATAGTATTCCATTGTGTGTGTGTGTGTGTGTGTGTGTGTGTGTGTGTGTGTGTGTGTGTCACATCTTTATCAATTCATCCACTCATGGACCCTTAGCTTATTTCCATATCTTGACTATTGTGTATAATGCTGTAATAAACATGATGTGCAGAAATCTTTTCAATACCTTGTTTTCATTACCTTTGGGTATATACACAGAAGTGAGATTGCTGGATTATATGGTGGTTCTATTTTTAATTTTTGAGGAACTTCTATACTATTTTTCATAGTGGCTGAACCAATTTACATCCCCACAGAATGCACAAAGGTTCCCTCTTCTCCGCATTCTAGGCAACACTTGTTATCTCTTGTCTTCTTGATGACAGCCGTTGTAATAGATGTGGGGTGATATCTCAGTGTGGTTTTCATTTGTATTTTCCTGATGATAAGTGATGTTGAGTCCACTATTTAGTAGCTCAGCTGGTAGAGTGGAGGATTGTAGCCTAGACATGTGTTTTAATCATGTATAGAGCTTCTGAATATGGCAGGAAAATCCCAATTCAGAATGACTTAGTTCTTGTGAAATTTATACACTGAGAGAGTAATGCCATTTTGAATAAATATTTATTAGTCACCTTATTATCGGGTCAAATAACGAGGGATATATGACAGGAAAAGTCCAGCTCTTATAAACTGAAGTTGGGAGTGGGGCAGGGATTATTTTTATTTCTATCTTGAATATTTACAGTATATAATTCTTCTTATTGCTTTTTACTGTCTTTAGAATAGATAATCTTGGCTGAGGAGTCTAGTGCTTTATATAGAACCTTTGCTCTAGTTGGGGAAATGAGTCATAGCTCTATATCCATATATCTATAGGTGCATGAGACTTTAATTAAGGGAAAGAAAGATGAATTATATGGACAATCAGATCTATATGCATTCGGGGAGGGAGCGCTTGCTGTATACTGAGGAAATCAGGGAAGACTTCATGGGTGATAAGGAGCTTAACCTGGGCCTTGCAAAATTGGTAAGATTTAGAAAGAAGAAACAACCTTTCAGACAGATCCAAATGTAGACAGGTAGAGCTGAGTAGGGAAAGGTATCAGATCATTCTGGTGAAGTCAAAAGTTTCTGGGACATAATTTTTGGTTAACTCAACATAAACCAATTTTTATTGGTAGAAATTCTCCTTAGAGTACATATCATGCTGGTAATTAAGATCAAGGATTTCTGTGGGTTGAAAAATTTCCTATTAATTTCAGTTCAGTACTACTGAAGGGGAAAAAATTATCTTTTTATTTCATTCTCCTGTAGGAGAAAAATATGTATTTTCTATTAATTAAATTATGCTGGCAATTTAATTTTATGTGTGTGCTCAATAATACATAGCTCCAATATTTCTGGGATTAAATTTGTGATAAAATTGGCTCTTAAATGGAATCCACTAGAATGATCATGGCTTAGGAATTGATAAGGCTAATGCTCTTTCTTCTGTATCAAGGACACTGTTTGAACAGTGTCTTCCTAGAACTAGAGGAGATACTAGAGTATAAAGTGTGAAGATATTTATGAAGTTTTACTGAAAAATTGGACTCTATTAATCTAATGCCTGCCTTTAAATACTACAATGACAAAATGACATTCTCTGAATGAGAGTGCAGTCTTGATATAAAACATGAAATTAAAAATATGTTTTTAAATCTAACTTGAAATTTGATATTTATCTTACTTTCTGTCTTGGAACAGTTCCAATTTTATTTCATAGTTACAAAAT
Source organism: Rhinolophus sinicus (assembly GCF_057876585.1). Lineage (NCBI taxonomy): Eukaryota > Metazoa > Chordata > Mammalia > Chiroptera > Rhinolophidae > Rhinolophus > Rhinolophus sinicus. The sequence goes on along the minus strand of NC_142517.1, from coordinate 171,952,945 downwards.
TAGAAATATATATGGTGGAAATAATTTTGATAAATGACATATAGTACTTGTTACAGTTCAGTTGCACATACTAAATATTAACTAAATTTTGAGAGCAGCTGATAAATGACATGATTTTAAAATAGGTGGGTATATTATAATAATTTTTTGTCAAAATAATTACAAGAATTGAGAAGGGATCTTTAAGGATAGAGTAAAAAAATGTGTATGTAAATCAGACTTTAACAAACTATTTCTCTTTGATGGCCTTTAATGAATTTAGTTAGATGCTTAGCTAAGGGCTGAGATGAAGGTTACACAAAATGCCATATTTTGAGAAATTGGATGGTTTGTTATAATTTAAGTATGACTACAAGCAAGCATGATTTAAAATATATTTTTATTTTTAAAATATATTTTTCTTAGCTAAATATTGAGAGAAACTTAAATTTTCAAAAACTTATCAACATTCAGTTACAAAGTTATTCTTAAATTCATACTTAGCTTTAAGGTAGCTGCTGTGATAAGTCACAGAACCAATTCTGTCAAATTATACTCCACTTAGGTCATTATGATGGCCATTAAACATTAGCAGCTTTGGCACTTACAGAAAGTATCCTTTGGTGTTTCAGGAATTATTACAGTCTTTGATGATCAACAGTCACATGAATAGTGACTTTGTATGATCAGAAATGGAAATCAGATCACCATTTGCTCTCACTCTGTTGGAAAAACATAAAAAGGGTTATTAGGAATCTTATCTATTATGATAGTATTACAGGTTTAAGCACACTCTCAGTATACGAGTATATACAGTAGTTATTCCTCTCAAGTGTAGCTTATTTTACCCTTTACTGAAATCTCTGTAATTTTTAGGTCTGGCCAAATATTCTCCATCTTCTGAAATTTTTATTTGACCCACTGATTCTCTTCTCCATCACATTTAGATGGTTTTGGATATGTGGCCTATGGTTTCTATCTATTCTCATATGTAATTATTTTCCTTAATCACATGGCTGTTTATTTTCTACGTCTTTAATATATTGGATTTTCAGTGAAAGGTACTGACTTTACTTTCTGTCGATCATTCCTTCAGAGAACAAAAACATATACACAAGTATACAAACATTTCCTTCCTTTATAGAAATGGTTTACTAAATTCTGACTAAAAGAAAATTAAAACCATTTTAATCTAGTAGAAGTTGATGTTTCTAGGAAGTTCCCCAATATTCAAGTAGGAATTATGTAGCACACATCTCTGTTAGGGGGGAACCTCCGTATCCCTGGCCTTTTGTTTCCATATGGAGGGACTTCATGCAGGGTAACAGTCCAGTTTCTTTCTCCATACTTCATTTCTCTGAGAAATAGAGAAATAGTGACTCAACCTGGTGAGTTTGGGAAAAGGAACTGTACAACTTTATTCTCTTTCTCACTCTGCCTCTTGTGTACTTCAGTTTTACTGCCTCAGGGTGCTTGAATTTGGGTTTCTTTCTGCCTGCCTTTGGGCGGAAGCCCAAAACAGTCCCACACTGCCTTGACTGAAGATACGTCTATACAGGGCAAAATATTAAGATGCAGGGCAAAACTGGAATTCCACAAGCATATTCTCCAGTTTGTTTCATTAGAACTAAAAGTCATATTTGGTATGAAACTTGAGTCTACCTCTCAGTTGTTTTCAAAGGTAGGAGGGGAACAAGCAAGTATTATTTATTTGAATCCTGATATTCCCAAATATCATAACATATCCCCCCCTTTTTTTAATGTCATGCAATAACCACTCAAGCTCTTATTTTCAACTCACTGGTGGAAATGTTTTTTTCTCTCAGCACTTTATCCCTGGATCTAAATATTAAATTTAAGTTAGTAGAAATGAAGTACTGTAAACTCTCTAGTGTTTTGCCTTGGAAAATGAAGCAATTCCAAAAGAATCACATTTTAGTTTTATTCATCCACATAACCAAAGAAAGACTCTTAAAAAGCTATTTAAATTTTTTTGGATGTTATTAATATTTTATATTTAATATTAGTTTAACTCATAAATTGTAGCAAAAATTGTGCATATACTTTTACAGAAAGATTTTAGACCTTGGACAAATTGAAAAGTGACTGTGATGAATTAGAATATTTTCCAAGCTTTTATAATTATTGTTCATTTTTCTTTCTGCATTTCTGCCTATATTTGTCTTATGGCTAGATATCTGAGGAATCAAAATAACAGAAGTTACCCATTTCACACTTGTACTCATGTTGAATTCTTTTAGCCATTAAGAAAAAAATATTTTTTGCAGTAAGAAATCAAGTCACATGGCATTTTAACACAAGAATGTTTTAAGTTGTTTGATAAACTTTGGCTTTAAATTGACAGGAAAGTACATGGAGTATTGGAGAAATGTGCTACTTTAATTATAGTATAGTACTGAGGAAAAAATATGAAATAAATTAATATGTAAATTATGTTTTTTAAAGAGAAGGTCAATTTTCATCTTCGTTTGATTTACACATTTCACAGTAGTTCAAATAGAAAAAACTTTTGGAAGAGTCACTTTATCATGTGATACATGGCATTTCAAACTCAGAAGAACCAACAATATCATATGTGTCTGTGTGTGTGCATGTATGTGTGTCTGTGTTTACTATGTTTATATCATGATTAGATGTTGCTCAAAGATTCTGTCTATAGATAGTGACTTGAATCAATTGATTATTAGTAAATGTTTAAGTAAATACATTATAAATTATTTTAAATAATTTTTTTAATGTTAAATATTTAGTATCTGTTATTAAGTAGTTAGCCCATCAAAATAATGCAGTAGTTCAAATTTACTATTAAAAAAAGCCATGATGGCAATAATGTTGAATGAAGTCCCATCAGCTCGAAATCAAACAAGTCTGTTTAATAGTTTAATAACGTCTATCTTTAACTAAACCCATCAATGACAATTTAGCTTCAGAAAAAGTTCAGTATATCAAATTTATTGTTTTTCAGTTTAATTTTAATATTAACTTTAAAATTTGTACTTGATTAGCAGTTTATATTTGAATTTATGTGGTTGTATTTAAATCTCATGATGATGAAATTCATATTTATCAACAATAGGATTTAATAAATATTATTTTCTTTCAAAGGAATTTATTATGTTATATTGTGCATGTTTGATAAACTTTGCCCTGAAAGACAGGAGATGGCTACTTAATAGATCTGAAATGTATGGACTAGGGCTATATGAATGATAAGATTTTTTCTTTTAGAGTAAAGGTGTCAGACTGCTTACATTTAAATCTTAGTTCATTGCTTAGCTAGTTGTATAGCCTTGATTAAATTACATAATGCCTGTAAACATCATTTTCTTTATCTATAAAATGTGACTATCTCATAGACTTTTCAAAAAATTGAATGACAACCTGTATGTAGAATACTCACTATGTTACCTGACACCTACAAAGTGCTGTATAAGTGATGATTACCATTTTATTAGTAAAAATAATTATTTTATGTATCTGAGTTATGATATTTTGTGTTCCATGTTTTTAGGACGGTTTTGATCACCTCCGCTTCATGGTATTAGCGAGGGAATTCTTGCCCTAAGGTTATGGGGAAGGTGAAACACATGACACCTGACATTGGACAGATGATAGCAGTTTTTTAGCCACGTGTACTGGTGGCCTGAGGGAGCAGGATAGTGCATATTATGTGCCACAGGGTATTTGATCTTGGGAACAGATGACCAAGCAGGGGGTTATGGGCGGCAGGCTTTGTAGTAAGAAGAGGATGGGATGACCCAGGGCTCTTGTGGGATGATGTGATTGGCTTGTTTGAATAATTCTGCAGGCAGGAAGTGAACGGAAGCCCAGACTCAAGGAGAAGCAGGCACCATGCCTGGTTCCCATGATGGGGTTATTTGGCTAGGGACCTGATCCCTGACAGCAGAGTGGGTAAAGGAACTCTTATTAGGCCATCTGAGGCCCTCCCATGTTCAGATGTCAAAGAAGCTCATAATATTTATTTTTGGCTTTAAGCCACAATAACGTTGGCTTAATGCTGGTGCTAAGTATTAAGAGGATTTAGATTAATATAATCTACCTTATAGCAAACATCAAAAAATATGGACAATAGGAGGCTTACAGATGTAGGTCTTCTAATCTGAGTTTATGTTTTTGGCTTTTTTGGGGAGATGTGTATAGGGATTGCTTCAATTCATATCATTACATGTACTGCGTTTCAATCTGTTTCTATGGACTTGGGTGACAGTTTGGGCTTGAAATAAAATTTCTCTTGAGTTTACCAAAGGTATTGTGTCTTTTAAAAAACTGTATCAGTTATTCTTTATATTTTGCGTTTCTAATGTTCTGGCTGATGAAGCCACTGTTTATTGTACCGTTTAAGTGATTCTGGGTGTGATTGCAAGAAAACATTACCCCAGTGTTCTATAATCTAAATGAATATCAACTTGTTGAAGTAAAATTTAAGATGGATATTTTAGTTCTATAAGTACTGTTTACTCTCTTTTATGTACTTGCATTGCAATTGTCATCATACAACATATATTTAGTAAATGCTTAAACTTTTTTCATTACTAGATATTGAATCTTAAATTTATAATTTCTAAATTACTTTCTCTGAAAGCTGAATTAAATCTCTTAATTATTGTAATATAATTTTGGTAAATGTTAGTGAAACTCCATAAGATACCTAATTTAACCCCAATTGATAAGATCCTTTCTAACTGACAGTGACAATTAACATACTTAACATAACTTAAAATTTATAATATATGAACTAATAAAATGATGTGAAGTTACAAAATCCATAATGATACTATCCAAGTATGTAATTAGTAAGCATGAGCATTCACTGGTAATTTATCATATTTTTTTTCCAATTATTAAATTATGTTTTGCTTGGACTTGAAAACAAAATGTATGAAAAAGAAGTAGGAGTAGCATTAAAATTCTTGATCTGTCTGTGGAGTAGAAACTGCTTGTTGCCTGCTTAGTATTCATTCTCTCTTTTTCTTTATTAATAGAACCCTGGTTGTTTGTCTAACAAAAGTACAAATCTTCCCACATTCCTTTGCAGCTATGATGGCTAAAGGTCTAAGGAGCAGAGGTTACCAAACTTTCTTAGTTACTGAGCTCTTAGTGCTTCAGTAATTTTTTCACAGTGCTCTTAAGTCAAAAAATATACCTAAGACTTTTGTTCAGTGGTTCTATCCAAACAATAAATATCTATGTTCTAACAAGGTAGTAACCATTTGAAAAAGTACTATATATTAATTAGTAATATACATTAATTAATAGAAAAACTATTTTTATTTCATTTTGACCAACTAAAATTACATGTTAATGGGAGGTTTGTACCTTGAATGCTGCATAACTTTTCAAATCTTAGAATCAGATTGGACCCTGTTACCCATTCTTTTCTGTTCCACATTGATTTTCAAATGCTCCTTGCTTGTTATTTTTTTTTCTTCACAATTGCATTGTCAAAATCCCAGCTTTTCAAAATATAGCAAGATCAAATGTTGAAACTGAATTTGTTCAAGTTAGTAGTTCACTCACTGTCTGATACATATTACTTTCCTCAAAAATTTAACACCCTCATGAATTTGCTCTGACACCTTGAGGTGGTTTGACACAAAGTTTTGGGACTATGAGTGCAAGGAAAAATTGTTGGAAGGGACTTCAGTGAACATGCCAGCTGAGTTCGGTCTGTTTCCAGATGCATTGTTTCAAGAGGAGCCATCTTACAATCATGAGAATGAAAGCCACACCCTAAAGATGGCACAGCAGTAAGATAGTAGGAAACTGGGTCTTGGATAACTCTTCTGTCAGTCCTGTGGGTTCTGGATTGCTCACCAATGGACCTTTTGATACATATGAACCACACTGTGGTAAGGTTTTTATTGAATGCAGTTGACTGCAATCTTAACTGACTTCATCTGCATTTTTAATTATTCCCCCATCAAGTATCAGCCTGAACTTGACATTTCCATATATGTGATGGACATTTCAAAAGACCAATCACTATTTGAAAGAATTGGAGATATGTGAGGGCCAGAACAAGTTTATTGAGGATTATGCTTTTAATATTCTTCGGGAAAAGAAAATGCTTCACCTTCCTGAATCTTGGCAGTGAGTTGGCAAAACTGTGAGCTATTGCTGCAGAAAGCTCTGAATTAAGTAGCAGAGCTTAGAAAAGTTTGTTTAGAGAAATGCATTTTTAATGGACAATCTGACTAACTCTATTTACAACAACCTTTCCAAACTTTTACTATGTAAGACATGAAATTACAAAGACATTGGGCTGTTACCATTGAAATAAATGAAAATGCCAGTATCCATCCATTCAATATTAGCTATCCTGCTTGTTTTCAGTTTCACTTTATGTCCTCCTTCTGTGCTCTCTCACTGTCACCCAGGATAAAAGGTCTAAGGACAAAATGCTCTCACTGTAATTTTTAAATGGAGCCTTGAATTTGATTTGCAGATTAACTGAAAGAGAACACTTAACTCATTTGTAGGCAATAGAGAATCCTTTTGGGATTGTGGGTGGTAAGGGAACAAGAATCAAATATTTCAAATACAAAAACTCTATTCATAGTTTATCAAAGTATTTAAAGATTAAAGATATGTACAGAAATTCTTAAATTTTCTCCTTTCCAACCCTACATTCCAAAGACCACTTACCTGCCACTCCCACCTCTTTATTCCCTCTTCCTCAGTCCAGACAAATAGATGCATATTATTTCATTTACAAGGAATAGTGAAGTAACTTTGTTGCACAAGTTCAGAAAGTGTTTTAAAATGTGTGACTTAAATATCTACTATTATTTGGACTGTTTTCACTTTATCTTTGAACTTAAGTGGAGAGCAATAATCTTCACAAGCTAAGGAAGGATATTAATATTTACTGATATCTATTATGCATCAAGTTCTAGAAAGCGTTTTTTGCATACATTGTTTTACTTAATATTTCAGTTATTTCAGCATAAAAATGAGAATGTGTAAGGCAAGATGGTATGGCGGAAGCATTGGGATTCCAACAGACAGGGTTTACTTCCTAGCCTTGTCATTTAGTAGCTGTTTGATCTTGCTCAGTACCTCAATGGAGGTATTATTTCCATATTAAAGATAGACTGAGTTGCGGAAGGATTTATATTCTTAATTGTCTATTCAATAGATAAACTAAACTTTTTAGGAAAGCAACCTCAACTGGCTCTGAGGACTCAAACACTTCATAGAATCCTGCAGCCTTAGATGGTCTTTTGTTGTACTAGTTTTCTGTTTTTGTAAGACTTCCAAATGAGCTCGGGAATGCTGTACTTAACATTGAGAATTGACACCACTTTCATCTATATTACTAAACAGTTGGAAGTGACAACTGAGATTACTTGTGTCAACATGACTAAATATTTGTTTCAGGAGATTCTTGCCTGGGAAGAGATTGCTCACTTGGGCAAATAGCAAATGTATCAAAAAAACGTTCACTTATGAAGAGGTGTTTCATCTTCATATGAAGAAAGAGCATAATGTGCTCCTCATGTGTGCATCAGTCCTAAACTACTATATTATGAACTTTGCTCACAAATGGTCCTATTTCATCTTTTCTTAATCCTGTTAGTTTCCTGCCTTGAAAGACCAGCCTTCAACCACTTCATCTCAGACCCCAAAACTCTCTATAATAGTATTTTCTCCTGTCCTCTTTTTGAGACACTGCTATGACATTGTTGATGGCAATGTTCTCCCTTATAGTAGGTCTAAAAAAATGTAGCTCTTTTTTGTTTTGTGGTGATCTTTTGAGGAGTTGTCAGTCAATACCATTAGTAGTTGTTTTATACTCTATCATTTGAAAAGTGCTGTGTAGTAAAAAATTAAACTAACCAACAGAGAGATTTGGCCTTTGTTCTTGGCTCCTAGGAGGTGATCTCTCAGCCCTTGGATTGACCTCCTGATAAGAGTGTCTTTGTTTACCTGGGGGCCTTCGAATGCACTGCATTATCTACCAATGTGGAGATGTATAATATGGACTTTGGGTCACAGAGTATCAGCTTAACCTCCAGAGGGGCTGGAAACTAAAGGTCAGTCATGTCCTTGGTCTGTCATGTCTATGTGCCCAAGTTCCAACAGAGACTCTGGATACCAAGGCTTGAGTGAACTTGTCTAGTTGGCCATACTCCATGAATATTCTCAGAGATCATTGCCTGGAAGAATTAGCATCATTGTGTTTAATGACATGCATCCATCATTATGCTGTCAGACAGAATATTTTCACTGCGCTAAAATCCTGTAGACTCCACCTATGCATCCATTCCCTTGCCCCCAGTCCCCGATCTTTTTACTATCTCCCTAGTCTTCTTAGCAGGGAGTTAGTTCCCTCTTGGCAAGAAGCAAAGCTGGTGTGGTGGATGGGTTGATGCAAGTAAAATGAAGCTCTTCTTTCTTCCCTTTTCATGTGGTTATTCTCAAATTCCATTCTGTTGAAGTTTCTGTGGAAGAGCTGTTTTGTTCATGGATAGCTGTGTAATTGGTGATCTTTGTGGAGGAAAGAGGGCTGGAGTTGACTACTCTGCCCTTTTGGTGAAGTCATTCATAAATAATTTGTTTTTAATTTGCATCTAACTCAGTTATGCACTATTATTCCAAGCTTCTGTGTCTCTGATTCTGGGACTTCCTAGGTGCTGGATTAGAGAAATCCAACCATTATTTTCTAGCAGACTCCTCCTTTGTCTGTGTTGAATCTTGGGTTGATTTATTCATATATCAATCCCTTATTCTGATTTCATTTGTCTCTAATATTCCTGAAATTCTGGAAACACTGTGGTTGGTTGAAATACATCCTCACTGCTGTGTGTGTGTGTGTGTGTGTGTGTGTGTGTGTGTGTGTGTGTGTGTGTTATACATAGTAGATAACAGATAAAAATAAGTTTTACATTTCTTTCCTTATTTTAATGATAGTTTAGAGGTGGAAAAAATAATCCTAAATGGCTCAACTCACTCAAGCATTTTCTTAAAATCACTAAAAATAGAATTTTGGACAGGGGAATAACACTACAGGATTTAGAAAAAGGATCTATGAGTTTTATCCTGGTCTCAAAGGCTTTATTTTTCAACCTTTTAATGATTAGTATTTATGTGATCCACTTCCAAATTTCCTACATGCAACATATTTTAAGATCATAAATTGTCTTTAATACTTCAGCACTTTTATTTTTTAGCATTAAGAAACAATTGTATCAAAATGTTTGGAAACCATTTCCTGGTGTAAACACAGCCTAAATTTGTCCCAGTTGGGCTTACTCTTTAATGACTTAGATTTCAGCTAGATTGACCACGTTTACAAGAATGGCATGTGTAGCCTTTAATGATCCCCTGGTAACTTAAAAGTCAAATTAGGGACCTACAAATCCAGTCATCTGCGACAATGACTTTAATCACTTTTTGGAGGAATTTACTAGGAATCTAAACTTTTATAGTTCAGAGAAGAATCTTCTTATACCTAATGGGAATCTAAGGGAAAATGATTGATAATGAGGAAGGAAATCTTAAGAAAATGTTATGCCTATGTTTTCTCATCAGAAATGTGATAAGGGATATGATTTTATTTTTAAACTTCGTAAAATCACAAAAAATAAATAAAATAGTTCATAAAATAAGTGTTTTTTTTTAATTAAAATTTCCCTTTTAATCCGGTGGTATGGAATGATTAAGATAAATAATAATGCTAATATAAAATGTGTATTAAACTTTCCCTTTTATTTTTAAGTAAATTGCATTATTTTATTTCTGTTTAGTCAATTTGTTTCTCTCTCTCTCTCTCTCTCTTTCTCTCTCTCTCTCTCTCTGGCATTGATGAAATTTACTTCATGATACACATAAAAGCAAAGCTATTACTGGGTATTAAAACAAGAGCTAGTATTTACTGAATGCTTATTATGTGCCAGGCTCTGTCCCAAGTGTTGTAGAAATATTATCTGAGTTAATACTCAACAACAATTCTATGAAATAGTACTTATCATCATTCCAATTTTTAGGATAAAGAATTGGAGGCTTAGAAAGTCTCACTTTTTTGCTGATGTTCCCCAAATTAGTTAAGTATTGGAGTCTTAGAATCAGACAGCCATACTCTTAGGCTCTATATTTCAAGAATACTTATTTTGCTTAGTCTTTGGAATACAAAGATAAAACAATACTGTGTCAATCCTCAAGAAATGCACAGCCTATTTTAATAAAAGATAATTGTTTTGTAGGTGTAATCTGGTTGAATAGAAGTATGAGCATGAAAGTCTGCCTAAAGTAGTTTGTGCAGATTCTACAGAAAAGGTAAAATTTGAGCTGAGTCTTCTAGAATGACTAAGAATTTTTGAATTACTAAAGCAAAGGTTGGTGTTCAAATTGAAGGAAAGGTGGGTGAAATTCTAAAGACTTATGAGAGTATTTTATACTTGAGAAAGAAAAAATAGATATTAAAGTTTTGAAGCAGAGTGGCTTCTTAAAAAAATAAATCCTGTAATTTTGATCTCTCTTTTCCTCTCTCTTTCAATTTTACGCACATGTAGACACACAGACATTTCCTGAGAGAAAATATGTTCCAGTCTCCTATATTACTCAGAAATGGCACCTCTATTTTTTCTACTCTTGACAGCTTAACACTATTTTTTTCTGTTTCTGCTCAACAAAATAATTTGGACTTTATTGGACAGTCCTATAGGTTTAAAGTACAGACTGTCCAGCAGAGTAACTGTAGTTTTCTACTGTTTTCACTTATTTCCATCTTTAGCAACACAATTACAAATAAATGGTGACTGTTGCTGACACTGAAGTGGAAGAAATATGGCAGCAACCTGCCATATCTCAAGCATTTAAAGTATGAATCACCTAAGGTAAGGAATATCTCATTTCAATTGATTCAGTTAATGAGCAATGACATTTTCAGTGGAAAACTAAAGTAGCTTTAGTTTGGAAGTTAAACTGTATTATCAATAGGTTATCTTTTCAAAGTCTCTTCATTTCTTTCCAGTTGTAAGACAATGTAAAACTAATAAGAGGACTGACATATACAGATTCTTATTTGGAAATCTCACAGTAGCATGGCCTTAGAAATTAGAATAGTCATGGGACTATTTATTGGAGGTATGCATTTTATCTCCAACTAATTAAGGTGTTTATGAGCAATTAAAATTATGATTTGTTTTCTAGTACAAAATAAAACTTTGAAAAAATTCCATTTGGATGGGAATAATGGATGTAATACAATATTTCTCATAGCTTTACTATTTAGAGAAAATTTTGTTAACACTTGGTATTTCTTTTCAATATCCTTACAAATGAAATATGAATGTTGCCATACTTCTTTTAATCTATTAAAAGTGGGCATAAATTTATAGAATTATAATACTAATCACTTAATAATTATAGAATTTTATGGCAGCACACTTTATATAATTCTGCTCTGAGTGGGTTGATAATCACCATCAAATCCATGGAATTTTGCCCATAAACCGTCAGATTCTATTCTCACTGTGACTCCTTTAGAAAAATATCAAATGGTGTATCATTTTTTGATATGTAGCAACATACATACCTAGGCCCATTAGTATATTTGGTAGATGTGAGAAAGTTTTGAAAAACTAATGGAGCCTGATTATCACCTTGGATTTCCTGCCACTTCAGGAGTAGATAGTCTTAGCTCAACCCTCCATTTCAGATCCATTGAGTGTCTGTAGCCCTCTTTGGCACTTGCATGAATTACCTCCCACAGGACTTGGAATTTTCAATAACTTCTAGCTCTGAGCCTCTGGTTCTGCTGATTTGGTTCAGGTTATACATTATCTCACCTCCCCTAACAGGGTACTCTGGTTACTCTCTCAGTTGGCTCAGACCTGGAAATCATTTTTGTTCTGTGATTTACATCAAGTGAATGAATAAACAAAACTCTCACGGAAGCCGTTTGTCTATTTGAGTTTAAGAGAAAGGTATGTGACTGCATGTGTTTGGAGGTATAACATTCTCACAGTGTAACTTTAAAATTGGATATTTCTGTCTTAGAAGTTCTTTAGCCATTTTACAAATGGGATATTTCCCTGGCCATCACATCCTGTAAAATATTTCTGCTTCAGACGGGTTTGCTAACTGTTTTCTGTCTTGTCATGTTTTTATTTTCTTTCCTTATTCCCTTTTCCTGCATTGCGCCAAGTAACCCCAACTTTTTCTCAATATTTGAAGAGCAATACATTTATCTCTTTATAACCCCTATTCTCAAAACATTGCATATGCACTCATTGAAGAGCTCAGCAGAAGCTTCCGTTTCTTTCATTTATTAATTCTTAGAAGTACCATAAATAGCATTATTTTCTTTCCATTATACTAGTTTTTAAAATAAATCATTATCATTTTTCATAAAATATTGATGAAACCAAATATCTAGATGTAGCAATTAGAAAATCAATAAATTCAACTTTTCTTCTTCTTCCTTTTCCTCCTCCACCTCTCCTTCTTCTTTTTTTTCATCTGCATTTTTGCTTTTCTTATACAAATAATTTTATGAAGATATTTGTATGTTAAGTACTTTTAAAATATTCTGAAATCCAGAATACAGATAAAATGACGTGGATTTCTTTAAAAATGTAACTTGTTGGTCAGTAGCTATGATTAGTTACTGTATCATATAATACTGAACCTTATGATATTTATTTTATAGTTATTTCATTGTTCTTACGTATAAAATGGTTCAATATGTGCTAAAGTTAGAAGGTACAAATTCCATATTCAGGGGCAAATTTGGGAATTAGGAGCAGAAATACACAATAATTTTACCTGTGGTAAAAATAGCTAAGATTAGGGTAAATTGTGTGATCAGTAGGCCTCTGAATTTCCTCAAAACTCTGTTATCTTGTTATAGATCATATAGAGTATTTTCTTTTTTCACGAACAGCTTGAACATATGAATTTTTAGTGTCCTTATTTTTAAAAACAATACATTTACAACTAGACTTGTGGTTCTAAAAACAGGAGACACAACCAAAAAATCAGAGAAGTTCAAGTGGTTTAGTACGGTTGTAATGTAGAACTGGATTAAGAATATGACAAGAGTCAAAAGACCATATATGGGCAGGGGCCAGATGAGGGAGTTAAGGTTATGGGGTAGGGGGAGCTTATGTACTTTATTAAAGAATGTGTACTGTAGTCTGTAGACAGAGAAGAACCATGGAAAAATTTAAGCTGGAAGTAATTTGGTCATTGTATTAGGACAGGTTCTTTATTAATAATGCTCCTCATTTATTTTGTGACTTGCCTTATTGGAAGAAAGAGCAGTATTCTTGGCCTGGCATTATACAATATCCATGAACTATCTTTTCACTGCATGGCCTTTTGAGATGCCTTGGCATTACTGATTATTACTATTAACTTCCGTTAATAGTTATAATCATCAATCAATTACTTTAATACTTTAGCTACATGCTTTGTTTGTAGTTCCATTACAACCTGGTTGTGTACTTGTGAACATCTTTCATATTTCCTAGAAGAAACCCAGGTTAGAATGACTAATCGGAGAATGTGATGAGAGCTAAGTAGGAATAACAGATGGAGATGATCTCCATTACCTTCAGGAAAGATGAGGTGATCTAAGGAACTAAGTGTTTTTGTGGATGGAGTAGAGGAGATGCACATGGAGATGTGATGTGGTATAATTAACAGAACATGCTCATCAACAGAGATGGAAAATGAGGAAGAGAAGGGGAGTTGAATAGTTACAACTTTTTGTGTGTGTGTGTGACTGATTGCACACTGGTATATTCAGAGAAATTCAAATGGAAGATTAAATTTTGGTAGAAAACTGGTGTGAGTGGGGTGGGCAGAGCGTTATGCAAACCATATTTAATACAATTTTTGATAATCCTATGACATAAGTAGTTATCCCATTTTAGAGTTGAGGAAACTAAGGATTAATTGATTAACTGAAATACTCAAGATCACATTTTGGGATTGATGATGTCAATAGATTTAAACCTGTCAAAAACCCAAGCTCCTTTTTCTATGCACACTGCTTTATAGCTTATGACATAGTGTGTGCAAATAACTTTCACATATTCAATTATCCATCAAGTAAGCATTATGAATTTAAATATATCAGGCACCGAGATCACAAAGAAAGCTTTATTTCTATCATTAAGGAACACATAGTATATGGGGGGAATGTGACAAAAATATGAGGATATGACAAATTAGTATACTATATGTATATGTATTATATGTATGTGTAGGTATGCATAGGAGTGACCAGTTCTGCCTGGTCAAAGATTCACAAATGGCTTCTCATGAGAGGTGGTGTTTAAGTTTATACTTAATGAAAGAGTATTCACAAGTTGAACGAGGGCTCTAAGGTCATTCCGTGTGGAAGAGAAAGTAATGCCAAGACCCAGTGGCATTATCTTGTCTTTCTCTGTTTTCTTTTCACTCTCCTACTTTTCCTTCTTGTTTAAGTTCTTCTTGCCCTCTCCCTACTTCCATTCTGGCATATGCTTTGCTCTTCAGTTTCTCTTCTCTCTGGTGCCTTCCTCTAGACTTCTGCAAACCCATAGGCACCTTTGTACCAGATTTTTAAAAAAGATTTCCTTTCCTTAGAATATGCAACCCTGTACAAAGATGTAGGAGATTAGTGAATAAAGCAGGGGTTCATCTCCAGTTCCCACTGTCCAGGGGCCCTGGATAGAGCACAGGCTGCACCACCTAATGACACGAGGTGGCTCTAGACACCTCTCATGCAAATATCTCCCTCTCCTTTAATCTCTTTAGATATCTTCCTTTTCTAATGTCTTTCTTTATTCTTCCATTTCTTATTCTTTTTCTGTTATATTCTTTCTTTTTTACCTTTATCTCTGCTCTCCTGATTATAATATGAAACTTAAGTAGACATTTAAAGATTTTTTTTTTAATTTACCTACTAAAAATAAATGAGAATGCCTTTGCCTTCATTCCACACATAAAAAGTACATAAGTAAATTTGCTTTTGTATGTGTGCCTGAAAAAAATATGTCCTTTAGAAAAATATTCTGATACTACTAGAATGCCTAGTTGTTTTCTGCCTGACAGAAAATGTGCTGCCCTTTGTTGGGAGCTATGAAAAATCTGCAAGCAAGGGTGTTGAATCAGTGGAAATGCTTTCCGTCAGATTGCTGGAATCATCAAAATGAAACCTGCAATGCTTGTCAAATAGGCTCTGGGATAACATTTTGTAAGTTAAGGCAGCAATGAAATGCTTTGTTGCAAAAGTCAGAAATGATCTAGGCAGAACTTTTTAGGCAGTTTGGACACGAGAACGGGAACAACTGAAAAATCAGTCAGCAAAAAGGGAAGTGTCTCTGTAAGTCATGCAAAAGGGCAAACTGAAATGATCAAATAATGTATACTGTATCAAACAAAAAATCTGCACAGGGTAGTAAATAAAAAGTTGGGAAGGAGACTGGCAGAGAGAGTGCAGAAATGCATAGTAAATGATATGTTGGAATTGTAGGTTATAACTTAATTGTGATTGCACATTAGAATTACATGGAGTGCTTTAAAACAAAACAAAACAAAACAAAAAAAACTGTCAGTGCCAATGAGGGACTTGGACAAGTTTTGTTCTATCATGTTTTGTTTGCTCCCCAATGATTCTGACAATGTCATAAGGCTGAGAACTATATTATTACATGACTCTTTCACAAAAGTCTTTCCTACCATTTTTTTTAATGGGGAGCAAAAACTACTAGATGAACTCCTTTAAATCATATGTTATAAAACTACAGGAATTAATGGGGAAACAAACAAAAACCACTAATACTTAACAACAATGCACCTCATTCATCCTTAGCTTCCTTATTTTATAACTAGAAAAGGAAGAATTTATGTAATCTTCTCTCTGAATCATACTAATAGCTATAGGTGAATTACTGTTTTTCTTTATTTTTTAACATTCCAGGAGGTATAAAAAAACATTAGTATCATGTACCTCTAAAAGGTGCTATTCCTTTAAAAAACTATAAAAATCCAGTGATTGAAATACTGTTTTGAGGAAATACATACCCCGGGAAGGAAGCATGCGTGAAAGTTGTGAATGATGTGAGAGACCACAAATCAAACATGTGATTGTCTTATGTTGAATGTTCATATTGGTTGTCTAATCCTGGTCAGGGGGAGGTACAGGCTCTGTCTTGTTCATTGTGAAGACATGCCTGGAACTAAGTAGGTGTTCCGTGTTTGTTTAATGAAAGAAATTTATTAGAAGGGAAGGGAAAAGCTGATGGTGGGTAATCTGTTGAGAAGACGTCAAGTGCCAGACACAATCAAGGCTATTGGAGAGGGGAAATCCTTGTTTCTGATGTAACAATCTTGGATGTCTCATAGAATTCGATTCCCAATTTTGGTGACAAGAGAGGGACAGCACGAGGATTGGATGAGTCTTGGTAATGGGGTATACATATTATTTGGAGAATCAGGCTGATGCCTGTTACAACTATTTGGATTCCAGCTTCAAGTAAGCGACAGAAGCTGGGGCCCAGGAACAGGGAGTCATGATCTGAGAGGAGTCACTATTATTTCGTCATTTTAATGTAATTTCATTTTAAGGTAGAAAATAACCCTGGGAATACGCTGACATAATTAAGAGTGAAAGAATTCGGGGGGAAGGGAAGTTTCAGTTGCTCTTTAAAGCATTGTTTAAGACCAATAATTTCATGAAATCTATGGGATTTGGTTAGGATAAATGTGGATGAACACTTTGTTTTCTCTTACTTCTTATAGTTAAGTTGAAGGAAGACCTATAACCACACACTACATAGAGAAATTATACCTTTAGGTCTTTAATACATTTCATATGTATCATGCAATATATATTAACTTGCAATGTGATTTATATTGACTCTTCTTATCCATTTCTGTTTTTTTTTTCTTTTTTTAAAAACAGATTTTCTCTCTTCAGCCATACAGGGTAGGAATAAACAGGAATAGCAGCAACAGATTTTTTAAAAAGGTTATTGAGCAAACATTACTCAAAATCTGATAATATAAATAAAGGAAATGAAAAGTAACAGAAGATAAATTAAAAAAACACACCCCATAACAGTAACATTTTATCACAGGATCCTATCATATTAAATATTAACTTTCTATATTTACAGACATATAAGTTTCCATATTTATAGAAACCTTAGATTTTCCTGCCAGATGGGTGATAGATGATATCACTTCAGCATTTTATTTTATTTTTTTAATTCTGATAAAACTTTTGTCAAACTATGAGAATTTAAAAAGAAAGTTTAAATTGTAATAGAAACCTACATAGTAGTATAAAAAAATTATTAATGCTGAGACTTTAACTTTAGCCAAGTCAGTCAGCGTTATAACTCAATAAGTCCAACTTAGTCTAGGCATGAAACAGTAGGGACACAAAGGAAAATCTCTCTCTATATATATATATCTGTATCTATATCTGTATCTATATCTGTAGCTATATCTGTAGCTATATCTGTAGCTATATCTGTATCTATACATGTCTATGTCTCTATCTCTATCTCTATCTCTATCTCTATCTCTATCTCTCTCTCTCTCTCTATCTCTATCATCCATATCTGTCTATACATATTTATATCTATATCTATATCTATATCTATATATGTGTATAGATAGATATAGATTTGTGTGTGTGGGGGCAAAATTTTGCCCCTAATTTGAACTCATTTGATTCAAATGTAAAATCTCAGGAAATTCAAGCCAACAAAAACTCCACTTCTTTTTGGGCCAACACAGTAGCACTGTGGAACAGCTGAAAACCACATTTTCATGTGTTTGTAATTTAATTCTCTTCTACCACCTGCATGTGGCCAACAGTTCCCTCACAGTTGCCAACTGTAGCTTTGCCAGCTGCTGGACAAAATGGAGCATAAATTTAACTCGTTGAAAACCTTTTGATTCACTGGTTATGCTTACATG
This sequence comes from Rhinolophus sinicus, assembly GCF_057876585.1. Classification (NCBI taxonomy): domain Eukaryota; kingdom Metazoa; phylum Chordata; class Mammalia; order Chiroptera; family Rhinolophidae; genus Rhinolophus; species Rhinolophus sinicus. The sequence continues at coordinate 171,934,999 of NC_142517.1, read as the reverse complement.
TCAATCATATATATTCTGGCTATCATTCTCATTGGTCATCTAGAATTTTGCTATTGCATAAGTGGAGCAGGTACTATTTGTTGGCTCAGCCAATTGACAGAGTGCAGAGATAATAATTGCTATTTGAAACGGTTAATCAAAGCTGTTGAAACTAAAGGAAAAGGATGGGTAAACTTCTCTTCAGCTTCTCTGTGTGTCTGACAAGCTGAGACAGTTATGATAAAGGGAATAGTTAAGCTGAATAAGTGAATAGACATTAGAGTTCTACATACTTGAATTCAAATCCTGCTTCTTCCTCTTTCTAGCAATATGGCTTAAAGCAACTTTAATTATCTAAGTTTCAATTTCTATATCTATAATATAGTGAGGTATTTATACATTTTATTTATTGAGGCTTTATTATGTACCAGATACTGGATCAGTCTAGGGGTACAATGGTCAGAAAAGCTATGGTTGTTGACTTAATGGCACTTATGGCATAGAGAGGGTGATGAGCTTTAAGAATAGCCACAGATAAATCCATTATTTCAAATTGGAAAACTGCTGTGACGGAAAGCATTGTAAACTATGAAAAATTATAACATGAGAACCTAGTTTAGATTGAATAGTTAGTGAAGCCTTCTCTAAAGAAGTTTTATTTGATTGGAATGATGAATAGGAGATAATTTGTAAGATGGTAGAGCAAGGAAGAAAAAAAAAAAGTGATTTGGTAACAGGCAACAGCATATGCAAAAGTCCAGCACTTTCAAGAAACTGACTATAGAGAGAGGAATGAGAATGGTGTGAATTGAGCCTAGAGATAGAGATTATAGAGGGTCTTGGCTATATTAAGAATTTAAAATTTCATCTTAAAAGAAATATGGATGTGTTGAAGAAAGGTTAAAGCAGCAGAATGGTGAGATCAGATTTGCATTTTTAAAAGGTCACATCATGTACTGTTTTGAGAATGAACTGGAGAAGAGAGAGAGCAGATGAAGGGAGAATGGCATGAGATAGGTGGGTTTAGCTGTGGTCTTGGGAAAATATAGCTGAGAAGGAAAGAAAGGATGAAAGTCATACATAGGTAAAGAAAACATCATTAGACTTGGTGATAGGGTATAGAGGAAGGGATAGTAAAGGCAAGTTTTCAATGGTGACTCTTTTTCAGTCTTGAGGAACTGGATACATTCTTGTAACATTCAATAAGCAAGGAGACTTCAAATAAGACTAGCTTTGGAGGAAAACTCTGGGATATGAGGTTACTGATGTGATACATCAAGGATACTTTCAGATATGTAGATCTGAAGCTGTAGAAGAGGTCAAAAATGATGATATAAAATTGGGAATTATCATTGAGTGGATGTTTATTGAAGTCATAGATGTAGATTCGATTGCTTGGGGAGCAAGAGTATAAGAAAAACAGGGCTAATAACAGACTTTAGGGATATCAATATATGCAGTCCAAGTAACACACCAAACGTAGGTGTGGGTGACTGAAAAGGACTGACTGAAGATTTAGAAAGAATGTAACATCATTGGTAAGTATATATATTTTATTCAGTAAGAAACTGCTAACCTGATTTTGAGAGTAGATTTACCATTTTACATTTTCAGCAAACTGAGTTCCATTTTCTCCACAATCTCGAAAACACTGGATAGTGTCTGTTTTTAACCTATTTTTTCTCCAATTTATTAGATGTGTGTAGTGATATCTCATTGTGATTTTAATTTGCATTTCCCTGATGACTAATGAAGTTGAGATTTTTTTTCATGTGCTTTATCTCTGTATATCTTCTTTGGTAAAGTATTTGTTTAAATATTTTGCCCATTTAAAAAATAGGGTTATTTATTTCCTTACATAAGGTAAGTTTTGAGAGTTCTTTACATATTTTGGATATAAGTGCTTTGTTGGATATGATTTACAAGTATTTTTTCCCAGATTATATAGCTTGCATTTTCCTTCTCTTAACACTATTTTGCAGAAGAAAAGTTTTTTGTTTTAATAATGTCTAGTTTATCACTTTAGGTTTTTGTGGATAATGGTTTTGGTGTTTTATTTCAGAACTCTTTGGAAAGAGCATTATTTCCACACTGCATCTCCTTTGTATCTTTGTAAAGGTTAACTATCTGTATATGTATGGGTCTATTTCTGTATTCTCTTGTGTTCCATTGATCTGTTTGTTGGTCTTGAGTTCGATACACTGTAGCTTTATAGTAGACCTTGAAAGCAGGTAGCAATAGTCTTCCAACTTTGTTCTCCATTATCAAAATTGTCTTGGCTATTCTATGTCCTTTCCACTGCCTTATTAATTTTTAGAATCAGTTTGCCAATTTCTACATAAAAGCCTGTTGGGATTTTGTCTAGGATTGGGTTAAATCTTTGGAACAATGTGGGGAGAAATGAGGCTGAGCAAGTTTCAGTGAGGGAAGAAACAAAATCCATGTTTTGCCTTTAATAGTTACTCCATTGAGTGTTGGTGTTTAGGCCAGTGTGCAGAAGACAATGCGAAGTGTGCTAAAAACAAACAAAACACACAAACAAACAAAAACTATGAGAAGGGTTAGAAGACAAAAAGAATGTTTGACTATTAGGAATGTAATTTCTAGTAGGATTAAATTATTATTGATAATTTTGGATTCCATATAGATGCAAGAGACATAGAAAAAACATTGAGTGATTTAAATTTGAGAGAAGAGGTGCCTTAAGAGGTATGTAATGATACAGAGACCAAGAAATCAGGGATTGGTCAGGGGATTAGTGCAGGAAGATGCCCATCAGGGCTGGATATACAAACAAAACTCTTCTTTTATAATCTGAAAGTGTTTCAAAGCAGGTTTTGTGGCTTATCAAGACCGCTACCTTGAGCAGTAACAAAATAGGAGTTAACATTCCAAATGTTTAGTTTATAAAAGACAGGGGGCTAAAATCAGATCTAAATCTGGAGAAAAGCTAATTGTTTCGTTTCCCTTCATTTCTCAGGGTTAATGTGGTTATATGTAATAGCTGAAATCAAGGCTTGAGGTGAAGCACATCTATACTTTGCAACAGTCATCTTCTAAATATATCATTTTCCTGAAAGGTAATTTTTAAATGTCTGACATCAATTTTTAATCAATGGCTTGAAATTTTGTGGAAAACCTATAAACTGTCATGGTAGATACTTCGCTCTTACTTTCTAGGGAGTGAATCTTGTATGCCATCCACTTAACACATCTATGATAAGTCAAGACAAGGCTCCTGAGTTGTTCATTAAGTGTCTGTTGAATATATTGAATAAATGATAGAACTGGGACTAGAATCTTAGTTCCTTTAATTACTAGTTCTCTATTCTAAGTACTTTAAAAGTAAAATTTAAGCTCTAACAAATTAGATACAGTAAGTACATTCTGGTTTACAAGCATTAAACAAACAAATAAACAACCTCTTCCCCCCCAACAACGCTGCAACCAAAAAGCTTTACGTCTTACACCCTTAGAAGTTTGGAAAAGTAGTTTAAGATATTCTACTAAGACTTCAACAACTGACAAGTTTCCTTCCTCTTATTTAGAATTGCTTCTGCATATACTCACTCAGACTCCATTATTGCATTAGCCTACTTTCAAATGAGTAATGGAGAGATAAGGGGATTAACATTTTGTAGACATATTTGGCAATAAACAATATTAAATCTTTCACTAGGCTACCAACAGCATTTGGACAACATACAGATCTTGAGGCATTTTGAATCATGGAATTGAATTAAAGGGGCCAAGAAGCAATGTGAAGTGAAACTGGGTTTCAACACACCTGGGACTTCTTGGTATCTATAGCTCCACTTTTTTGCAATATAAAAAATTCTAAATGTCAGCATCAAGACAATCTGGGAGTCTCAAATGATAGAATTAATAATAGCATAGGAACTCATTAAAGGGAATATATAAAAGAGTTTTCTGAATTTTATTTTAGTCTGTAAGAGTTTCACAAATTCTCAAAGGCCTTCAGGGCTATATCTGTCATAACAATTTTCAAGAGATGTTAAATAGTGTCTTTTTAAAAAATATGTAAACTGTGGAAAGTTGTTCATATACTATGAGCTTATCACATTCATTCAGGCAGTAGTGAGTTTTTTTTTGTAGGGGTGGTACATTTATACTTTTAAAAATGTCTTTTAGTGAAATATTTAATCATAATTTACAATGTCAAATAATGCTAAATGCTATTAAAAATGGTCAGGCCTGCCACCTTCCCAACAATATCTTCTGGTGTTTTTGTTGTTTCATCTGGCATTTACCTCCATATATACAAGCAATTAAATAATGCAACATTTTGCTTTGTCATTTTTGGACATTATCTATTGACCTCCTCCTATAGTAATTGTAGATTTTACCTCTCTTATATCCCCCTTCACTGCATCCTTAACTGTGTATGCTGATATTAAATTTTTTTGAATCCATAGTTACTCTTTTCATTAGTATGATTATGTAGAAAAGGTTAATTGCCAAACCAAGTAGTATGCCTTGTTTACATGTTTGTTCTTGTACATTTTATTTTTTAGCTAAGAATCATTACATTTTTTTCTGCTTTGCTAATTACCTCATTTTCTTTCTTCTTTTCTTTTCTTTCATTTGCTTAGTTTTTTTTTTTTAAACTATGACATCTTGGTTCTCTTATCTTCTCCAAGAGCTCAGTAGAATGCCTTTTAATACAACTTTTCACAAAATCAATCTTATCAGTTAATGCATCTGCTCCAATTTTGTTTTTCTTTGATAAACATAAATCTGGGTCCATGCCTACTCTTCCTTGCTGTATTTCCTCTGATAGTTTCATGATATTGAATGCATGCAGTAAAATTTTGACATGCTGAATGTCAGAAAATGTTTTTGATTAATAATTTGGATAGATATACACATTTAGGGCATAAATAATTTGGCCTTAAAAATAAAGAGGTACTATTCCACTGCCTTCTAGTCTTCGTGATGGTGTCACTTTTAGGAAGACTGATGATGTTGCTATTTCTGATTCTTTTTATGTGGCCTAATCCTTTCAGGATCATCTCTTTTTCCTGTTCTGAAATTGTCAAAGGATGTACCTTGTTGTAGATCTTCTTACATCCATTTTGCTGGTACCATTTAAGGGAGACTCATTTCTTTCGTTTTATAGAATCTTCTTGTATTTTTTGTTTGAAATAATTTCCTTTCTTCCACTTTCTGGAAATGGTACTCCTCCCCCCGACACACATTTTTATTGTGATATAGTTGACACATTGTGTAAATTTAAGATGTACAGTGTGATGATTTGCTATGTGTATATATTGGGGAATGATTACCACAATAGTTTCTAGAAGGTCTCTAATTCACCTCTGAGCTTCCTTGTCCTATCTCCTAATTTCTTCATTTCTTTCTTCCTTCTCCGTTCCTTTCTCCTCTTTTATCTTCTCTCCCTCCCCCCATTCCTGCCTCCCCTCTCCTCCTGGCATTGCTTTCCCACTTTTACTGCTCTCTGAGAGAGATATTTGACTTTATCACCACCATGACTTGCCCATGGTCATTCCCAAGGTGATCTGCCCTTGCAACCCATGATCAGATCACCTTGTGAGGTTCTCTCGGTCACTGATTTATTACAAAGCCCCCTTTTCATCCTCAAGGATAACATGCCTTGACTAATCCTTGAAGTCCAGAATCTTTGCCTGAAAAGCTTCTTGTTTGTCTTATGACTCAGGGCTCCATGTTCTGGATATTTTCTATCATCCTTTTGTGTCCTTGCTCATAAACAGTATACTCTGAATCATAATTTACCAGTTTAATATATTGTGGCTAGCACATTGTTAATGTAAAATAATGAATCTCTATATGGTATTTGAGGAGTTATGGTATTTTCAAAGTAGGCATATTATTATTCTGTCTGTCTAGATATATGAATGCTTCAAATCATAACACGTAATCTACTCTATCTAAAAGACTATTGGATTGCAAGTCATAAAGATTGCTACAAATAATAAGATATTAGGTAAGTTACTAAATTTCTCTATAGTAGTACATTAGGTTAGCTGCATTTTGAAAATATATGTTATTCTAACATGTTCTTCTAAACATCATATTGTATTAGTCATGTAAAGGATTAATACATATTTAACCTTTGTACTTGAAAAAACAAAAAACAAATTGTATTTATATGCAAACTCTTCCTGAGGAATATGTGATTTTTGTGTGTATTAGTTCAGAAACTGTCTTAAAACTCACACTTTACATGTAGAAATTTCATAAGAAAGTATTATTAGTTTAAAATATTGTATTTTCATGAAATAGGCTATAGAGAAATGAGATTACTTGTGATATATTTCAAAGCATACAGATGACCAAGTTTCCTTTTTATTTACTCAGATTATCTTTATTATTTCTCCTGATAATAAAATTAATGAATTCCTATAAAAATTGCAACAATATGGATTATTATTTGTAGTGTGGAACCTATCCTTCCAGAAGTTTTATGCATATAAAATATGTGTAAATTTATTTACTTTAATATTAAATAATAACATCATACATAGTATTTTATAATTTGATTTCGTAGTTCTTTGACTTATAGGTAATAATGAATTCTACAGAGGGCAATAAAATATTTTACATTATAGAATCTGATTTCATAGCCATATCCATAAAACTCTTGTTAGTTATAGAACTGTTACATGCTAATGAGTAGAAGGAATAACTAATAAAATTTGTCACTGAGCCTCTAATTTATCTTCTATTTTGACAAGCGTATTTAATTTTAATCATTTGTGGATTTGTTTAATAGCAAACTAGTAAACGTGAATAATATTTGTAAAACTTATTGCCTTAATATTGTGAGCTCTTATTATAATTGTGCTATTTTTGATGAAATGTATGAAGAAGACTGGTGAAATGATTATACTATGGATGAGTAAAAAGTCATTAGATATGTGAATACTGACAGAATTCTACAGTTTGAAATTCTACAGGATGTCTCTAGATTTTTGTGCAAAATAATTCCTTTTAATTTTATTGAAGACTTGAGCTCTTGAAGGGGGATGAAACATTGAGGGTTGAGAGTGAACAACAGAGGAGGTGGTTATGCTATCTGCACATCATCCCATTGGTTGGGAAGCCTAGGAATCTAGAGAAAACTGTGAAATTATCCAGGAGATTCCAGTCTCCTCTTTGGGGGCTTATGGTTGAGCAATGGACTGCTGACCAAGGTCCAATCTTTTCTGCCTTTGCTTCTTGGGGAAGTTCTTTTTGAATTGTTAAGAGAGAGAGTCTTTAAGAAGATGCAGAAGTGTATGTTAAAATTTAAGCCTCTTGGAAACATCTGGAATATATTTCTGAACTGCCAGTTTCTCCTACCTCCCCATCCAGATCTTCCTCTACCAGCTCCATCCTCAGCAAAGATAGAGAAATGGTAGTACGTATGTTGAATCAATTTCACAAAGAATTGATGGCAGGGTTCATGGCAGTGTTCAATACTAGAAACACCATGCCTACAGAGTTGACAGAAAGATTTGACATCATGGTACTTTCAATAACTTTTTTCATGATGATCCTCTGACATGAAGGGACTACTGCACCATCTGCAGACATCTCTAAACATTTGCTGACGATTTATGAATTGGTCTCTTTGCATCCTTGTAACTTCAAGTCTTGCTCACTAGGCAGGATATCATGGCAGGAGAGCTACCGGTATGCATATATCCCAACCAGACAATGGAAAGTCCAAGTCAGGGTTGGCAATTAGGCAGCACCCACACTTCTAGTCTCAACTCCTGAACCCATGGCAGATATTCCTCATCCACCACGGCATTCTTTCTCATTGGGCTTAAATGTGACCTCAGAATTCTTTTCCATAGTGTTGAAGAATTTCCAATATTTTGAAGTTTGTATATAGAATGAAAATGAATTTGGCTTTATGTCCAAGATAAAGAGACAATAGTCAAAATAAATCATGAGCAATCACTTAAGTGTGAGCTTTTAGTTGCCTTCTCTTTCCTGGGTCTTGATGTTATCCTCATGATCTCAGCCCCAGAACCTTTGGATTTTAGACTTTCATGTGCTTTGCCCTCTTCATTTTGCTGCTTTTACTGATCCAAGCATGACTGTCTAGTAGAGAAGTACCACGGAAGTAGTTCACAAATGGTTTCATAGGTTTGAGTCCTGGATCTGCCCTTTACAAACTATGTTATTTAATCTTTTCAGGTCCTGATTTCCTCCTTTCCAAAGTATGTGCTGTTATACATGACATATGAAGTAATATGTGTGAAAGCATGTTTCAACTTAACATTACGTAAATGTTGGATATGTTTATAACTGATGAGAATTCCACTTTAATATTCAACTAAAAAGTGGAAACTGTACATTATGTTGAAAATTGCAAAATTACATTCATCAGAATACTGAATGCACCTGCTCTTGTTGATCGGGTAGATTAGATCTGAGATGCTTCATGAAAATATGATAGTCAGATCATCTTAAATGGCATAAAACTACATAATGACACTAAAATTGCTCACTAAATTTGGTAAATCTTGGACTTCTGCTTAAACAGCTGTAAATGTAGCAAGAGGGAGTCTTCTGAGTTTTTAGCTATAATAGCTGCACCACTGTTTAGACAACACTACAAATTTAATTCCAGGTAGAAATATTATGCAAGGGTCATTGGAGAAATAGTCTCTCCTTTTCTTTAAAAACATTTGGGAAACTTACCCTAGGTTAACCTGATTCTCACATATCCAAATTCAAAATTGATTTCCCAGTCAGTTGTGTGATGTTTGAATTGATATTACAAAAACTCACTTGACTTCATTCCTAGACAAGTTTCGTCATGGCATACCTTATTAAAATTGTCACTCAAAGTAAATGTATTTATATACGATCTAATAAGGATGTCAGTTTATACTTGCTCACATAGACAATTATCCTAGCTAAACCACATTTCATGCAGTCCCTTCCACCTTGGTGGTGGACATTTTTTTTCTTGTTTTAACCTCAAGATCTTATCTTCTGCCTCAGTTAAGTGCAGTAAAAATGAGAATTGATAGCAAGAAAACGACAGCCAATAGATTGGCTTAACAGCAGCAGCCTGTGAATTGTTCTGCTATAAACAGGTGAACTAGGTCAATGAGATTCTCACTCTTGGGAATGTGAACTGGAAAACACATAGTTCATTAGCAATAAGCATACCAGCCGAAAGGATGCTGTTAAGTAGATGGTTCATTGATGTACAAACTGAAGTTATGAGGGAGCAAAAACTGGATAAACAGAGGAAACCGAGAGAGCAGAGAGGAATAAAGAGAGACAACAGTGATACTAAAAAAGCTGATCTAGCTTTTGAGGAAGAGAGAGGTTCGCCAGCCCTTAGAGCTGATTCTGGTCCAGTTTCTGTAACATTACAACCACCTCCATTTAGTTGAAATAAATTAACTGGATCCCTTTTCCTTGCCTAAACAATCCATGTGATAATAAACATGATATAATTCAATTTTGCCCTGCAATCATACTTTATTCTGTTGCTTATTTTGAATACTTTCTTGATAAGAAATATGCAGTGATACGGACATAAAGTAAAGTTTTAATAGGATCTATGATTTTCAATACTTTACTGTTACCTTAGTGTTTGAAACATTTATGGTGGCAATCATACCTGAGAGATTAGAAGGATAATTTTTGTTTCATTATAAATAAGCTCCAGAGAAGTAGCTATTCTGTAAAAAGCCAATTTTTTTTCTCACTAGGTTACTAGTTTATTAAAAAAGATATAAAGAATACAAATCAATAGCCATATTAAGCAATACATAGAAACAGGTCCTGAACAAAGGAGCTTCTGTTCTTGTGGAGTTGGAGCCCAGCAAGGTAGCATGTGGAAGTGTTTTCATTGCGCAATCGGGAGCTCTCTGAACCCGCTTCATTTTTTTAAAAAGATTTTTATTAAAACATAGCTAACATAATATTATCTTAGTTTCAGGTATACACCATAGTTATTCAATATTTATGTACCTACAGAAGTGATCGCCATGATAAGTCCAGCAACCACCTGACACCGTACCATGCTATCACATATTATTGACTATATTCCCCAAGCTGTGCATTACATCCACTTACTTGTTTTATACCTGGAGATTTGGACCTCTTATTCACCTTCACCTTTTCCCCTCCTTTTTAATTTTTCAATTACAGTTGATATTCAATATTTTATATTAATTTCAGGTGTACAGCATAGTGGTTAGACATTTATATAATTAAAGAAGTGGTCTCTCTGACTAGTCTAGTAACTACCTGGCAATGTATATAGTTATTACTATATTGACTATATTCCTAATGCTTTATTTTACATCCCCATGATTATTTTGTAACTACCCATTTGTACTTCTTATTGCCTTCACCTTTTTCAACTGCCCCCAAACCCCCTTCCATCAGGCAACCATATCTGAGTTTGTGTCTGTTTTGTTTGTTTGTTCATTTCATTCTTTAGATTTCACATATAAGTGAAACAATAAGACACATATAAGTGTGTCTTTCTCTATCTGACATGCTCCACTCAGCACATTACCCTCAAGGTCCATCCATGCTGCCACAGATGGCAAGAACCCATTCCCTTTCCTGGCCGAGCAATAGTCCATTGTATATATGTACCACCTCCTCTTTATTCATTCATTTATCGGTGGACAACCAGGCTGCCTCCACATCTTGGCAATCGTAAACAATACTGCAATGAATATATGGATACACACATCCCCTTGAAATAGCATTTTAGGTTTCTTTGGATAAATACCCAGAAGTGGGATTACTGAGCCCTTCATTGTCTCTTCTTGCAGCCTTTGTTTTAAAGTCTATTTTGACTGGTATACTTATTGCTACCCCATCTTTTTTTTTTTTCTTTTCCATTTTCATGAAACATCTTTTCCCATCCATTTACTTTTCAACCTGTGTGTGTCTTTTGATCTGAAGTGAGTCTCTTATAGGCAGCATATGTAACAGTCTTGTTTTCTTATCCATTCAGCAATCCTGTCTTTTGATTGGAGCGTTTAATCTATTTACATTGAAAGTAATTGTTGATTAATATGTAGTTGTTGCCACTTTATTATATATGTATACATATATATATATATATATATATATTTTTTTTTTTTTTTTTTTTTTTTTTTTTCATCTTAAAGAAGTCCCTCTAAGATTCCTTGTAATACTAATTTGGTGGTGATGAACTCTTTTAGCTTTTTCTTGTCTGGGAAGCTCTTTATCTGTCCTTTGATTTCAAATGATAGTTTTGCTGGATAGAATAGTCCTGGTTGTAGTTTCTTGGTTGTAGTTTCTTGGTTGTAGTTTCTTGCTTTTCATCACTTTGAATATTTCCTGCCCAGTCCCTTCTGGCCTGCAAAGTTTCTGTTGAGAAATCAGGTGTCGGTGTTATGGGAACTCCCTTATAAGTAACTAGTTGCCTTTTTCTTGCTGCTTTTAGGATTCTTTTTTTTGTCTTTAAACTTTGCCATTTTAATTATAATGTGTCTTGTTGTTGGCTTCTTTGGGTTTGTCATGCAGGGTGTCATGTGGGGTCTCTGGTCCCGCTCCCCACATAAGAACGCAGGACATGGTGAGGCCAAAAAAGAACAGCCACGGAGCCATAGATAGGGGAGTCATACCACTATAGACTCACTGGCGGCTGGGTTGGAGACACAGGAAGCAGGAGCCCCACTATCTACAACCTGACATCCACTTCTCTGTGCCAACCAACCTTACTTGCTATCTGCAATCCGCCATGCTAACTGCACTCCACTCTTGCTAGCTCAGCCAACGTCGTCTTGCTAGTCCCCATTTGCTGCTAGTGTAGCTATGGCAGTTATATTAGTGGCCAATGGCTCACTGGTTACAGCTGATGGCCAACTAGCCACAGCTGATGGCCATCCAATCACAGTTGATGGCCATTTACTACCCAAGTGAGCACCTTTCCACATGAGGGTGAGAGCCTGGAAACTGTACTCCTGGATCTTCACACTCAACCCCTACGGGGTCTCCCCTTACAATCTACATGACAAGCATCTTCCGCAAGGGTCCCTGTGCAAGAAGCCTGGAGATGAATGCAATATCCTGTGCACAGCCAGGGTTTCTCAGGGCACCACCAGTCTTTCTGGAACAATAATGGCTCAAAGCCAAGGTGCTTACACAGGAGGCAAACATCCACCGGTTCCACTGCATGGTGGCATGTTCCCAAGCAAACATTCAAGCAGTCCATCAAATCAGGGATGGATCCCATTCCCCATATTCCAGAGTCATTCGTCAGGGCTGTGCGTTAGCCTTACAATGTGTGCCCTCTCCGCAGGGCGATGGCTCCAAGTCCTCCCCAACCTTGGGGTGAGGGCCTCAGCAAGCACTTCCCAGCCCACAGGGCCGCAACAACCTTTGCTTTCTCTGGCCTATGCTGGTTGGGGAACCATCCACGTCCTCCCACCCCTCCACGAGGCTCCAGCTCTCCAGCAGCTGCTCCTCCTGGTCTTCCTGAGACTGAGTGTTCATACGCACAAATTGCTCCAGCGCCCTTCGGAGAGCTTTGGCTGGCACCGTACCCTGCTCGCTGCGCCATGTGTCATGTGGGGTCTGTGGTCCCTCTCCCCACATAAGAACACAGGACATGGTGAGGCCAAAAAGGAACACCCATGGAACCGTAGATAGGGGAGTCATACCACTGTAGTCTTGCTGGCGGCTGGGTTGGACTCACAGGAGGTAGGAGCCACACTATCCGTAACCTGCCGTCCACTTCTCTCTGCCAACCAACCAACCCCATTTGCTAGCTATAATCCGCTCTTGCTAGTTCAGCCACCATCTTCTTGCTAGCCCCCATCTTTTCTCTTTCTGCTAGCGTAGCCACAGCAGTTATATTAGTGGCCAATGGCTCACTGGTTACAGCTGATCACCAACTAGCCACAGCTGATGGCCATCCAATTACAGTTGATTGTCATTTACTGCCCGAGTGAGCACCTTTCCACGTGAGGGCGAGAGCCTGGAAACTGGTCTCCTGCCTCTGTCCCCACAGGTTCTCCTTGTTTGGGATTCTCCACGTTTTGTGGGCTTATATGTCTATTTCCTTTGTCGGGTTAGGGAGGTTTTCCATCATTATTTCTTCAAATAGATTATCAATTCCTCGCTCTCTTCTCCTTTGGGTACCCCTATGATGTGAATGTTGATATGCTTGATGTTGTCCCAGAGGCGCCTTAAACTATCCTCATTTTTTTTTTCTTTTTGCTGTTCTGTTTGGGTGTTTTCTGCTACTTGTAAATTGCTGATTCAGTTCTCTGATTTGTCTAATATAGTCTTCATTTCAGTTAGTGTATTCTTTATTTCTGACTGGTTTTGTTTTTTATGTTTTCTATCTCTATTTTTATGTTTCCTGTCTCTCTGTTGAAGTTCTCCCTGAGATCATTGAGCATCCTTATAACCAGTGTTTTGTACTCTGTATCTGGTAGATCGCTTGTCTCCATTTTGTTTAGTTCTTTTTCTGGATCTTTGTTCTGCTGTTTCATTTAGGACGTTTCTTTGTCTCCCCATTTTAGTTGTCTCCTTGTGTTTGTTTCTATGTATCGGGTAGGGCTGCTATGTCTCCCAGTCTTAGTAGAGTAGCCTTATGTAGTAGGTGTCCTGTGGTGCCCAGTGGTACAGTCTCCTTGGTCACCAGAGCCAAGTGCTTCTGGTGTGTCCCACGTGTGGATTGTGTGTATGTCCTCCTGTTATAGTTGAGCCTTGGTTGCTGTTTGCACATCAATAGGATGTATTGTTCCTTGGGCTAATTGGTTGTGAGGACTCGCTGTCACTATAGTGGAGGAGCTGTTGTGTAGGGGCTGACCCTACAGAGCAGGATTCACTTTAGCGGGGCTCTGGTGGCTGCCCCGTCTGCTCTTTGGGTGTGTCCTCCTTGGAGCGATCTGAGTGATGCTCTGGCTCTGTCTAAAGCTTGCCTCCAGCATGCCGGTTTTCAGGGCCTCCGGGGAGGTGACCCACTGTGCCAAGTTCAGCCACAGCCTGTGTTCTGCCCTGGGCCACTTGGCATGGGCCACAGAGCAATCCACAGATGGCTGCCACCTGTGCTGGGCTGGAAGTGCCTCAAGAGGCCCAGCTATGAACCTATACCAGTTATGGCTAGTGCCAGGCTTAGGACTGCTCAGCAAGAGTTACAGGACACATTGAAGCCAGATGCTGCTCGTTTGGGTTTTGTAAGCCTTTGAGAGATTTTAGGAAAGTCTGCAGCATGAGCCAAGACAGGCTGCTTATATGGAAAACTGGGCTACAGTTTTGTAGTGAGCTTGGAGCAGATGTTAGGAATGCCACTGCATGATGAGGAATATATGTTCATTTAAGAATTACACTGAATCGGGATGAAAGAACATTAGAACAACAAAACAAATATGGGGAACATATTAAAGGTGCTGATGGGGTACCTTGAAATGTCGTGGCTGGCTATTTTCACTTTTCTATTTCATCAGGAAATTACCATGACATAATAATGTACTTTTAAAAAATTGTTATCCAGAAAGATTTTTTTTTTCTATTTTTAAAAGATAGTTTATTTTCTGTAAATACCAAACGTCAGAAATTGAAAATAACTGTTATGTTGCACTTAGGATAGTTTCAAGAATATGTTGTAATTTTTTAAAAATATATAATTACAAAAAGATATCTAAAAAGAGAAACAGCCTTCTATAAAAGCATGCACACATATATGTAAAGGTAAGCAGGGATCAAGAGATATATTCTGGTTGCAATACCAGAGATGTGCATATATTTATATTTTTCAACATCTTGGACATAATTTAAAGTATGCTAAGCACTGTAGTTTGGAAATGTAAATTGTTCTGTCTTCTCTAAAGATAGCTTATCTTCTCTAAAATCCTTCATTCACAATATTTATTACTGATTTTATCACATCTGATTTATGTTATTTTCATAAATTGTTTCTTGGGGTAAAATTGTCCTCGGTTAAATAGTAATTTAAAATCTGTCTTCCAAGACTATAACAAAACTGTGCTGGCATGACATATTTTTAAAAGTGTGTTTTACTTGAGGACTATCATATTTCTGAATTGGCAGTTCTAAATGAAATAACTGTTTAAACTGCTTGCCAGTAGAGAGTTTACCTGGTAAGAAAAATATTGGAACTAGCCAAGCAGGAAGGTGTTTTAATTTATATTTCATTACAGCTACAGAAATGTTTTGCTCTCTTAGGAATATTTCTTTTTCTATATTGCCTTCTCCAAAGTTTGAGTCACTTGGTTGCTTTATGGAGCCATAACCCTATGAAACTTCTTTTGCTATTAATTTTCTGTAACTGATGAAAATTGAGGACAAATGCACCAACATTTTGATATTACATATTAATCGATTTTTTTTTTAAATCAGGAAAAAACCCAAATATAATACTCTGGAATCTGTCACTTTAACATAGGTGGTAGAATAACAATATAGTAATTTTGCTTTTATTTTTACCTGTATGTAACAAATAAAGTCAGAAAATAATCCATTTCTAAAACTAATGTAGCAAAGAAACTTAATGAAGTTATTTGACTAAAGAAAACATGTTTTACCAAGTGGAAACATTTAGTATTTGACTTTTAGAAGTGTTGGTCCATTTAGTTGTTTAAGAATTTAGATTCTATTTTGACTAAATTTTTTAAATAAAATTTATATCAGGCCAATAACAATTTTGCTTATAATGTTTTAAATTAATTGATTAATAATGGAAGAATGGTTCCTTTTCAACACAGAGATGTTTTCCTTATATAGTTTCTACTATATTTTGTTATATCTCTTGGTAATGTCAACCCCAAGAAAGAAGATGCCTACTAAGAAGGGCTCCTGGTGGCTAACTGGGCTCAAATTTAAAAACATAGCCCAGCTGTTTCTAAAGAGAGGCCTCTCCCACAAGCTGCACTTCAGGAAGAAGCCCTCACTGATCTGCCTGCCTCCTGCACCGAACTGCTTGCTTGCATTCTATTCCTGCCCTCTGAACCAACTCTTATAAAAGAGTTCCTGGAGTCGTATTTCAACCAACAGGACTGAGAATTCCCCATCCAATCAGAGCTGTGCAGCTATACTCCCCCACCCCAATTAGGATCTTCACTGCCCAGAGTGGCCCCACTCCAACCAATCGAGACAGTGCTTTTTGGATCAATCAAACTATGAGGATTTGGAATCCTTGTTTGCATGAGGGACAGACATATTAAGGATCAGGGGTGGGGACTTCTCTATAGAATTCAACTCCCCTTTGGCTTGATGAGTACGTTTTCCCTTTCCACTGAAGACTGCTTCCCTGGCTGTAGCTGAGGCACCAAAAACATTTTGCCAGACAATAGCAGAGCAAAACAGAGCAAGTAGAGCGGACTGGAGCAAAGCTGTGTCTCCACAGAGGGCCCTTACCTGAGGGCCATTCCACAGCTGTGCTGTTTCATAATTGAGCTGTAACACTATTGAGCAGTTCCACAGCTGTGCTATATCACTGCTGAGCTGCTTGCACTGAATAAAGTTTCCTTCTTCACTGCACCCCAAATTCGGGATTCCTGTTGACATTGAATCAACACCAACAATCATCGATTGACAGTAATGAAGTTACAAAATTAGTTTTAAAATTCAGGAGGTTTTTAGAGATTCTGTGGAGTGCCGACAATGAATATAATCTACTGTGAGTTCTGTTTTACCAGTCTTTTGATAACAGATTTTATTATCACCAACTTGTGATTATGAAGATATAAGAATAACTGTATTTGTATAGACATTATAGTATATAAAATTCTTTGACAAACTATATGATTTGATCATTACAAAAACTTATTGAAATGGTTTTGCCCACAAGCTGAACAATGAACAATTATATAGTCTGCCCACAAATATGGATTCATAAAACTAGACCAAATCCAGTGTCTTGGATTCAGATGCAATGCTTTTTTCCTGGAAATCACTGTCTCTTAACAAGGAATGAAGGCACGTTCAGGTATAATACTAATTATTTTCTTGGTTTAAGAGTAATGTAAACAAAAAATGAATGAAGGGCTCTCCAAAATAAAAGCTCTTTTCAGTGTTATTAAATACAGGAAAGAAGAATGCAGTACAAATCACATACCTTAATTTAGACTCATTTTCTAGTTGGTCAAGGTCAAGATTCGTAAAAGTCCCACACTATTACATAAGATTAAAATGCCTTATTCATAGCAGCAAACATTTGACTACTTGTGCTGATAATCTTTAGTACTTTGAAACTTCAGCCCTTTATGAATAAAATTCTGAGAATTAACTGTTATTACAGCTTCTGTAATTAATCCTAAATGGAGGAAGATGTAGAAGGCAGATGCATTAAAGTTTCCTTTTAGTTGAGCACAGTTTTTTATTTGCCATAAATATGTTCCTTAAGTTATGAGGCAAAAAGTATCTTGAACAAGAATCCTGCTCTTTGATGAATTAGAGCATTTAGTGAAGAGAAGTGGTGCCAATAAAAAGTTCAGAGAAATGTTTATTTTTATAGAACTCATCTCACCGTTAACAAGAATAATAAAATGAGTGAATCATATAATGCAATTGGATCCTGGTCTTGGCAATTGTGCAGCCATTTACCCCTCAGTGACAACTTGGGAGCTAGAGCTCAGCCGATTTGGGGTGTTGATTTCTTACAGGGGCACATTTATGTTGTAGATGAAGCACAGGCTGATTGGAAGGCTTCAGATGGTTCTATTGGGTTGAGGATTAATGAGGTTAAATTAACTCAGTCACTTAATGCACATTTTATTGAAGTTCAAGCTGTTCAGACTATTGCAGTTAATATGAGTAACCCAGAATGTTGCCAGTTAAATGTAAGTTACACATCAGGGATGCCAGGGTCATTAATGACAGGAAGAAAGCACTTTTATTTGGTCAGGACACTTGTAAAAGCATTCTCATGTTTAAATACACACACACACACACACACACACACACACACACATAATTTTTGTCTCTCTAAAATGTCATTCATTTAGGGGTTTGATTGTTACCTAGGGTGGGATGATCTCTTAGCTCTAACTACTTTTGTCCTGACTTTAAAGAGCAAAATGCTGACTTAAGAAAGATAAGTGAAATGAACAAAAGTTTTCTTTCCCTGTGAGTAGTGCATGTGAGGAACATGTTGGGAAAGCTGTTTTGTCTTCAGCACTTACGATATCATAAAAACAATGTCCTGAAAAGCTCCCATGTTGAGAAGATATGAATAAGACATAGACGGTGAAGTCCTAGCATCCATTCATCCACTAATTCATTCACGTATTGTTTATTGAGCACCTAATATGTGCTACAACTTGTGCCAGTGCTGGAATACAGTAGTTCTAACTCCCTTAGGTTTAGTATGGTTACTGATTTTCTGCAATTACGTATGTATATCTTATGTTCTCAAGAGCTTTGTGGCTTCCTGTGGAGTATCCACAGGTATACTGTTGGATCAGAAAATCATTTCAGTTTGATGCAGTCCTATTTATTTTTTTCCTTTGTTTCCCTTGCCTGAGGAGGCATACTAAAAAAAATATTACTAAGAGTGATGTCAAAGACTGTACCATCTATGTTTTCTTGTAGGAGTTTTATAGTTTTGGGTCTTAGATTTAATCCACTTTAAGTTTATTCTTATATATGGTATAAGAAAGTGATCCAGTTTCATTCTTTTGAACATATCTGTCCAGTTTTCCCAACACCATTCATTGAATACACTGTCTTTACCCTATTGTATATTCTTGCCTCCTTTGTCATAGATTAGTTGAATATACAGATGTGGGTTTATTTCTGGGCTCTCTATTCTCTTCCATTGATCCATGTGTCTTTTTTAATTTTTATTTTATTTATGCGAGTACCATGCTGTTTTGATTACTATGGCCTTATAGTATAATTTGATATCAGGTAGTGTGATGCCTCCAACTTTATTCTTTCTCAAGATTGCTTTGGCTATTCAGGGTCTTGTGTGGTTCCATATAAATTTTAGAGTTATTTGTTCTCCATCTGTGAAATATTCCATTGGTATTTTGATAGGACTTGCATTGAATCTGTATATTGCTTTGAGTAGTATGGACACTTTAATGATGTTAATTCTTGCTGTCTATGAGTACAGTATATTATTCTTCCATTTATTTGTATCTTCTTCCGCTTCTTTCTTCAGTCTTATAGTTTTCCAAGTACAGGTCTTTTACCAACTTGGTTAAATTTATTCCTGGGTAATTTATTCTTTTAGATGCTATTACAACTGGGATTGTAATTTCTCTTTCTGCAGGTTCGTTGTTGGTTTCACACAGTGAAGGAAACCATCAACAAAACAAAAAGACAACCTACTGAATGGGAGAAGATATTTACCAATGATATATCCAATAAAGGGTTAATTTACAAAATATATAAGGAACTCATAAAACATAACACCAACAAACAAACAAACAATGAGATTAAAAATTGGCAGAGGACCTGAAGAAACATTTCTCCGAAGAGGACATATGGATGGCCAATAGAAATATGAAAAGATGTTCAAAATCACTAATCATCAGGAAAATGCAAATTAAAACCCCAATGAGATATCACCTTATACCTGTCAGAATGGCTATGATTAATAAATCAGCAAATAAGTGTTGGTGAGGATGTGGAGAAAAGGGATCCTTTGTGCACTCTTGGTGAGAGTGTAAATTGGTTCAGTAATTATGGAAACTGGTTTGGTGGTTCCTCAAAAAATTATAAATAGAACTACTGTATGACCCAGCAATTCCACTTTAGGATATTTATCTGAAGAAATCCAAAATGTTAATTTAAAAAGATACGTACGTGCACCTCTATATTCATTGCAACATTATTTGTAATAGCCAAGACATGGAAATAACTTAAGTGTCCATTGATAGACAAATGGATAAAGAAGTGGTACATATATACAATGGAATATTACTCAACCATAAAAAAGAATGAAATTTTGCCATTTGCGACAAGATGGATGGACCGAGAAGGTATTATGCTAAATGAAATAAGCCTGACAGGAAAGACAAATACCATATGATTTTACTTATATGTGGAATTTAAAACACACAAAAAAATGAACAAACAAAACATAAACAGACTCTCAGATACAGAGAACAAATTGATGGTTACCAGATGGGAGGGCCCTTGGGGATCTGGATGAAAAAGGTGACAGGATTACGAAGTACAAATCGCCAGTTATGAAACAGTCACATAAGTACCACACACTAACCAATTGTGTGACTGGAGCTCCTAAAAACTATCAGCGGGGTGTAAAGTACAACATTGGGAATACAGTCAATAATATTGTAATAACTATGTATAGTGCTAGGGAGGTACTAGACTAGGCAGGGGGATCACTTCATAAGTTATATAAATGTCTAATTACTATGTTGTATACCTGAAACTAAAATAAAATTCTATGTCAACTGTAATTGAAAAAAAAATTTTAATCATTTCAAATGGTCACAAAGTAAATAAGCCCCTTAGGTGATAGAATCTAATATTCCTATGAATTGCTCCATTTTTATTCTAGAAATCAAAGAGAAGCTAAAAATACCATAAAGGAAAAACACTCCTCTACCAAAGGACCCAAACAAATACTTTTCTAACCTTCTGTGCAAGGTACTATAGACCTTTCATAATGTATGGAATCTCATCACCTATTCCATTTCCTATAGGCTGAACTGCTCCTTGAAATGTCCCTTTTACTTTCAGGCCAGCCACTGGAAAAAATAATCCAGAGTGTATCTGCAGAAAAGATCTCTCTCTCTCTCTCTCTCTCTCTCTCCCTCCCTCCCTCCCTCCCTCCCTCCCTCCCTCCCTCCCTCCCTCCCTCCCTCCCTCCCTCTCTCTCTCTCTCTGAATAAAGGGCCTGTGGCAAGGCTCCAGGACTCGATGTGCATACTTGTCTGGTACAACTGGTGTACCATGTTACTACTTGTCTCCACCCCTAGCCCAGCATTCCCCTGGTTTGCAAGCAATGCTTTGCGATCCCTACTGAGAACAGGGCACTGAGAAGTGCTTGCTAGAAGGAAGAAACATTACAATTTCCAACCACCACTACAGTTTTATTGTTCTCCTTGTCATTTCCCTACAGTTATCTTCTGATAACTCTCCAGCTGAAATTCACAAATGGTATTTGTTTAATACAACATATTTTTATTTACTGTCAAATGCTTTTAGCCTCTTTGAGAACTGTACATGACTCTGTCCCTTCAGGCATTTGGGGGTGGCAGGAAGAAAAAGAGATAAAGGACAAATAAAATCATAGTGGTACAAAGTAGTATTTAGTGAGATAGCCAAGACACACATATATCATAGCTCCTAGCTCACAGGTACTTGACACATTCTAATTTCTTCTTTGCCTGTCTTGCGTATCTGCTTGGAGTAGGCATGGTATATACAGAGCTTTGAAAAGCAGCCAAAGATCTTTGTCTTTAACTTGGTTGGCTATCATAAATTACTAAAATTTATTTCCCACAAGAAAATAAAACCATGGAATAAAAGCAAAAATTCATACGTTAACTATAATTATGAAGTATTTTTAATATATAAACTCAAATTTAAAATATGCCTGGAGATGTTTAATGTCGAATCATTTTTTGTTCTATGTTCTGTATGCTTAAACTTAAGATTAATGACTCTAAATGGGTTATTCATTAATAATTAAAAGGTATGTATTTGTTCAAATTATATAAAATTCAAGTAGAATTTTAAAAAACTATGCATGCTATAAAATTAAGATGAAGTAATTCTAAAATTGGAAGAAAAAGAAAAATGACCAGAGATTTGTGAAACTTTAACTTTCAAAGTATGATAGAAAGAAATATATAAGATAAACAGACATGTGTTGATGTGTTCAATTTTCAGAATAAAATATTGAAGTATGCTATAGACATAATGATGGTAGATATGATATCTCTTCAATATGATGGCATTGACACAGAGGAAACTTCAGACATATTGAGATCTGGGGACAAGGTCTGCAGATTATAAGTCTATTTTACACTGAAATAGTCTGTCGTTTAATATGGAGCTGAAATAAAACCTTGAAAGAAATAGAATGGTATTTTTTTTTTTTTTGGTATTTTTTTTATATTGAAGGTTGCTTTCAGTGAAAGTATACAAACATAGGAATTAAGTTTTCCCTTATTGTATAAAGTACATTATACATATTATGCATAGACATTCATATATATTTCTCCTTTATTATATAAGTGATATTTATGAACTTATTATTTGTCTCGTAGGATAGTTAAGGAAAGTGAACATGGTGTTTTGTTAGAAGATAATTTAATTGTTGGGAATAAGTAAGTGTACAGAAAACAAGTTAGGAAGAGTAGATTCTTTAGTATGAGTCCAAAAGATTCACTATGGCTTAGGTTTTCATAATTTCTTCCTCTCTCTCTCGCTCTCTCTCTCTCTCTTCTTTTTGATTTTAAAAAACTTAATAAGGACAGTGACTGTTCTGCCAAAAGAGAAGCCAAATGGCATACAATGGACCAGAGATGAGGGGTGAGGGCATTGGCCAGGAATCCACTCGAAATGCTCGTAATTATCAACATGAAATTGGCAGGGGAAGGAGAAGGGAAATGCACACAAGAGCGAGAATTCCACAAAAGTTGAAATAGTGAGAGGAGAGAACTCCCTGAAGACCCTGGAGGACGTCGCAGGTGAAAAGACAGCAATCATTTTCTTTGTGGAAGACAGGGAAGGAGCACCCACTTAGCTGCAAACTCTGGAGACTCAAGGCTGAGGCTAGGGATTGGGGGCTCCCCAGACAGCATCACAGGAAGGCCTCACACCACTCTCAGAGGCACCTGAAGCAGTCCTGGGACTGCTTGGCATTGGTGCTGCATGTGTCCTTTAGCCATTCCTGAAAGAGAACTTCATCTTTCTTTAGCGCCAGAAACTGGCCAAGGACCACAAAAGCCTTGTCAAAGCCCCTTTCCTCCATCTTCTTGCCCAGGACTTCCTCAGTCCCAGCCAGGCTCCCCACTGGCTTTCCCCCCATGCGCTCTGCCTCGAAATCTCCGTGCTTTTGGGAGGTTGTCATCTTGATCAGGATTATTTGGCAGCTCCAGTTCCTGTAACGGCTATTCCAGAATATATTTCTTATTCCCCCCTTGTTTCTACACTCTCTTTTTCTATAGAAGTATTTTGCTGGATTGTTCATGGTAGTTGACACTAGTTCAAAAAACAAAGAATTTGAAAAGAATTTCAGCTGATAATTTTTAAAGCTAATACATAAGATTCATAGTAAACTATTTGAATGATATTAATACAGAAGACAACCTAAAGCTGAAAACCTGTGTATTCTAGTTTAAATAAAGAGTAAATAATAAGTAAAAGTATAAATGAGATAATTTTATGAATAAAAGATTTGTGGTATATGGAGGTATATAACAGTACATAATATATAATAGAGGAAGTTGGCTTATAATTTGTGCCAGGGAAATCTTCCCCAAGAAAGTGCCATTTCAGTTGATACTGCAGGATAAATAAGAATCAACTAAGCAAACAAGGAAGGAACAAATGTTTTATGTGGTGGGAACAGCATGTACACAAGTCTTGGCTGAAGGAAATATAGCATGTGTTATGGGTTGAGTTGTGTGTCCCCAAAAGATATATTGAAGTCTTAATTCCCAGTACATTATTTAGAAATTGGGTCATTTCAGATACAATTAGTTGTTAAATGAAGTCATACTGGAATAGGATTGGCTCTTAATCCAGTATAACTGGTGCCCTTATAAGAAGATGAGAAGAGACACATAGACACAGACAGACAGATGAGGAGACACTATTATGTAACATTGAGGGAGAGATTAAACTTGAAGCTGCAAACTAAGGAACGTCTAGGCTCCTGGCAACCACAGGATGCTAGGAAGAAGCCAGGAAGGAGTCTCCGCTGCAAGTGTTAGAGGGAGGTGTCTGTATCGACACTTTGATTTCATACTTCTTGCCTCCAGAACTCTATGACAATACATTTCTGTTCTGTTATTTTAAGCAACTCAGTTTGTGGTATTTTCTTGTGACAGCCCTAGGAAACTAATATAGCATGTTTGATAAAATAAACAAAACTAATGTAGCTGAAGATGGAGACTAAGGATCAGGGGCAGGACAGGATGGCAGGGGATGAAGGCATGCATGACCAGATCTTTCCTCAGTGTAGGCGTCGTAGGTCACGTGAAAGACTTCGATCTCCAAGATCAACAAGAATTACCACTTAGAACTTAATAATTTCAAACAAGTAGTGAACTTGATTAATTTGTGTTTTGAAAAGATTAATCTCAATTGGAGTGGACGCAAAATAAAGATTGAAAGACCACTTAGAAGGTTTTTACACTAGTTCCATGAAAAGTTAATGAAAAAGTGACTTGCAAATTGAATGTTTGTGTCTCCCCAAAATTCATATGTGGAAGCCCTGATCCCAATGTTACAGTATTCGGAGGTGGAGACTCTGGGAGGTAATTATGTTTAGATGAAGTTATGAACTGGAGCTCCCATGATGGAATTTGTGGAGAAAGAGACCAGAGCCCCCTGTCTGTCCATAAGCATGCTGGCTCCAAGGAAAGGCCAGGTGAGCACATACTGAGAAGGCAGCCATCATCAGGAAGAGGGCCCTCACCTAGCTCCACATCTGCTGTTGTCTTGATCTTGGACTTTCCAGCCTCCAGAACTGTGTGTGTCGTTTAAGCCACCCTGTCTCTGGTATTTTATTATAGTATCCTAAACTAAGACAGTGACCTAGGATTCCTGGAAGCCTAAAACCATTTTTCTTTGTCCTGTCATTTCTCTACAATTTTATTGTTCTTTGTTGAAGATGCTATTAAAAGCTGGAGTACTGAGCCACCACTTTGACTTACTTATTCTCTGGGTTTCTCCCATGAGTAGCTTGAATTCAGATCTGCCACTGGAGTTTTATTTATGTGAATTAAAATTTGTCCTTTATTGTTTAAGCCAGCTTGACTAGAGTTACAAAATGGTGAGTCCTTAACTGGTATGTTATTCTTCTATATTTGATGTTAAGTTTACTATTAAGTGTATGTCTCTGGAAGGGTGAGGGTGAGAGGTAGGTGTTAAGTATTGAGTTTGTTGTTGGTTAAATGAAGGATCATATATTAGGCCTTAGGCATTTTTCCATATAGTTGCAGATTGAGAAAGGAGCCCTGTGATTTAAGAATCTTCAAGTGAAAAGTATTTGAAAAGAATAAAGATGAAATTCTCTGAGAATCATTCAAAAATATAGCAAGTCTGATGTACAAAGTTATTCAAGTAGCAACTTTAGGTTGCTCATTACTAGTGGTCATGGGGATCTGGCTCATTATTAGATCATTACTTTTGTCTTACTTAATTCATTTTATAATAGTATTGACTTCATCTCTTGTATCTTAGTGTCTTTTCCCTTGGTATTTAACCAGTCTGATCTATTTGGCGATTTAAATATATTTTCCAGGTCCTACAGAGCATTCATTCCTGTGTATCTTACATTTCCCTGAATAGGTGTAGATTTTGAAAAATTTGATTCTGGGGTTCTTCATCATGAATCCATTTACCTTGCATCAGATACCTCCAACCGTTGTCTTAGATACACATGTGACCACTGGTAATGAGAGTGCAAGATTTATTTCCCATTCCCTACTTCTTATATTTCAAGATACGTAGGAATCTTATTATTATGCATTATATAGATGCCACACTCAGGCTGGGTAATTGAGGAAAATGTAACAAACAAAATATTTACAAAGTTTAGCTAAAGCAGTGATGTATGTTACAGCACCCTGAAGCTACCCTGTTTCCCCGAAAATAAGACCTAGCCGGACAATTAGCTCTAATGCATATTTTGGAGCAAAAATTAATATAAGGCTGGGTATTATATTATACCAGGTCTTATATTATATTATACCAGGTCTTATAGTAAAGTAAGACTGGGTGTTACATTAATTTTTGCTCCAAAAGACTCATTAATGCTGATTGTCCGCCTACATCTTATTTTCGGGGAAACACGGTAGTAACAGCAGAGAGCCTTCACCAACCCTGGGCTTAAAGGTACCAGGAGAGGGCGTGTTTAATAGAACCCAGGCAAGGAGTTTTATGAGGAGGATTATCTGATGGAGGTTAGAGGGAAATCTCAGCCTTCTAGCTTACAGAGAACGTTAGAAGAATATAGAGTGAACCTGGAGGGGCAAATAGAAGAGGGAGATGATAAGAGATAAGAAACATGGAAAAGGAAACTAGGATTGTCATTTCCAAAATGTCTCTTTTGTTTAACTGATGCATTATTGACTTTTCTCCTTTCTCTTTCTGACTTCTTCATTTCTATATCTTGCTAATTTAGCTCTCTTCCCAAATAAACCACTTAAATTCTCTCTGAGATCAAAGTTTGATGGCAGACTCCCTCCCACACAAAATAGAATTCATTAAAAGGATTTCCCCCCTCACAACTATTGTAGATTATGATACAAAATAAGAATGGACCAGAGATGAGGGGTCCTCATCTCTGTTGTATTCTACTCTTTCATAAGTTTTCCTGGGAATGAGAGAATTCTGGGCAATCTATTTGTTTGGAGGGGAGGAACTAGTCCCAGTTTGATGATTCATAATGCACATGGAATTAGAAAAAGGAGCTCCATTTATTTCTTGGACTATTCCTATTTTTGGTGGTTTAATTTAGAATTTAGATTCCCATGTTATATACAGCCTTCTAAAATAATAATGCAGTGTATTAGGGATGTTACAAACCTTACATTTAATATGTATATTTAACATGGACAATGTATTAAAACTGGGAGTCTTGCTTATTTGAAGTGAATATAGGGATCCAGTTTCCAAACCAAGACAAATAAGTACTTTTTGATTATGGAACCAGATTCCTTTAATTGATATAAAGAAGGAGAGAGAGAGAGAGAGAGAGAGAGAGAGAGAGAGAGAGAGAGAGAGAGAGAGAGAGAGAGAGAAGCTTATAAAGCCTTGAAGTGCTTTGGCATAAATTATTTCAAGATGTATGAATCCGAAGAGGATGTTATTTATTAGTTTGTACAACAATGTGTTCTATGTTACATTTGAGCTTAGTCCTTCTTGGCTCACCTGAAGTTGAATTTTGGGAACCTTATGTGTAAAAAACAAATTATTTTCTCTTTATTTTCCTCTTTTAGTATTTTGCAGTATTTTTGTGTGTGTGTGTTTGTGCCATGTTTTTATGGAATTGAACATTTTGTGTGCTTCCTTTGAGCTATTTAGTTCATGGCATCTTTTTCAGATTCTTGAGAGCATTACACAAGCTCCTCTTCAGACAACATTCTGGATATGATATTTTTGGCTTCTATTTAAGAAATGTAAATTCATTATTTTCTATTTCTTGTGGCATACTTCATTCAAATCCTGCTCTCCATTAAAAGATGTATTATTCATCCAAGAACTATCTAAAAATATTTCGTATGTGCCAATATGTATATGAAATATTGGTAATACAAAGACATTCATTATCCAATGGAGAAACTCTATTGTACCATAAAGAATGCGTATCTCTAGAACAGGCTATTTTAAACCATAATAGAATTGTAGCAGAAAGAGTCAGTGGCCTGCTCATATCCCTTCAATACACCTGAGAGGTCACATGCGAACAAACATACTAAATATTGATACTTACTGCTTTCTTCTACCTAGGAGGTAGGGAGCTAATATAATAAAGAGTGGAACGGGGAGGAATAGGACTAGATGAACAAATGCCTGTACCCCAGGAGGCAAATTCTGAGATGCATTCTAGGGCCCCTCAGAGGGGTCCCCACAGGAACTGACCCCCAGTAACCACATTAGCAACCAGTATCCTTTATTCACATTCTTCTTTCTCTTTCTCACTTGCCCATTCCTATACCTTGCTAACTGGGATCACTTCCTAAATAAACCATTTACACTTAAATCCTGTCTAAAGATCCACTTTGGGGAACTTAAGCTAAGATATTATTTAAACAGCTACAATTTAGGTATTCCTATTTTTAGGTGTTTCTTATTTTGACTTTTTTTCTTTTACCGGACCAATTATTTAGAAATGAGAAAATTTTTTGGCTGTCTTTGAAACCGTATTTTTAATTATCGGTCTCTAGGCTTCTTCCTGCCTTTGGCAAACTGAAAAATGACTGCCCCTGAAAAGCCAACAGTCCCCCAAAATAAATCATCACTTAACATTTTGTTGCCCCCACCATATTTCTGCCCCAGGCAAGTGCCAGAATGGAAGGTACAATATTCATGATTTCTGAAACAATAATGCTGACATTGTTATTTTACAAGATTATATATCAGGTGTGTATTTGTTTTTCTAGACTCTGCTTACTACTCCCCTTTGATTTTGCTCTAGTAGGAGACTTCCTTTGATATCGACTATTTTATCCTTATTTGTTTTCTTTTTGGAATATCTGACTCATTAGAAGGAACACAGACTTTTTTATATTTTTTCCATGAAAAAGAAAGTGTGATGTATACTACCAGCAAAATATATTTTCTTTAAACCCTTTCAAAATTTTTTATATGGGTCCATATTCTCATAAATATATATAGATATAGATATAGATATAGATATAGATATAGATATAGATATAGATATAGATATAGATATAGATATAGCTATCTCCACACATATGTAATGGAAAGGAATAAAAGTAAGAAAAAGAGTATAGAAATATGAAGAATATCACAGTTTCGTTGTATTTTTCTTTCATTGATGTTTACAGTTTGAACTGTCCCCAAGAATAACAGAGTATCCTGTTATTGGAAGAATATTAAAATGCTTATTTTAACCTAAAATATCTTCTTCCATAATACTTCCAAGTTTCTTAAAACTCTCATGATGTCTTACAATTTTTGGAAGCTATTAAAAAAATATGTGATAAAGTACAAAGAAAATAAACTTCTTCCTTACATTTTCTCAAAAGATGCTCTAACAAAGGTCTTAACTGTATTAAATGATATGCTTATCATTTTAAAGTATGTAATTTCATTGCCTGTATGTTCAGGATCAGCTGGTTAATGTGTGAGCATGAGCAAAACACAGAGTAACAAGCTCACTAGCTCCTATTGTAGCTCTCAGAGATCAGGGCTCTCCTAGGAGGCAGCCTAGCAGGGCAGGTACATGTCAGAAGTGAACCATGAGGCCAGGACAGTATACTACGGAGCTGAGACAGTTGAGTGAGGGCATAATTCCAGAGATGTAGGAAAACTGAAAAGAAGAATGGAAGATAAAAGTAGCATAAATTATTGCAAACGAGTCTGTCAGATTGTTTCCAGAACCAAGCCTGATGAGAGAGTAATCATTTATAGAGGGGTAATTATAGTGAAGAAAAAGAAATATGAAATATTGGGACTTATGATATAGGAATCTTTTGTTTCATTTCTTCAAGATTTCTTTCCTTCCTACCTATTATCTATTATCTTTCTTCTCCCTTGTTCTGTCCCTCTTCCCTTTTCCTCTTTCTCTCCTTTCTTCCACTTCTTTCCTTCCTTTCTTTCTTCATAGTTGTATACTTTTACATATATTCATATATTACTTTAAATTCTGCCATGTACAACAGGGAATAGAGACAACTGGAAATTTTAAAATGCTATGTACCTATAAAAGGTGTGATGGCATTGTATATGATCAATTGTCTAATAATGATTCCTAACTTCAATGAAAGAAATGAAGTGAAAGCAAAACATTAAACAGAAAAAAATAAAATTTACAGTCAACCTATGTATGACAAGATTTTGGGAGAAATTATCACTAATGACCAGTGGGATGTGTCCAAACTGTCTGTGTTTTACTCCCAGGACAGAGCAAATCCGCTAGTTCAAAAGAATGTGGGAAGATGCTTTTATTCTGACACTGGTGTAAAAATTCAAAATTTATACCAAAGGAAAACTTCTTTCTGCTGCATTAATTTTTTTGAGATAGAAAACTGAAAACTGTTGTGCCTGTTTGCTACATATTAAGGATTCCCTCCCCCCCGCCATATCTTGTCTAAGACACAAAGGTTTCAGGGAGGACTTTACAGGAAATGGGGATGTGTGAGAACAACAATGATTTATAGATTTATTGGAGCTGAGGTCTCCTCAAGTCATGTGGAATAGGTGGGAGCTGCGATTTAGAACAGTATCTTTTCCTGTACCCTACCTATTTTGTGTTAGATAAGCAGTAGGTGGGTACAGGAGATGATCTCAATTTGCAGTTGCATTACCAGTCTTGGTGAATGCTCCAAGACGTGGTGGAATTTGGATTGAAAACTGAGCATATCAATCTGCCATCCAATGTAGGTTGTGGGATTTGATTCAACTGGACCTCAAATTATGAAGATCAGGACCAAAGACAATGTGCACACTCTTTATTGGCAAACCCTGAATATAAATAGAAATTTTGTATAAAGTCACATAAAGATATACTGCCAACTGGTTTGGTTATATATCACTGTAGAGCAAACTTCCCCAAAAGCTTAATAACTTAAAAAACAACATTTTTATTGTGATCTGTGGTTGACTAGACTCAGTGCCATGTATGCTGGGTGGGACTGGTGCCATTTATGGGCTTGACTAGGCTGGAACATCCAAGATGGCTTACTCACATGGTAGTTAATGATGCTAATTTCTTTCTCCCCCATTGTATAGTAATTCTAAGATTTGGGGCGCTTGGTCCCACCCCTGGCTCCATAGGAGGGTCTGTCTCCTTTGCCAGTGATTGGTTTAGGCCAAACCAGTTAGTTCCCATTGATTATGGAGATTAGTTGAGGGATGGCATAATAAAAGTGACTGAGTACTTTTGTTTGGTGGTTGTAGGAAAAATCCTTCTCTAGTTTTCTTTGGACGAGGCTTGTTTGCTGATCATAAACATATCACAATCATGAGGGAAGTCAGACTAAGTAGGGAGCAAACCAAGAGACACATGTAGAGCTGAAGCCCTGATCAAACAGTGCCTGACTCTGCCATATCTCCAAATACTTGAAGAACTGAACTGCTAAATCCACTATATTGTTTAAGCTACTGTGGGTTAAATTTTCTGATACTTGAAAGAGAAATCATTCTCACTAATAGACACAGCTAAAACAAATGACAAAAAAAGAGTGAATGATAGGATGGGCATAGTGATGGTTACTTAAGGAGGGAAAAAGAAATATATAAACCCTTGGAAATGTGAATAAACGATTCAACAATAAATAGAGAAAATTAGTAAGGTGATATGATAAATAAAGAGGCATTTGTATCTTGGGAAAGGATAATAGCAACAACAATAATAATAACAAAGACTGAGTGCATACTGTGCTATTCTAAGAATTATGCGTGTTTTAACATTTTTAGTTTTTATGAAGAACACTATAAGTAAACATTGTTTTAAGCTTATTTTAATGATGAGGATTATGAGGGAAAAGAAGTTTAGTAACATATTAGTCATGGCAAGAGACCCCATGTTTTACTATGTGTAATTTAATGAAAATATTTTGAAATTCTTGATGATGGAGAGATGTTCTTGGATTATCCATGTTGCCAAAATCGATTCAAGAGGAAAGGGAAAATCTAGACTAATAATTGTGGAGGAAATTTGAAATTACTGAATTATTGATTCTAAAAAAGACTATGGGATCAAATGATTTTATTGGTGAGTTATAAAATACAGACAGTCCATTTACAAAATCACTTGATTTATATTATAATGTTATTATAATCCTGTTGTCAAAAGCTGACATCATACAACAATGATAAACTATTTCATGAATGTAGCTACAAGTATCCTAAATGAAATATTTTCAAATTATATTCAACTTTACATTTAAATATATTACTAGTACCAAATGGTAAACACCCCTGTGTCTAGGCTACTTCAATTCTTATGTTATTATTATTTGTATTAAAATAGATTTCCAGCTTGAAGATCAGCTGCTCACATTTCTGAAATGTAATCCACCTTGATTATGAATGGTGCCTCCCTCTGCAGAGCTATGGTCAATCAATTCATAATAAAAGCATAGCGCTTGAAGATATAACACAAAGGGAAATGTAACAACAAAGGGAAAATGACATTTCCTGGCAAGCAATTCCACAGCCTCCCACTGATCAAAGAGCAATGTCCTTATCTTGAATTTCCTACACAGTATAATTCCAATGGCGATGGAATGGAAAAATGGGAAAACCTGCACTTTCTATGAATATCTTTATATTTCATGCGATTGATTCAGAAACAGGCTCCTAGGGCTGCCAAATGGAAATGACTTCTTACTATTTCAAGTATAATAATTAGAGTTTTTATGTATATATGAGGCTTTTTAACATGCAGATTTTATGAAAATGCCATGTATTTTAATATTTAAGTCATCAATAAAAATATTTTCTGGGGAATTATCTAGGTAGTTTCCTTGATACATATCATCGCACAGAGTAATCTCTGTACTATAAGCAATTACTAATTACTCCTACAAGATTATGGTCTAAATCATACTTACTATCTTGTTTATGAGTATGTTAGGAGAGTCCCAGTCAAAGCCTTGTGAAGCCAAGATATATGACTTCATTTGTTCCCCCACGTTGATAAGGCTGTCACTGGGTAAAGGGGAATTTGATTGGACTGACATGATTTGTAGTCCACCAAGTCATGCTGGTTATTACCCTGCCTCCTGTGCTTTCCAGAGCTTTGCAAATTGCTTGCTGGGGAATTTGTTCCAATATCAGGACAGATATTGAAGTTAAGGCAAACTGATCTCTAATTTCAAAAGTGCCTCACTCTTCAACTGCTTTCCTTCCAGCCTCTTTGAAAAGAAGAGTTACCCACCTGACACTAGACTTATTGGGGGGATCACTTCATAAATTATATAAATGTCTAACCACTACTCTGTATACCTGAAACTAATATAAAATAATATTGAATGTCAACTATAAGTTTAAAAAATAGTCAATGGGTTATAAAGTACAACATAAGGAATATAGTCAATAATATTGTAATAACTATGTACAGTGTCAGATGAGTAATAGGTTTATTGGGGTTATCTCTTTGTGAGTTATATAAATGTCTAATCACTATGTTGTTTTGTACACCTGAAACTAATAAAAAAAGAAAAGAAGAGGTATATTTTACCTGTTAGAGGTTCAAGTTATTTGGCTATTGTACCTCAAAACATATAGCTCATAGTTGTTAAAATTTTAGTAAAATCCTTACCTTAGTCATATGTCATTTATAGTTGATTGATATTTCAAATTATCTGGCTTTTTGAAGTAATTTCGGACCATATTCCTCTGTATTTTGTTATATCACAGATATGTGCCACAAATTTCAGTCTTTTTTTTTTTTTTTTTTTTTTTGTAATAGTCATTGATCTTAGGTAGGTTTCTTTTTGAAAATGAACTTGAAAATCTTTCTAAAGTTTAAGACTATATGAAAAGATATAGTTGTTGTCACAATCCCCACCCACCGACCTGGGTTTGAAAAAGTGATCATATGCAATATCATGAAAAGTAGCAGCATTTTCAAATGTAAAAATGAGCATTCTGGTTCTCTGGTTGTTCTTATTCTGTTTTTAATTCTTCAAACTTGTCATAATGCCTTAGCTGAATTTTCATTTTGCTCCTCCTGTTTCTCTCCCTTCTTCCTCTCCCCCAGTACATTTCCTCCCTCTCCTTTTCCTCCTCCTTTCTCTTCTTTATGTCATGATTATTAGCATTTCTGTTATTTTTCATTTTAACTTCTGTTGACATTCTTCATTATTCCATATTTAGTCAACTTCTCAGAACCTACAAGGAAAATGATGGCAACTCTTATCATCCTGTAGGGGCTGGTGAAAATAGGAAGGGAAATAACTTTCCTAGAAATGGAATAAGTAATTTCCAAACCCACATATTTCTAGGCATTCTCCCCTGGTACCTAACTGTGATTTGGGCTGGCGGAAATAAGAAGGGAAATAACTTTCCTAGAAATGGAATTAGTAATGTTATCAGTCACACTTGGAACTGGCTTATTTCACTTAGCATAATGGTCTCAAAGTTTATCCATGTTCTAGCAAATGACAGAATTTCCTTTTTTTTTTTTTTTTTTTCTACAGCCATGCTGTAGCACAAGAACTTCCTTCTCTTTGAAGGCTGGATAATATTCCATTGTATGTATATATACTACCTTTGGTTTATCCATTCATCTGTTATGGGCTCTTGTTTCTTCCACCTTTGACTCTTGTGAATGATATTGTATGAATGTGGGTGTACAAAGGTCTCCTTAAGATCCTTCAATTCTTTTGGGTTTTTACTCACAAATAGAATTCCTGGATCGTATGGTAATTCTATTTTTAATTTTTTGAGAAATCCCCTTGCTGTTTTCCATAGTGGATACATTATTTTATGTTCCCACCAACAGTGCACAATGGTTCCAATTTTTCCACATCCTTGTCAACACTTGTAATTTTTTGTTTTTATGGTAGTCGCTGGTAAATGTGTGTAGCCTAAACTTTTAGGCTGTTGCTTATCTTTTAGTTATGTGCATATGTTTTTATTTTTATTGAAGCCATGTTGATCAATTAAAAAAAAAATGGCTTACTTAGAAAGGAAGGTTTGCACTAACTTCAAGATAAAAAAAACCCAAAAAACTCAGATATTTAACTATCCCTTTTCACTGAATACAAAATTCAGAGTTGATAATTATTATTTTTTTCAGCACTTGAAGATATTCTGCCACTTCCTTTGGCCTCCAATGTTCTGATAAGAGATTATGTTTTCCTTACCAATAAGATGCTTTTTCTCTTTTATTTCTTTCAAGATTTTTCTTTGTATTTAGTTTTTCCAAAATTTGATTATGATGTGCATTGCTATGGAATTCTTTGAGTTTATCCTGTTTGGATTTTGTCCAGCTTTTTGAACTTGCAGGTTTATGCCTTTTGCCAAATTTAGGAAATTTTTAGCCATTATTTATTTGGATACATTTTAGTGCTATCATTTTCCTTTTCTACTTTTGAGACTCCTCTAATTGGAATGTTAGATCTTTTGTTATAACCCTACAGGTCCTTGTTCATTCCCCTCCTCTCCCCCCAATTGTTGTTCAGATTGGGTAATTTCTCTTTTTTCATATTCAAGTTCACTGATTCTTTCCTCTGTCCTCTGCATCTCTAGATTCTGCTGTTGAACCCATCTGTTGAGGGTTTTTTGTTTTTTTTAAATTATCATATTTTTGAATTCTAAAATTTTCATTTGAGTTTTCTTTGCTGAGACTTTCTATTTTCTTCACTTGTTTTAAGTGTATTTGTATTTTCTTGTTCAAGCCTTTTTATAATGGCTGCTTTAAAATCATTGTCAGATAATTCTAATATCTGCATCATCTGGTTGTTGGCATCTGTTGACTGTGTTTTCTATTCAAGTTGAGATTTTCCTCAACTTGAGGGAGCAGGGGTGGAGTAGGAAGGGGAATGAACCAAGGACCTGTAGGGGTTATAACAAAAGATCTAACATTCGCATTAGAGGAGTCCCAAAAGGAGAGAAGGAAAAAGGTAGTGCTATTCAAGTTGTTGGTATGACAAATGTTTTTTGATAAAAACCTGGACAATTTGGGGTATTGAGTTTTGTGAATCTGGATATCATTGGGTTTTAAGAATCTGGACCTTCTGTTTCAACAGGTCTCTGACACCAGTCTGATGGGGAAAAAAGGGTGGCTTCTTATAGTTGCTAAGTAAAGGTAGAAATGAAGTTTCCCCACATCACCTCAGTTGATCCTGGGATGTAGGAGTGATGCTCCTTATTATTGTTGGATAAAGGTAGAAATTTAGACTTTGTAATAGGCTTTCGCTGATACCACTGTGGCTGGGAAGAGCAGTGTGCCTTGTTACTGTACCCCACATAACCCCCACTGATACCAGAATGGTGGGGGAATGGAATGGCCTCAGTATTGCTGAGTGGTGGTGAAAGTCCTGACTCTCCATCAGATCTCCTCTGATACTACACCAGCATAAGGCGAGAGCGCCACCTCGTTGAACTGGGTGTGAGTGGATGTCCAGGTTTTTAATCTGGTCTCTACTGACACCTTGGTAGTGTTCCCATCAGCTGCCCACATGCCCTTCTGTGACACCACCCTAGGTCCCTCCTCTGGCCTCCCAAAGGTAGAAATCTAGATTCCACACTCAGCCTTTGCTGGCATGGTTGAGCTGGGGTCACAGCCTTTTTTTTTTTTTTTGGTGTGTGTGTGTGCGTGCGTGTGTGTGTGTGTGTGTGTGTGTGTGTGTGTGTGTGTGTGTTTGGCTGGAATAGAGTGGTTATTGGCTGAAATTTTCTGTTTTGCTAGGGCGCCATTTACTGGTCCCTTGGCTAGAGAGAACAGGCTTTTCTTGGAGTTCTTTTGGTCTATGCATGTTGCCATTTCCAGGTCCCTCACTTCTCTGTCACCTAGTCTGGGATATATGAAGCAAAAATGAAGATAAAACCCAGGAACGTCACTTCCACGGCCTCTTTGGATACTGAGACCCTAGTTCATCTGTCTTTTCTCCACCTTTCAGCATCTTATGTTTGTTTTATACATAATGTCCAGAGTATATTGCTGTTCACAGTGGCAGTAATAGAAAAAGTACAGTGGATTCTTGTTCTTTGTAGTTGTTATGTTCTGTGAGTCACTGTGA
Organism: Rhinolophus sinicus; assembly: GCF_057876585.1. Lineage (NCBI taxonomy): Eukaryota > Metazoa > Chordata > Mammalia > Chiroptera > Rhinolophidae > Rhinolophus > Rhinolophus sinicus. Next base: position 171,898,451 of record NC_142517.1, on the reverse strand, counting down.
TCACTGAATTAGCAAATACTGAACCACTGTTGCTACAGGAAATACAGGGTTAGGGTCCTATGAGCCTCTTGTCTCAGTATCTTCATCAACTGATCAATACATAACCTTGCTTTATGTTTAGAGTCACCTTACTTAATATATATTGTTGATTCATTAACATTTAACTCACGATCAACAGCCCTATAACTCATGCCTGAACAGAGTTTATCTAAAACTTATGTGTTATCTCTGTAAGGTATGTCATAGCTTTCTTGAACTTAGGAACACTAGACAGCACTTTCATACTGCGCTTGGGGGCTATTTTAAAGAGCTAACTTACCAAGAGAAAGCATAAAAATGCAGAAAAAATGTCTAAATAGACTGTGAGAATGATATTATAAGAGCTAAAAGAAGAAGACAGTATCATCTTATTTGCTGTTATCTGGGAATATGCACATTGGGTGACTCACATTTCTATTGCTCTGCACATGTCTGCAAATGACCACAAAGTACCCTGAGTACTGATTTTGGGGTTACAAATGCGTTTTAGAGAGTAGGCCAATTCATAAACACAGAATTGGCAAATAATGTGGGTTGATTATGTAACTATTCCATCTTTCCAGATGAGGAAGTCAACTATCACTTTTATAATTTTATATTTCCTTGTAGCTCTCTATTTAGTTTTCCAAATCAAAGTGCTAATTATTAAATACCTCTAATGTTCAAGACATATTTTATGTTAAATATCACTTTAATGTTAACTGTCATTGAATCAGTACAGGGTATTCAGCCAGAGAGATGCATCTCTTAATATGGAAATGTTAGTTTACTACCGAAATACTTCCCAGCCCACTGATTCATCATCTCCTCTTTGTACAGAATTAAACCATCTGGACAGTTTAATTATTTTAATTGATCATTGTAAGTAGTCATGAACAATTCTGGATAAAAGCTCCAAGTTCAAGTACTTTCTTCTTTCTACATTTTTCTTATCTTCATTTCTCATGTAAAAATTAATAACCTTCCAAATTTAAGATACTCAAAAGTACTATAGTCACTAAAGTGAAAAAAAATATTAGTTTACATGGCCTTCTACACTTGAAACTATCTGAAAAAATATGTAGTCTGTTTGAAGTCTTTTGTGAAATCCCTTGTGAGACTCAACTGTTGACTGTGGTTAGAATACATTCAAAAGTAAAATCAGATTGCATCATCACTATCGCCTGCTTATACACTAGTTAAGAAACATGTGCTCCTGAGGCTGAAGCTGGCTCAGCTACACTCTCATGTGGGCTTGTCAGAAACATTAGTTACCATTTTGCAGCTGGTTTCAAATTCAGTTGCTTCAATACAAGTGCAGATGCAATGGCTTACCCTTATTATATTGCCCCAGTTTAACCTCCCATTTGTAGTATATTATATACTGGGTTGAATTCAAGATTCTGGATTGGCTTGAAATAGAGGAGACTTCAAAATAACACATTTGTGACCCTCCCTGTCATGCAGGGTGTCATGAGGGGTCTCTGGTCCCGCTCCCCGCTTAAGAATGCAGGATATGGTGAGGCCAAAAAGGAACACCCACAGAGACACGGATAGGGGAGTAATACCACCATATTCTTGATGGCGGCTGGGTTGGAGACACAGGAAGCAGGAGCCACACGATCCGCAGCCTGCCGTCCGCTTCTCCGCCAACCAACCAACCCCTTGCTATCTGCAATCCGCGCTTGCCAGCCACCATCTTCTTGCTAGCCCCCATTTTGCTGCTAGCATAGCCACGGCAGTTATATTAGTGGCTAATGGCTCACTGGTTACAGCTGACAGCCAAATAGCCACAGCTGATGGCCATCCAATCACAGTTGATGGCCATTTACTACCCGAGTGAGCACCTTTCCACGTGAGGATGAGAGCCTGGAAACTGCACTCCTGGCTCTGTCCCCACACTCCCTTATAGCTTGCTAATTGTGTTATCATTGTATCTTTTGGACCTCTGAATCTATTGCAAAGGTGTTTTTAGCCCTTTAAACTATCACTGAATCTTATTAAGAAAAAGGCAAGGAAAAAATATTCTTAAATATATATATATATATATATATATATATATATATATATATATATATATATATATATATTTAATAAAACAAGGGTTATGCCATCCCCAAAGATATTTTTTTGATTTTTATTTATTTACTTTAAAATTCAATATATTTAAACCAAAAAAAAAAAAAAAAAAAAAAGCCACCCTAAAACAGTCCATTTATTTCTGGTACCTCTCACCCCATGCCTCTGGTAACAGAGAAACATTGGTAGCTATTTAAATCATTGGAATTTGTTTAATGTTGTGATTTTAACTTTATTTGTTGTTTAGAGAGCTAATTGACTCAACAGCTTATAATGAGGAGCCATCTATTCAGCCATTTCAACTTCTCTAATATCTGCTCACTTTTTCCTTTAGTAGTAGAAGCTCCATTTTTAGTTGAATATATAGATGCTTAGCATAGGATTACATTTCCCAGTCTTTTGATTAAAATTCTGTTGAATATAAACAGGAATTTTGTATTTACCTTTTTAGACGTTTACTTAAAATAGGGGTACAAATCTTAGTCTGTTCCTTTTTCCTGCTGACAGATCTGCCTATATGTTTTTGGAGCTCTAGCATCCATCTTAGGCCTGTGTGAGAAGCACATACTGAGCACAGCAGAGCAGCAAAATATCCCTCTTGACTGGATGAAGATCCCGTGTAATTTTCTGATTATCTGTTTCCAAACTCCTTTTATATACAAGAAAAATGAGCTTTTATCTCATTAAACCACTGTTAAGTTAGGTTTCATCACTTACAGCCAAACCTAAACTGACAGTCTGTGCTGTATGTAATGATTAAAAACAAAACAAACAAGACATTTTTTTATTTTTTAAACTCCACAATATATAGGTGGCAGTTTCTGAACTTTCTATACTATTGCATTCATAATTCTGTAAATGTCTTCACAAATCTGACACTGCTAGTCACGAGATGTGAAATACAGCCCAGGGAATATAATCAATGTAATACAGATTATGTAGAGTGCCAGATGGGTACTGGACTTATTAGGGGGATCACTTCATAGACCGTGTAGATGCCTAACCACTGCACTGTATACCTGAAACTGATGTAGAATAATACTGAATGTCAACTATAATTATATATAGACAGTCCTGGGGTATAAAGTTCAGGATACAGAATATAGTCAGTGGTATAGTAATAGCTATTAATATATACAATGTCAGAGGGGTAGTAGACTTGGAGGAGGGTTATCACTTTGTGAGGGGTGCAAATGTCTAATCATTATGTTGTTTTGTACACCTGAAACTAATAAAAAGAAGAAGGAGAAGGAGGAGGAGGAGGAGGAGGGAGAGGAGGAGGAGGAGGAGAAAAGATCCTTATATTTACAACATATTTTTAATATCTGGTGGGATAAAACTTTTAATATCTGGTGGGATAGACTTGTGAATTTCTTTTTTTTAAAGATTTTTATTAAAAAACATAGCTAACATATTATATTAGTTTCAGGAGTACACCATAGTTATTCCACATTTATATGCCTAAAGAAGTGATCACCATAATAAGTCCAGCAACCATCTGACACCATACCATGCTATCACAATATTATTGACATATTCCCCATGCTGTACATTACATACCCGTGACTTATTTGTTTTATACCTGGAAATTTGGACCTCTTATTCCCCTTCACCTTTTACCCTCTTTATCAATTTTTCAATTACAGTTGACATTCAGTATTATTTTATATTAATTTCAGATGTACAGCGTAGTGGTTAGACATTTATATAATTTAAGAAATGATCCCCCTGACTATACGTAGTTATTACCATATTATTGACTATATTCCCTATGCTTTACATCACCATGACTATTTCTTAACTACCAATTTTTACGTCTTAATCCCTTCGCCTATTTCACCATTCCTTGCAAACTCCTCCCATCTATCACCCTAATAATTCTAATACGCATCTGATACCATACATAGTTATTATAATATTATTGACTATATTCCTTATGCTATACAAGAAATCTCCATAAATATTTTGTAACAACCAATTTGTATTTCTTAATCCCTTACCTTTTTTTCACCACACTCCTTAACACACCCTTCCATCTGGCAACCATCAAAATGTTCTCTATATCTATGAGTTGTTCTTGTTTTGCTTGTTTATTTGTTCTTTAGATTTCACATATAAGTGAAATCACACTGCATCTGTCTTTCTCTGTCTCGATACTTCACTCAGCATAGTACCCTCCAGGTCCATCCATGCTGCCTCAGATGGCAAGAACCCATCCCCTTCCCTAGCCAAGCAATATCCCATTGTATATATGTACCACTTCCTCTTTATCCATTCATCCATCAACGGACACCCAGGCTACCTCTACATCTTGGCCATTGCAAACAATGCTGTAATGAACATATGAATGCACATGTCCCCTTGAAGTAGTATTTTGGGTTTCTTTGGATAAATACCCAGAAGTGGGATTACTGGATCCTTCTTTGTCTTTTGTTGTAGCCTTTGTTTTAAAATCTATTTTGTCTGGTATAAGTATTGCTACCCCAGTTTTTTTTTTTTTTTTCCCCTTGAAAACTTTCCCCCTCCCTTTACCCTGAATCTGTGTGTGTCTTTTGATCTGAAGTGAGTCTCTCGTAGGCAGTATATATAAGGGTTTTGTTTCCTTATCCATTCAGCAACCCTATGTTTTTGATTGGAGCATTTAATCTATTTACACTGACAGTAATTATTGATAGCTATGTAGTTATTGCCATTTTATTACTCAATTTTTGATCGTCGTCGTTGTTGTTGTTCTTCTTAAAGAAGTTCTTCTAAGATATCTTGTAATACTGGTTTGGTTGTGATGAACTCCTTTAGCTTTTTCTTGTCTAGGAAGCTCTTCATCTGTCCTTTGTTTTTAAATGACAGCTTTGCTGGATAGAGTAATCTTGGTTGTAGGTCCTAACTTTTCATCACTTTGAATATTTCTTGTCAATCCCTTTGGGCCTGCAAAATTTCTGTTGAGAAATCAGCTGACAATCTTATGGGGGCTCCCTTAGAAGTTAGTAGTTGCCTTTCTCTTGCTGCTTTTAGGATCCTCTCTTTGTTTTTAACCTTTGCCATTCTAGTTATAATGTGTCTTGTTGTGGGCCTGTTTGAGTTTATCTTGGTTGGGACTCTCTGCACTTTCTGTGTGTGTATATCTATTTCCTTCACCAGATTAGGGAAGTTTTCCATAATTATATCTTCAAAGAGGTTTTTAATTCCTTGCTTTCTCTTGTCTCTTTCTGGTACCCCTACGATGCGAATATTGTTATGCTTGATGTTGTCCTAGAGGTCCCGTAAGCTCTCCTTTGCTGTTCTGGTTTGATGATTTCTGCTGCCTTGTCTTCCAAATCTCTGATTCAGTCCTATGCTTCATCTTGTCCTCTGGTGATTCCTGCTAGTGCATTCTTCAATTCAGTTACTGCATTCTTCACTTCTAACTGGTTCTTTTTTATGTTTTCTGCATCTTTTTTATGCTTACTATCTTTTTGTTGAAGTTCTTACTAAGGTCATTGAGCATCCTTACAATCAGTGTTTTGAACTCTATCTCTGGTAGGTTGCTTGCCTTTATTTTGTTTAGTTCTTTTTCTGGAATTTTCTCCTATTTTTTCACTTGGGATGTATTTCTTTGTTTCCTCATTTAGGCTGCCTCTCTGTGTTTGCGTCTATGTATCAGGAAGTTCTGCTACATCTTCTACTATTGCCGATGGTCTTATATAGTAGGTGCCCTGGGGGACACAGTGGCACAGTCTCATTGGTCACCTGTGCTGCATGCTCCAGGAGTATCACTTGTGTGGGTTGTGTGTGCCCTACTGCTTTAGTTGAGCCCTGATTGCTGTTGGCACATCAGTGGGTAGGATAAACCCTTAGGCTGCCTGGCTGTGGGGTTTGACGACATCCACAGCTAATGGGCTGCTATGTGGGGGGCTTACCCCATGGAGCAGCATTGGCCCCTGTTGAGATTACCTTCAGGAACTACTTGGGTGGTGCTCTGCTGTGCTGAACCCAACCTCCAGGTATGTTGGTTCTGGGGTTTCTTGGGAGGGGGTCGGTGCAGAACCAAGTCAGCTACGGCTTATGACTGGCCAGCGACTACCTGGTAGGAGCTATAAAATGATCCACAGTTGGTCGCTGCCAGTGCTTGAGCTGGAAGTGGCCATATTATGAACTGAGGGTATCTGCAAATAGTACTGGGTCTGGGGTAGCTCCGTAAAAAGCCAGAAAACTCTGTTGCCTGCTGCCATCTGCCGTCTCTCATAAGGTTCAGCCACTGATAAAGCTTCCTGCAGTGTGGAGTTGGGTGTGGCTAGGTATCAATGAGCCATCAGGGTGGAGCCAGTGGAGGTCACTAGACTAATTCAGATTCAGATTTGGCCATGGGCATGGAAGGCGATTCAACACAGGAAAGATGACACCCACCTGCCAGCTACATGGGAGAGGGACCCCACATTTAGAAAATGGCAACTGTCCCTCCAGTCTTCGCCTTGAAGTCACACAACTCAGTCTTTTCCTGTATGTCTCCGATGCCTCCTGAGTCACTGCTGGAGCCTAGGGTGAATGCCTGAGAGTGAGTCTGTGTGAGAGCCCTTTAAGAGGATTACTGGGTTTCCTGCAACCTTATGTTGAACCAGGATGGTTGAAATCCCCACTGTTTTTCACAGCCAGATGTTGTGAGGGCTTCTCTTCCCAGCGCCAGTACTCCAGGGTAGGGGTACCTAGTTTGGGGCTAGGACCCCTCACTCCTCCAAGAGGAGCATCCATGGCCAAGATAACTTTCCCAATTTTTAACCACTGCACCCAAATTTGGGGCCAGCCTGTTTTGTGTCTCTGCCCTTCCTATTAGTATCTATGTGGGTTCTTTTTTTTTATGTGTGTGTGTGTGTGGCTGCTTCTTTATATCTTTGGTTATAAAAGTTCTGTTTAGCTAGACTTCAGATGGTTCTCCAGGTTGATTGTTCTGTAATTTGGTTGTAATTTTGATATGTGCAAGGGATAAGGCAAGCACAGTGTTTATCTACTCCGTCATCTTGGATCTCCAAGAGCTACATGCATGTTTGATCAGCCTGAATTTTCTTTTCATAAATTTTAGAATCTACTTGACTAATTTTCAGAGGAACGAAAACACATTCTTAGGTCAAATAACTGTGTTTTCACCTAAAAGGGAGACAAAATTTTGATTCAATCGTTTTGAATTTCTACATTTAGAGTAAATTGACAGTTCACAGTTTAAAATTTTCCCATTCAATAAATAAACTGCTTTATTTATTGAGGTCTTCTTTTTTGCCCTTCAGTAAAGTTTTATAGATTTCTTTATGTAAATTTTACACAATCCTAATCACATTTCCTTGGTATTCTTTAGTTTTGATTGATGTTGCCATGGGATATTTTCC